>NC_068317.1:1358325-1958325 GCF_025860055.1 Xyrauchen texanus | reverse complement strand
GAAGTAAATGTGTCTTGGATGTTTAAATATTTTTTTTATAGAAAACAAGACAAAAATACAATGAATAATGTCTGCCACTGAATTAGACCACACCCATCCCTTCAAGCACAAGCCCTCTCCTGAAAACCCCGCCCTCTTGAGACATGTGAGCAGTCCAGTGTCAACAAACCCAAGCATGCAATATCACTTACATTTCTTGTTAGCTATAAAAAGTGTGGACTGCTTCCCTGATCTTTTATTTTTTTACTTTTTTTCTGTTTGTTATTTTCAAGGAAGTAGCAACCTTTTAAGCTTGCTTTTCCAAAAATAAATCATAGATCAATACATTCTCTTAAATAGCCTGGAGAATTATGTTGGCATTGGTGGACTTGCATTAGCATGGTTTAGGTCCTATAAAGCAGACCGCTACCACTTCATCTGTGTAAATGAAGAATAGTCAAATCAAACCACAGTTAAGTATGGAGTGCCACAGGGATCAGTTTTAGGGCCTCTGCTTTTCTCCTTATACATGCTTCACCTGGGATATATCATCAGGAATCAAGGAATAAGTTTCCACTTTTATGTGGACGATACCCAACTTTATATACCCAACGAAAATTCACAATTCTCCAAACAAGCAGAGTGTATCAATTAAATAAAAGATTTTTTTATGGAAAACAAGACAATAATACAATGAATTATGTCTGCCAATGAATTAGACCACACCCTATCCCTTCAACCACAAGCCCTCTCTTAAAAACCCTGCCCTCTTGAGACATGTGAGCAGTACAGTGTCAACAAACCCAAGCATGAAACATCACTTACATTTTTGATTAGCTAGTATTCGTATTAGTTAAAAAAGTGTTGATTGCTCCCCTGATTTATTTCAATTTTTTTTCCTGTTTGGTATATTCAAGGAAGTATCAACATTTTCTCCTAAACCCAACTAAATATCACAATTCTCCAAATTATCAGAGCGTATCAATTAAATAAAAGATTGGATGGCCAGATTCTGACTCAATTCTGACAAAACAAAGGTACTAATTATTGGACCAAAAACCTCTAAAAATAAGCCTCTAAAATATAATTTGACTCTCAATGGGTACTATTTCATCGCCTTCTACAGCAAAGAACTTAAGTGTTATATTTGATACCAATCTGTCCTTTGAAAATCAAATTACAAATGTTTGTAGAACAGCATTCTTCCACCTAACAAATACTGCTAAGTTACGACACATGCACATGTCTGTTGCTGATGCTGAAAAACGAATTCATGCGTTCGTGACCTCAAGACTAGATTAATGTATTGCATTACTGGGAGGATTTCCAGCAAGTTCAATAAATAAACAGGTGGTTGAAAATGCAGCAGCCAGAGTGCTAATTAGATCCAAGAAATATGATCATATTAGCCCTATTTTATCATCGTTACATTGGCTACATGTTAAATGTTGTATATTTTATTTTATCTTATTAACTACATACAAAGCTTTAAATAGTCTAGCTCCGCAGTACATAAGTGATCTTCTACCACACTATATTCCATTATTTTCATTATGATCACAAAATTTTGGCCTGTTAATAGTTCCTAGAATATCAAAATCCACAAAAGGAGGTAGATCCTTTGCCTATTTGCTTTAAGTCTAGAGTAAAAACACATCTCTATTACAAACCATACACCTAATTTATCCATCAACTCACAATTAGGCTGCTTTAGTTAGGTCTGCCAGAATCAGAAACATTTATCATCTATAACCAGCTTCATTCCTGATTGGTGTTAGACTCCACTGCTATGAGTCTCTGTGTGATGATGACTAAATGCAACCGGTGCCATCCAGACATCGGTTGAACTGTGATGCACCTCATTGATCTCTGCCTGCATCACCTTTGTCTATTGATGGAGTACACTCTTGAAATGGAATACATAAACTATCAATTAATTGCCAACAAAGCCTTAATCGGCCAACTAACAAAGTACAATGCATCTATGTGAACTTCTGCAATTAACCTAGGATGAACTTCAAAGACTTTGGTGGTGGTGTAGTGGTCTAAGCACATAACTGGTAATCTGGTAATCAGAAGGACACTGGTTCAAACCCCACAGTCACCACCATTGTGTCCATGAGCAAGGCACTTAACTCCAGGTTGCTCCAGGGGGATTGTCCCTGTAATAAGGGCTCTGTAAGTAGCTTTGGATAAAAGCGTCTGCCAAATGCGTAAATGTAAAATCTATGTTTAATCAATGACCCTTAACACTTACTTAGTTTTATAATTTTAAACCATGACTTGTACTGCTCATAAATAACTAGTACTTGCAATATATTCATGCTGGTTAGCCAGAGGGGAACTGGCCCCCACAGTGAGTCTGGTTTCTTCCATTAAACAACAGCTTATGGAGTTTTGTGTTCCTTGCCACAGTCGCCTTCAGCTTGCTCACTGGTGTTCTAGATACAATTATTATTTAGTTATTTAATTTTATACACAATTTACAATCATAATGAATCAAACTACACAATGATCACTCTAAGATTTTATATATATTACAGTTTAATTTTCTGTTAATGCATGATTTTCTGTAAAGCTGCTTTGAAACTATGTGTGTTGTGAAAAGTGCTATACAAAAAAAATGACTTGACTTAAAGAACTCAAGGAAAGTCAAATGAATATTTCGTAGGCCTTTGCGTGATACTACATGCATTAGTACTGTACACTTCCTTAGCCATTCATAATAGCTTTTGCAGATTCATACTAATCTGAATTGGATTTAATGTTTCAATGGCAGTCGATCAATAAGCAAAGAACAAAGTCCATTAAGTGGTTGCTGTAGTTAAAGCAGTGTGAAAACACAGAAGCTTAGCAAATACTGGGTTTCTCCAGATACTTTTATGGTCTCCAAGTTATCCAAATTAGCTTAAAGGATTGATAATTCTTTCCTAATATAACACTGTTACTGAGGCCTTTAACTGTGACTTCCCCATTTTGATTTTGTCAAATTCTAAATAGGGGCTTGGTTGTGGAAATTAAAGCAAAATCGCATAACAAGGAATTTTAATTTGATTAATTCATTGTTGTGTTTTGATGCAGAGCAAAGGCAACCACGACGGTTTTCACGTTATTTGTTCCACTGACTAATGACAATTTCCTGCACAATAACAGAGGAGTAAAAACAGCCTGAGAGCGAACGAAGGCTTGAAATCACACAAGAGAGAAGCCACAGGGGGAACAAATAACCTGCCTTCAATTCTGCTACTGGCCGATGTGTGGATTCCACATGCTGAAACTTAGAGAATTTGATGATAAGGGGAGATTATATTTGTTTGTGCTGGACACTTGACATAAGTACAGGTGATGATTCAGCCAAGAAACTTGACAAAGTTGATGAAACAATGCTTTACCTAAGACATGTGTTGTGGTGTGTATGCTAACATGTAATGAGCTATTAATGCATCGCTAACACCTAAATCTTGATAGTAAAGCTTTTTCGTTTCACAACAAGAACCTGCAACACTTTACATTAATGTGTCCCTTGTTAAAGGTTTATAAAAGTATATATATAATGAATTTACACATACAGTATAAATCACTGAAATGCAGTTATAACAGCATGAATAAAAAGGGTGATTTTCATGCAATTCTTGCCAATAATTATCAATTTTACCTCTCATGTTACAAATGTTTAATAACTCTTATTTACAATGAGTAACCTATGAAAATTTACCTTAAAGGAATAGTTCATCCAATAATGTAAATTCTCATATTTTTAATTTACCCTGATGTCATCCAAGATGTCATCTTACACAAATTAAGATTTTTAGAAAAAGGTTGAAACTCTTTAGGTCCATATAATGCAAGTAAACGGGTGCCATCAGGCTGTTGGCTGTTTGATGGTCCAAAGTTATATTTAGGCAGCATAAAAGTAATCCACATGACTCCAGTCGATCAATTAATGTCTTCTGAAGCAAATAGATAATTAAACTTTATTAGCTTAAATAAATCACTTAATGCCAGCAGTTCACGCATCAGTACTGTAAGTGCAATGGCGCGTTCACGCGAGAAGACGGAAGCGTGTGCTTTGTATACAACAGGGGAACGAATGTCATGAGAGTTAGGTAATTTATAACAGCAATCCTGTGCTGGTCAGAAGCAACAATTTAAAGTTAAAAACATTTTTATTATCGATTTGTTTCTTACATCAACCTATTGATTTGCTTCAGAAGACATTAACTGATCGACTGGATTCGTGTGGATAACTTTTATGCTGCATAAATATGCCTTTTGGACTGTCAAACAGCCAGCATTTGTAAATGGCTTATTAGTCATTAAGGAACCCCTTTATAAACCCTTATTTGATGTAAAGTCTTATCCAAGAATTCTTATCTGTGTAATAATGATTTGGTTGCTGATAGAGTGACAAGTTACAGTTAATAGTAAGTAGTTAGACCTTTAAATAGCAGTACAAAAAAAACATTGAAGCTATAAAAATGCAATATCTTTTAAATAATACTTTTTAGATCATATTGTTTAAAATAATTAAATAAACAGAAGTATTTGCATGGCACAAATCAACAAGGGTGACAGCATGAAACCTAATATATCAACACAAATCATGTCAGCTCACTTAAATGATGTAATATAATGTCAAACAAAAACATTGATTTAGCATTCTTGTTGGAAAAAGCAGTCTGTTATTTAAAAAGAGCTGAATTAACGTCACACAACTACAAAAAAAAAGTAGTTTAATAGCGTCACCACTTTTAGTTGATTCCCAACAATGTTGCCTAAAAACAAGTGTATCTCGCCCTCTCCCCCTCTCTCTTTCTCTCCTTTTTTGAGGATGTAAAATGTAAAGCGATGTTGCTAATAGACACTATAGTGGGCCTCTCTCTCTCTCTCTCTCTCTCTCTAGCTCTCATCTTCCCACTCCAGAGCGACTGATTGCTTGCAGCTGGGGAGCACTGAGAACATTTTAATATTATGCAGAAGATTAGAGCAAACTAACTACATTATTCTCCAATTACGCTCGTTTCATCCAACTGATGTCTTTATTTCCTTCCTCTCCACGATTAGCCTAATGCGAAAATTGGAATGTGCTTAGGACTGTTTTCCGATTGTTCCTGCACCGCTTATTATGTCACCCAGCCATTACAGAGTCGTCTTTTATTGTAACTGTAAATAAAACGATTAGAGGCAGAATGCAAACTGGGACGAGGAGATTTCATTCGGGGATCTGCTTATCAACATTCTTGGAAGGTTTGGAAAGGAGCGCAGGCCTCGGCTCAAGCCGTTTTATGCTGGCAAATCTCGGGAGGAATTGCCATGCCCCCAAAAAACAAACAAAGTGACAAAAAACTTGCATTAATCGATTTACATTCATGTAAGGACCTGAATGCAGTCCCCAATCGCTTCGTTGCACACACCTAAGCCGTGTGAATATCC
This sequence comes from Xyrauchen texanus, assembly GCF_025860055.1. NCBI lineage: Eukaryota > Metazoa > Chordata > Actinopteri > Cypriniformes > Catostomidae > Xyrauchen > Xyrauchen texanus. Next base: position 1,952,913 of record NC_068317.1, on the reverse strand, counting down.
CAGAAAGCATGCTCAAATTATTAGGGGACTGTGTGTGAGCACTGTAACCCGATGATGCGGATGTAAGGGGGTATGGTAATGTTCTTTATGTTCTTTCCCCCCCACCGTAAAGTGCTGAATTGTGGGTGTTCTGCGCTCAGTGGGGCACAAGAGGCGCGTGTGAGATGATCTAGGAAGGTTGCAGGAGCATTACCCATTTGATTGCTGTGGAATGGGACAAGTCCATCACAGACACAAGGTAATGTTTATGAACAGAGTGATGGGGTGGTAAAGACAGATATAGTCCTGATAGACAGACTTAACATGATCTTTGTACTCTTGGCTTCTTTCTGGTTTTTAACAATAATATATAAAAATTTCAACACAGACCTACCATGAGCTGTGAGTTCTGTTGAAAGAAAGTGATTTATTGCCAAATTCCAGGTGAAGAACGGCACAACCCATAATCGTGAAGAGAGATCCACCATTCAGATAATTTACTGTGGAAATGTAAATCTTGATTTGATCTTTATTTTTGACTTAACATTTCATAACTTTTAAAATGTTGCAAATTGATGTATCTAGTGAAATATCACATTTCTTTTGAGACAAAATACTTCATTTTCAGTTTTGTTAAAGGTGATTAAATGAAGACTTTTTCAATAACTGTTGAAGGAGTGAAAGGGTCGTTTTTGGGGTAAAAAGTGTTGCTGGGGCTAAAGGCCCTTATAAAACACATTGTTTTCTTAAATGGGGGGAATAGATTTGTTATGAAAAAAGTTCAGAGCTTACATTGACTAATTCAATCAAAATGGAGAGTCAGTTGTTACTTGATATGTTCTAAAATGCCAAATGTTATTAAAATTACAGGAAATCATGCACCCTTTTCTGAGTGGTTATTTCGAATAAGCATGCATTTGTCATTCAAAAAAGCATCTTACTGTCTCAAAAGTATTTGAATAAGTTGAATTAAAATGCTATTGGCTCTATACTCACAGTTCACAATATAACCCTTGAAGTGTGGGATAAAATGCCACCTCGCCATATACACTCACAGGCCACATTATTAGGTACAACTGCACATCTATTTGTTCATTGTGAATATCTAATCAACCAATCTTGTGGTAGGAGTGTAATGTATAAAATAAAGCAGATATGGGTCAGGAGCTTCAGTTAAATTTTCCCATCAACCATCAGAATGGGGAAAATGTGATCTCAGTGATTTCGACCATGGCATTATAGTTGGTGAGAATTTCTGTAACTGCTGATCTCCTGGGATTTTCACACACAACGGTGGTTCTGTGGACGAAAAAGCCTTGTTGATGAGAGAGATCAACAGAAGTAAATAGACTGGTTGGAGCTGACAGAAAGGCTACGGTAACTCAGATAACTGCTCTGTACAATTGAGGTGAGCAGAATAGCATCTCAGAATGCACAAGATGTTGAACCTTTAGACGGATGGGCTATAACATCAAAAGACCACGCCGGGTTCCACTTTTGTCAGCCAAGAACAGAAAACTGAGGATGCAGAGGGCCTATCATCTCTGTACCATCTCTGTACCTCAGCAGAAATCCAGGCAATATTTTCTTAATCATCTCCTGTCCAGTTTTGGTGAGCCTGTGCACACTGCAGCCTCAGTTTCCTGTTCTAAGCTGACAGTAGTGGTACCCGGAGGGATCTTCTGCTGCTGTATCCTATTCACCTTAATGTTCGATGTGTTGTATGCTCAGAAATGCTTTTCTGAATAGAACTGTAGTAATGTGTGTTTATTTGGGATAATGTCACCTTCCTGTCAACTTGGACCAGTCTGGCAATTCTCCTCTGACCTCTGTAATTAACAAGGTGTTTTCACCCTCAGAACTGCTGCTCGCTGGATGTCTTTTTGTTTTTCGAACCATTCTCTTTACAATCTAGAGACTGTTGTGTGTGAAAATCCCAGGAGATCAGCAGTAACAGAAATACTCAAACCAGCCCATCTGGCTCCAACAATCATGCCATGGTCTAAATTGCTGACATCCCATTTTTTCCCCCATTCTGATGGTTGATGTGAACATTAAATGAAGCTCCAGACGCATATCTAAATATATAAATACGTAAGGAATAATTGATGATGGACCATTGAATAATTTAAAAATAATGCACACTCGAGGTGGGAATGCGGTCACGATGCACAGCGGAGTTGCACTATTTCTCGCTCTCAAGTAAGTGTGTGAGCAATGCATGTATGTATAGGTATGTGTGTCCAAGTGTGTGAGAGGAGGAGGGGGCGTGAGGGTTTCCCACAGATATTTCAGATAACATAAAAACTGTTGTATTGATCAAGTGTATCTAGCTTTGATACAGCTCAAGCCTTCGTTGCTAGTTGAAAAACTTCACGTTAGAACTAGCAATGGAGGATGTACCGCTTTTCGGCAATTGAGTTACAACGTAGTGTGTGTGTGTGTGTGTGTGTGTGTGTGTGTGTGCGTGAGCGAAAGAGAGGTGTAGGGGTAGCGCAGTGCTTTCCATTATATCTGTGAGGCTGATTAGGGTGAAATCCATTGAAAAATAAAACGTCTAGGTTACGGATGTAACCTCCATTCCCTGATGGAGGGAACGAGACATTGTGTCGAAGAAGCGACACTAGGGGTCTCACTTGAGAGCCTTTCACATCTCTGATCTATGAGAAAAGGCCAATGAGAAATTGGCAGACAGAATTTGCATGTCCTCCCCCAGACATATGAGTATAAAGGGAGGGAAATGCGTCTGTTTCATTCAGGATTTTTCTGAAGAGCCGACAATGAGGTTCAGCAACGTGGCCGGGAGGACACAACGTCTCGTTCCCTCCATCAGGGAATGAAGGTTACATCCGTAACCTAGATATTCCCCGTCTGTAGCTCACTTCGACGTGGTGTCGAAGAAGTGACACTAGGGGTCCAATTTAAATCACGCCATGCACTGAGCCATGTACGTGTACTGCTGACACAGGACCGGCTGTGTCAGACTGCACGTACCCTTCCCCAATGCACCATAAAGTCATCAAAGCCTTCTGGTTCTTTACCCCCGACAGGAGGGAACAAGGCGACGTGCCAAGCATGGGAGCAGGCCGCACCAGCCGCGCATTTTCTCTCTCTATGTTTCTCGCATAGAGTTAAAGTGGCTGGGGCCATCTTAACGCTATCATACGCATCGGAGAAGGCGATCTTTCCCAGTTCATATTCTTTCAGGGGGAAAAGACCCTGTGGAGACCACACCTGCCCAGACTGGGGGAGGTAAAGCATGGTGAACGATCACATGGGTTTTTAGGTCACATGTTGAAAGTGGCGCGGTGGTAGATCCTGCCTCATTGGGAGGGAGGAGTTGCTACAGACATGGCGACCAGGGGGCAGTGGGAATTGCCCAAGGGAGAAGCAGGTCCGCTCGCAAGGGGACTGCGCCACGGAAAATACACACAATGGGATAAGTCCATGTAGGAGCCCGTCCTGTGGAGCACCTATTCCAGTACAGGGAAGATTGAGTACCTGCAAAGGATTTGGTCGATGAAATCCTCCGCTGAATTCGTGGACCAGAGGGCTCGAGAGGAGTCATCCAGAGAGCTGAGTCAGTGGGATCTCCTGGGATTAAAGCGCACGGTTTTATCTTAGCGGAAGGAGAGGGCGGTAGGTGCAAGCGGTCCACCTGGTCAGTTTGTCAGCATGTACCGAGTTCTACGGACCTGAGAAAACACGGGATGAAACCGACTCAACCCTGAGATTGTAAAATCTCGCAAAGGTATTAGGTGTTGCTCAACCCGCTGCTCTGCATATGTTTGCTAGGAAAGTGTCCCTGGCCATTGCCCATGAGGACACAACACTTCTTGTTGAGTGTGCTTGGAATCGCAAGGGGGGGGGGCACGGCCTGGGTGTGATAGGCCAATGTAATGGCGTCCACTACCCAGTGGGAAAGCCTCTGTTTGGAGACAGTGTTCCCTTTCCACTATCCACCAAAGCAGAAAAAGAGCTACTCAGAACGTCTACAGCTCTGCGTACGGTCCAAGTAGATACACAAAGCACATACCGGACACAGCAACGAAGGGTCTGGGCCTGCCTCCTCCCGGGGCATTACTTGCAGGTTCACTACCTGGTCCCTGAAGGGAGTGGTAGGAACCTTGATCACGTAGCCATGGTCTTAGGATCACATGAGTGTCTGCCAGACCGAACTCCAGGCAGGTGTTGCTGATAGAGAACGCTTGCAGTTCCCCGACCCTTTTGATGGAGGCGAGCGCAATCAGCAGGGCCATATTCAGGGAGAGGGGCCTGAGTCCGACTGATTCTAGCGGCTCGAAGGGGGGGTCTCTGAAGGCCCAAGAGGACCACTGAGAGATCCCAGGAGGGGAACAGGCTTGGCCGTGAGGGATTTATCCACCGGGCGCCTCTTAGGAACCTGATCATTAAGTCCTGCTTACCCAAAGACTTGCTGTCTACTGTGTCATGGTGAGCCGCGATAGCAGCTACATTCACCTTCAAGGTGGAGGGGGACAGTCTCCCCTTCAACCTCTCCTGCAGGATGAAAGCACTGAACTAACTGCGCACCTCTGTGGGTCTTCAGCACGGGAAGAACACAAATTTGCGAACAAGTGCCACTTCAGGGAGTAAAGTTGCCTGGTAGAGGGAGCTCTGGCTTTGTTGATCGTGTCTACGACAGCAGGTGGTAGATCTGCTAGATCTTCCGCATCCCATCCAGGGGCCAGACACGGAGGTTCCATAGGTCTGGGTGCGGATGCTAGTGCGTGCCCCGTCACTGAGAAAGAAGGTCCTTCCTCAGGGGAATTTCCCAGGGAGGGGCTGTCGTGAGGGAGATCAGAGAACCAAGTCCGAGTGGGCCAATAGGGAGCCACTAGAGTGACTTGTTCCCCGTCCTCCCTGACCTTGCACAGCACCTGTGCAAGCAGGCTCACTGGGGGAAATGCCTACTTGCGCAGCCCCGCGGGCCAGCTGTGTGCCAGCGCGTCTGCCCCGATGAGCCAGTCATCGAGGTAGTTGAGTAAACGCAAGTTAAAATGTGTTGCGTGAGCATTTTGAACGGGAGTTTGTGCAATGCCCGGTTGAAAAATCGCAAGTCCAAGATCGGTCGTAAGCCGCCGCCTTTCTTGGGTACGATGAAGTAAGGGCTGTAGAAACCCTTCTTCATCTCGGTTGGAGGGACAGGCTCTATCGCATCTTTGAGTAAGAGAGTCGCAATTTCCACGCGCAGATATTTGGCATCTTCGCCGTACACTGCGGTAAAGCAGACACCCCTGAAGGGGGGCTGGCAAATTGAATTGCATAACCGAGTTGAATGGTCCTGGCCAGCCAGCGTGATGGATTGGAAAGTGAGAGCCACACGTCCAAACTCAGAGCTAGGGGCACTAAGGTGACGATTACTCTTTAAGTACCCGGCAGGGCTTCACAGTGGGGCGGAGCAGGTAATGTGGCATCAGGAGGCAAGGGTGCTTGCTCCGCACACCCGGCAGGGGGCGGGTTAGTGACTGAGGAGGAGGTCCCATGGAGGTGTCCTCTGGACTTGTCAGAACCGGTCAGCCGGGGAACAGTGGTGGGGCTGAAGGCGAGAAGTCTGCATCCAGCGTGCCTGGACTGTTGATGTGTGGCGGCAGAGTGCCGTGAGAATGGCATTTGAGGGCCAGGTGACCCAGAGACAAAGGAAATAGCTTTTTTTATTGAGAATGTGGGTACCGCAGCCCAAGGGGGGTGCGGCAAAAGAAATAAATTCAACAGAGGATTTTCCTAAAATGTACGTTCCTCTGATCACACCATGATTTGTTGATCATAAAACATACACCCCCACCTCTGCTTTTACCTGAGAGGTATTTCGCTCTGTCCGCTCGGTGCACGGAGAACCCTGCGGGTTTGACGGCCGAGTCTGGAATCTCCGCAGCCAGCCAGGTATATAAGTAAGCCAGTAAGGCATATAACGCAGAAATTCCTTGTCTCTCATTGGAAAGAGATCCGCGCTCTCAGCTCGCAGAGTTTCTTTTCCAGAGACTGAACATTTGCAAGTAGAATACTGGGTAGCGGGGGTCAATTTGCACGACGTCTTACTCTGATGAGAACGCCGGCTCTTTTTCCCCTTTTCCTTTTGCGTTTCCGTGGTCGGGCAGCCCAGACAAAGGGCTCCGCTGGCGTGTTTGTAAACAGCAGGTCGGCGTTGAGGAATTTAAAGTCTGGTTTTTGGTGTGTAATTGCCGTACACAATAAGGCAGACAACATCCAAGACAAAAAAACACAAAACTGTAAACAAAACAAACAATAAACTGCAGTGTTTTGACGGAGCCCACGACGCAGCAGACATACTCGGCGCCATCTTTGAGATCAATGCACACCTTAGAACGCTTGTCAACCAATCAAAATCAAGCATTCAACAGACCTGTGATATATACAGTATATAATGTATACACTCACCTAAAGGATTATTAGGAACACCTGTTCAATTTCTCATTAATGCAATTATCTAATCAACCAATCACATGGAAGTTGCTTCAATGCATTTAGGGGTGTGGTCCTGGTCAAGACAATCTCCTGAACTCCAAACTGAATGTCAGAATGGGAAAGAAAGGTGATTTAAGCAATTTTGAGCGTGGCATGGTTGTTGGTGCCAGACGGGCCGGTCTGAGTATTTCACAATCTGCTCAGTTACTGGGATTTTCACGCACAACCATTTCTAGGGTTTACAAAGAATGGTGTGAAAAGGGAAAAACATCCAGTATGTGGCAGTCCTGTGGGCGAAAATGCCTTGTTGATGTTAGAGGTCAGAGGAGAACGGGCCGACTGATTCAAGCTACCTTCTCTCGATATATTTAAAAAGTATCTTAAACACAAATTGTTACAACATTATGCATGATAGACCCCACAAGGCTGAAGGTTTCATTCATATTTATTAATTTATCTGGCTTTCTCGAATACCCTATTATCGGATTTTGTTTGAGGGTTGGATGAGATGCGTGATATATGCTGGTTGGGGGGTGGATATTTTGTGGTGAATGGTGTTGTTGTTTGTTGTGGATGGGTACTGGGTGGGTGGATTATTTTGTGATGTTATTAGTACTAATTATGTGTCTTTAAGGGCCCTATTTATAAGCCAGGACTTGGCTTCTGGGAGGTCCTTTTCTTTTACAGAATGGTTCTTTAAATCTGTAAACATGAATTTGTTGTGTTCTGTGAATGAATGAAATGAAATGAAATGAAGCTGATAGAAGAGCAACTTTGCCTGAAATAACCACTCGTTACAACCGAGGTATGCAGCAAAGCATTTGTGAAGCCACAACACGCACAACCTTGAGGCGGATGGGCTACAACAGCAGAAGACCCCACCGGGTACCACTCATCTCCACTACAAATAGGAAAAAGAGGCTACAATTTGCAAGAGCTCACCAAAATTGGACAGTTGAAGACTGGAAAAATGTTGCCTGGTCTGATGAGTCTCGAATTCTGTTGAGACATTCAGATGGTAGAGTCAGAATTTGGCGTAAACAGAATGAGAACATGGATCCATCATGCCTTGTTACCACTGTGCAGGCTGGTGGTGGTGTAATGGTGTGGGGGATGTTTTCTTGGCACACTTTAGGCCCCTTAGTGCCAATTGGGCAACATTTAAATGCCACGGCCTACCTGAGCATTGTTTCTGACCATGTCCATCCCTTTATGGCCACCATGTACCTCTGATGGCTACTTCCAGCAGGATAATGCACCATGTCACAAAGCTCGAATCATTTCAAATTGGTTTCTTGAACATGACAATGAGTTCACTGTACTAAAATGGCCCCCACAGTCACCAGATCTCAACCCAATAGAGCATCTTTGGGATGTGGTGGAACGGGAGCTTCGTGCCCTGGATGTGCATCCCACAAATCTCCATCAACTGAAAGATGCTATCCTATCAATATGGGCCAACATTTCTAAAGAATGCTTTCAGCACCTTGTTGAATCAATGCCATGTAGAATTAAGGCAGTTCTGAAGGCGAAAGGGGGTCAAACACAGTATTAGTATGGTGTTCCTAATAATCCTTTAGGTGAGTGTATATATATCAATATATATTATTGTCCACTGTTATATTCACCCTTTAAGGACAATGTGCTTTTCTGATTGCAAATAGATTATATATATAATGCAATGTGGACAAGCTTCTTTTTCTAGATTGAAGCTTTAGACACTGTTTATTCTCTCAGCAACTTCATGAGGTACATCCTGAGATTCTTTTTAAACAGTATTGAAGTTCACATGTATGCTGGACACTTGTTGACTGCTTTTCCTTCACAAAGAACTTCAATTTACACATTTAACTACATTTGTATATATAATGTATACATATTGAATTAATTATATAAATAATTAATAATTTGTCAAACAAACTAAGTAACTAAATTTAAGCATAAGCCTTTAGATCACAACGTGTGTCCCAACGTTTGACTGGTGGTGCATGCAGACAAAGGTTAGGGTGATGTGATGTGTAAAATAAGATGATATGACGACTGCACACTATTGTCATAATTCAAACATTTGTGTCCTCATCTCCACAGAAACCCCTATGGGCCACACAAACTCCAGCGCTGTGCTTGATTTCTTATTTTACTCCTTTATTTTGTTACTGGACAAGATCGTCTTTTTGTCTCGTGGAGGAAAAAATGCCTGGTGTGGATGTCTAAAGTGTGGCCGTTGTTTCGTCGCTGCAAGCACGTTTTTGTGACATGACTTTAGAATGAGAAATGCAAATGGAGAGTGATAGTGTCAGACAGAGAGTGAAAGACAGAGAGATGACCCTATGGTGAGTCCCTCCTCAGATCCCACAGGACATAAACACAGATCAAATATCAACACATCTACTGCCACTATATACACAGCTTCAGGGAGGACAAAAACATTATACACAAGTTGCACAATAAGCACAGGAGTGCTTTTTAGCATTTAAAAGAGAGCTACAAACAGAATATTGTTTCAATTAGGTTACATCATTTTGTATTGTTGAATAATATTTGAATTGTTGAAAAAAAAAATTCTCAAGTATTTATTCTGAGCAGCGGTAAATGGCAGAGAACCATGGTTTGGGTGGCTCTACCAAGACAGCTGTTCCTTGTGGTTAAATTGTATGTTCAACAGAACTAAAGTATTATTATTTTAGTGGTTGTTGTTCGTGTCATGCATTCAGGTAATGGGACAATGCCCCCGTTCCCAGACGAAGTATGACCAGGAAGGTATTTATAATACTTAGCTGCATAGAATATACTTTATTTATGGCAGAGAAGTACATTCTTCATCAAATGGAGTTTATACACTGACAGTACATGAATTTGGATGCATCTGGTCTGACACACATTGTCTAATGACACAGATTGACTTGCTACATGTTAGGTGAATTTAACACTCATTGGTTCCCATGGCCATGGAAAACCTGGAAATTAAATTTTACTGAATTAAAAGTTTTTCATTTGTTTTTTCTATTCTTTCCCATTTTCTAGAGCTCTGCTCTAAAATATTTCATCAGCTTGAAAGTGCTGTGAGTGTAAACTGCATGAAAAACTTTTTAAAATCACTATCCCGAAATCATTAATGATGGAAAGAATTAGTAATAACAAAACGTGCTTCATGTGTTTACATCTACATTACTGGTTTTATTCAAGTCAAATCCATTATTTAACATCACTGTATCAACATGACTACATCTGGTTACTCCAACAAAGGACTTTTTAAGGGTTAGATCAAGTACAAATTGCTCTGACAAAATACAAATAGTGTATTACCAGCTATTTAAAGATATTATTTAAATGAGGTAAGAAATTTTATAATAATAGATACATAAACATAATCAATGATTTTATATTAATTCATTAATTGTATTAAATAATATTTTCAGTATAGGAAAAAAAAAAACATTATTTATAGGATATTATCTTAATATTGTCTTTTTTTTTTTTTTTTTTGGCAGTCAGCTTCTTTATTATCCTATAATGATTGTATTAGAAAAAGGGGGGGAAATGCAAAATTCTTAATGAGAAAAAGAAACGAGTTTTGCAGTTGCATTGCATCAGCTAGCAATTAGAAACATATTCACCTGGGAGAGACCTGTATGGACTTTACCTCCCTTCACTCTCTTCCATACAGTATTAGTCTAAATATAGAGGATTAGATGGAGTGGACCGCTCCCAGAGTTACTGCACGCATCCTTCATGATACATGAACTGGACCACCGCACGACCTGTAGAGGTCAACAACAACCCTGTCCTGCATATTGAGATAATGGACTATTGTTGATGACATAAACAGATAATCCCAGAACATAAGCCTGACAAACATAAATATCCTGATTCTGGAGCATTTGCCTCATGTTCAGCTCCATATGTCCAGCTCACATGGTGCACATTATACTTAAGAAGAAAATGACTGTCATTAAAGACCACCATCACACTATTGTACAATTACTTATCTTAATCGCCACTAGCCTACAGTCTCTCTCCCTCCTCTGGTCTGGTTCACTGACAGTCATGGATTAGACCCCCATGCTGGGTGGGTTTTCTTTCTTTGACCTCTGTTGTGACCCCTGTAGAAGATTTGACTCTGTTCGAGATCCCATGGGCCACTGACAATGAAATTTGCAATTCATTTGCAATTCACATAAAACTAAAGAGTTCAGTAGTTTGGGCGATATTACAAGCGTCCAGGAAGTGATACGGCCCTGCAGGACACAATATGCTTGGTTTGTTTTTTCCCTGAAATGCTGTTTTGATCCTGGTCGAATCTCAAGGCACTTCCTCAATAAGAGACAATCAGCCACAAATTAAACACAAATGTAGGGCTTCAACGAGCAAACAAACGAAAAATGGAGACATGCATTTCTGATTTAACAAAAAATGTAAGTAAAAAGGGGAAAAGGACCGGAAACAGCAAGAATGTAACAAAATAAGAAGCTGAAACCCAATAAACAAATAAGATCTATTTAATATCTTGTTTTTTTTCTCCTAGAGAAACAACTATTTTTAAAAGGAGGGCAAAGTTGTTTCAAATGTTTCTCCTGAGAAAAAGACCACAGTGTTTTTACAAGTGTCTCCTCTAGAGTTCCAGAACAGATCTCAGCAATATCTCAAACTGTATAATAATAATATAAAGAACAAATGATCTGGCTTATGGAATCTACACTTGTACTATATACATGCAATTGACTTGTTAGTGTTGATTTTTTTATTTCTCTTAAGGAATTTTAGGAATTAAAAATGTTATATAATAAAACAGTACATTGAAAAGCAAATGAAATGACCATAAATTCAAGTGTTTCTTTTGAGTAGTCACACCCGTAGACTTTCTGTGCTTGTGCGTTTTATCCATCAGTTGAACAGTGGAATATTTCAGCGTATAAACAAATGTTAAACCACAGCACAAGAGAACAAAAGATGGATTCAGTTTCTGACACTGGAGAGGCTGTTTTCACTTCATCCAGATCAAGTTCACCTACATTTGGAGTGCAACAGTAATTTGTCCGTGCTTTGCTGTTGGTATTTTTTCATATATTTTTAAAGAATGTGGCCCTACAAATAGAAACTGTAGCCTGATCCGCTAAAGAGCTTTCAAGAGCTATAATCATCTCTCACATTACAATGAGAAGCTGCTTGGGTTTCTGTGAAATGACTCCTCTTTGAGGAATTTCCCTGATGATTGTTACAGAGTCCAAACACTTTGGTTATCTCAGCTCTGTCATTATAGTGCTCACATATCTTTTGTATCACACATGTTTTACTTCTGGTCAACAAATAGAGTTGAAAACATTTACATTAACTCAACCATTTAACTGACCAAGGCCTGAAACATTCTTCATGCGGGTACATGTATACAGATGCGATCGCTTAGCCAATGCGTGACCAACGCACTGTCCGGCTGAACATGCTTGACATGCATAACTATGGCGGTAACAAACCTCAGTAAACAAGAGGGTAATAGAGTTACCTTCAAAAGCCATTAAACTGGATGTTATTATCAGGTGAGTTGCTATAAATATATTGACTTAACCTTACTTGCTTAGCAATATTCTCTTCAAACAGTTGTTCCACCATGACATTTGACTTGAAAGAGAAGAGTCGTTGTAAAGCGGACAGTTCACATGTCCCCTATAGAGCCTCTTGTGGCAACGTTGAGAACGCTTACAAAAATTGTGAAGTCACAATTTTGTCATGCCGCAAACTTGCTGCAAATTCACCACAGATAATATTCACATGCAAATTGAGCTTTGTGGCAAACTTGCTACAAATTGTAAATTATTGCCAGAGGTTCACCACTACCGGTGAAGAGCAGCAAACATCTGAGGCGAATAACAAGCTCATTTGCATAAGAAAATAATGAGCTGCAAATCTGTGGCAAGTTTGCGGCTAGTAAAGTAATGTGACACATTGAATTGCAGTCCGACACAACTTTTTACTGCAACAACACACGAAATTGAACTAGTGTAGATACAGTACGTCTGCATTCACATACTTATGTAGAGTATGTTTAGATTTTACAGTGCTTTCTCTGTATTCTAATGTATTTCATGGTGCCAAAGCAAATTGTAAAGTGAGTGGTTTTTAGTTGTAAATGATGTAATACAATCCACAGGAATGCATATTTTATTTGCCATACACCCTAAACCTAACTGTAAAAATTTAATCTTAGAGGGAAATGTAACATATGAATAACACTCACCCTTTATTATGTGAATGTGACTACTTCCTGGTTTACACAGTACCAGAACCCCCCTTTCAAAAAATCTAGAGTTTTGGCAAACTAGCCGGAAACTTGCCACAAATTTGCTGCAAATTTGACACTCATTATTTTCACATGCAAATGAGCTTGTGATTCACTGCAAATGATTGCCAGAAGTTTGCAGCTCTTCACCAGAAGTGGTAAACCTGCTGCAAACCTTTGGCATCAGTGGACAATTTACTGCAAGTTTGCCGCAAATCTCATTTGCATGTGAAAAGGATCAATAGTGAATTTGCAGCAAGTTTTCTATATTTTTGTAAAGGCCATGTCTCTGAGGATGCTCGTGCACTGTAATGCAACTTTCAGAAGCTGCATGTCGATTTCCAGTGTGATCATGTTGCTTTGTTAGCAATTGCATAGCAATACGCTAAAACAACTCAGAACACCATATCAACTACACCCCACCCTGGGATCCACCTACAATACTTTTCAGAAAAGTTTAGCTTTCAGATATCTATTTCTTCCATAACTCTGTGTATGGGTTAATCTTCATAGTGCATGTGGTACGTAGTGATGCATTGCACACTAGGGGAGCGGTTACATGGTTTTGTTGTTGTAAAGCATATATTCAAAGAACAGTGAATGCTGGGGAATGATGACTGATAGCGGTGTTGGAAATGATGTGAGTTGGCAGTCTTGGAGCCCATTTGCTCCTGGTGTTGTCCTCCTGTTTTGGGGTTTTGAATTTGTGTGGCGTTCTGTCTTCATTTATTGGCTGTGGTTCACTGCTGGTCGTCTTAAGAGAGAGAGGAAGCATATGTCACACTTCTTATACTGATATCACACCCTACCATCCACCAACAGAACACACAAGTGCAGCCATCTGGGACTATACCCATCATACCCAAGGGCTGTAGTGTGCACTATTGGCTCACTGGTGAGGAAATCATGGAGACAGAACCCGATAGGGAAGGGAAAAGAGATGCATTGTAAGAAAAGCATGAAAGTGTTCAACAAGCTTAAAGCATTGCAATCTCAAAGCCTGTGCATCATGGTGTGTTAGGATAAAGAGAAAGAAAGAACAACAGAGCAGAGAGGGTCAAGAAATGGAGGGTGAGATGTTTCATCTGTCATTTGATTTTACTGTTGGTTTGGTAGTAACATGACTAGAGTGGTATTAATATTGCTCAGTGTTTCCTAACTGCTAGTCTTGGAGAACCAGATTTCTGAATATCAGTATAAAGTCTGGGGCCACTTTTCATCTAATTCTGGTCAAAATCTACCCACTTTGATTGGAGGAGACCATCTGACTAATATATAAAGTGACCAATAATTTTAAGGGTTTATCTGAAAATGTTGACACAATAATATAAGCCTGGTGATAAAATAATGGTACAGCCATGTCAGTCTTTTGGGGAAGAGGGCAGGTTTTGGGTGCTGGTAGGGGGGTCCCCCTTGAGCATTTGGCTGCTTTAATACTGGATATTTAAATGTCTGAAGGGGGGTCTCCCTCGAGCATATCACTGGTACAAATATGGGATGTCCTTGATAATACAGGACAGGTGGAAACCCTACACAGAACCATATGTTACTATACCCAGGTTTTTGCTAAATTGTAAAATTATGTGGCTTGTTTTACATAACATGGCAGTGTCCTGGTGAAATTAACACTAGAGGTTCTTCAACAACAATTTGTAGGTTACATTTATAAGCTTGTTCAAGTGTGATCCAATTGTGTAGTAGCTCAACTGAGAGAGGATTGCAGTAGTGTAATGCAAAGGAATGGGCTATGACTCCTGAAGGGCACAAGTTGAAAGTGCCATAGAAGCACCACAAGATGATGTGCTTGCTTCAACAATTGTTATTTTCATCTTACATTTGACAATATCGGTTAGGCTAGGTTTGATGTTTAGGGTATGGAGGTAGGTTTTGTTAATTGAAATCTTGATAAATTATTTAACTTACAAACCACATCTGTTTTTTTATCTCTCATTTGTTTTTTCTGACTCTATCGGTTAGGTATAGGTTTACAGATTTAGGGAAGGGAGGTCGGTTTTGTTGATTTAAAACTCAATGGAGCACTGATCATAAAAACCTCATCTGTTTGAGGGAACATTAAAATCTCTTTAAGCACCACACAGTGGACATTTCACCTCTGAACTGCTGATATACGTATAATAAACCACATAATACAATTTTACAAAAATGGCCACAGTCACATCATTTTCAAGAGATAAGGCTTGAGACTACCTAACCAGGGACAAGCAAAGAAATTCACCATAATACTGCATTGGAGTTTCTGATAGAAATGGCAATGGTAAAATACATTGAAAAGTGTCATTTTGAAATGAGTAAAAAAAAATGCTCCTGTAGCTCAACTTGTAGAACATGCAATGCCGAGGTCATTGGTTTGATTCCCAGGGAAACTAACTGATAAAATGTGTGTCGCTTTGGATAAAAGGATATTCCAAATTAATAAGTGTAAAATAAAAATTATTGGAATAAAATATTTTGGTCTACAAAAATGAGTAGATTATGGGAATGTAGGTGATGAATCAGTGTGTATATATGCAGAAGTGTGCAGTATGAGCGGTATATTAGTATAGTAATAGTTTGTGGTATGGTAGTAATTAGTGTGTGTGTGTGTGTGTGTGTGTGTGTGTGTGTGTGTGTGTGTGTGTGTGTGTAAGATAGAGGAAATGCTTGAATAATGGGAGCAGGAAGACTAAATGGCTGATCACACACACCCTCTTTGGCCTCCCCTGAGCTGGCCAGACACCATCAAACATACCGCCACTTTCTTCTCTTTAATGGTTTCCGTGGTAATCAACATGGCGGAAGTGATCGCGGCAGTGTGATTAGCTGGGAAGGATTCCCTAATCGTTCTATTTGCTCTCAGACTCAGAGAAAGAAAAGGAGTGACCCAGAGAAAAAGGAAACAGTTTGATAAAAGACAATCCTGTTTGAAAGTATTGAGAGAGCAGTGACTGCACACCAAACACCACAAACATTACTTCATATGAAAGATGTTTGCAGAGTTACAGTTAGTAAGCTAGACTGTGAATTTCTTAGAGAGGTCATTTTTCAAGGTAGGTTGATTTTT
This sequence comes from Xyrauchen texanus, assembly GCF_025860055.1. NCBI lineage: Eukaryota > Metazoa > Chordata > Actinopteri > Cypriniformes > Catostomidae > Xyrauchen > Xyrauchen texanus. The sequence goes on along the minus strand of NC_068317.1, from coordinate 1,937,155 downwards.
GAAAGTCAGTTTCTGTGTAGGCACATACTCACCATCATTGGCCAGGAAAAAGATACAGTGTGTTTAACACATATTTACCTTGCCCAGAAGACATTTTTATTGTTCAGAGCTTTGTTCATTGTTCATGATCTCTCTCTCTCTCTCTCTCTCTCTCTCTCTCTCTCTCTCTCTCTCTCTCTCTCTCTCTCTCTCTCTCTCTCTCTCTCTCTCTCTCTCACAAATCCACTGATAGAGCATACAATCATTTGTGTAATTGGACTTTTGTGTCAAAACATGACTCCTGACTTCCAGACTCCAGTTAATTAAAATTATATAAAATAATTAAGCACATAATATATTACACTAAAATATATAATTATTGGCAACCAGCATAGTTTCAGGGTTGCCGATGAGTCAATAATCTAACTCTTTTAACTCGCATTTAACTATTTTTTTAACACACACACATGCATGCAGGCCTAGTGAATAAATGGAAAAGGCTGAGCATTTCTCATCTTAGGTACGACACACCTCCTCCTCAACCACATTACGCTAGTATTTCACCCTGCACCTACAAACTCTTCCTCTCTCCCCAAATATCTCCTTGTCTCTCCTGAAACACGAGTGATTCTGGCAAACGTAAAGTAGTAAACAGTGCATGTTACTGGAGTGAATAGTGGGTTATATAACACGTTAAACGAGGGACAATAGATGCTGCGAGGATGTGTGGAGCAGATGAGATATGTGACACTGTTGTATACTGTGCTGAGTGTTAGCTGACAAATCTAAAGGCACATATCAATATCAGGGGTTTACCAGTGCACAGCATTCCTTACAGAGCAATAGCAGGATTCATTACACAATTCTAATGTCTACCACACTTTTACATCAGAGTATGGTTACACTCAGTGACAAAAGCTATGTATGATGGTGACATTCTTTAAACATACCAGAGAACTTTGACTCCCAAACCTGACTGATGCTCACGGCATCCATTTTCAAACTGGAATTTCCCTGTCAATTACACACTGTAAACAATACCAGAAAGCAGGACAATAGATTGAGTTTTTCATGTGGTTTGTCACCAGCAGAAGGACAGTCACTCTCTGCCTACACAATATCTACATATCATTATGACATAATGCTTATGAGCTAAAATTGATCAAATCACATAAATAATCAAATTAATGTCAGGTGTCTTGAAAATTATGAGCTAAAATTGATCAAATCACATAAATAATCAAATTAATGTCAGGTGTCTTGATTGGTTGGTAAAATTCCAGTAAGCGCACATACTGTACATTGGCAAGATATCTATATTATAGAGTGCTTCATTAACATCACATTGCAAATAATGTGTAAAAAAGTCCTTGACATATTTCATAGAAAATTTAAATATACTTTACTGCATGTTGCATAGAGAAAATAAATCTCACGGCATGGGAGTCATCGTTTTCACAATGCAAAAAATAAATAAAAAATAAAAGCCTTTATGATTCTAAAATAGGCTTCACTTTATTATGTAAATATGATAAAATATAAGATTTTTTTATTATTATTTGGAGTAAAATGTGACCTGCAGAGTTCATTTTCACAGTTTTTCTTTTTTTAAGTAATACTTTTTGTCTTTTGACATCCAGCAAATGTCCTATAAATTTAGCCAATTTTTAATTGTCATTCATTTTAGTGAATTTGAGAAAATTGGGATATAATTTGACCACAAAAAATAAAATTATATTATAGTTGACGATAATGTGCATGACAAAAACATGTATCAAACTGTAACATACCAAACTTTAACCAAATCTTAAATAAAAACTTTTAAAGATAAATGTGTGTAATATGTAAGATTAAATAACAATAAAAGTGTCAAGAAATCCTGAGCTGAATGTTTCTTTTTGGTTATTTTTAAAACCGAAATGTGACTTGTAAGTGTAAAGTAACGTCTCTGGTTACTTAACTGTAACCCCTGTTCCCTGAAAAAGCGGAATGAGATGCTGCGCTGATTTAGTGCTTTGGGAACGTCTTTAGGAGTGACCAGCTGTGAAAATGTGTGCAACACGTCAATGAAATTTACTAGAATTTATAGCCTCTGCTGGTGACATCATCAGGATGTGCTGGTACAGGAGCTATAAATAGATGCGCCACAGGTGCATGGTCAGGTATTTTGTCTGAAGAGCATTCCTGGGGCATCCTCAGTGTGGCAATGAAGCGCAGCATCTTGTTCTGCTTTTTCAGGGAACAGAAATTACAGTTAAGTAACCCGAGACGTTCCCTATCAAAAGCTACACTTTGATGCTGTGCTGATTTAGCCCTTTGGGAATGAGAATACCCACGCCACAGCACTGTGGATGTCTGGACCCCTTACGATTATGTAGTTGTGCTCACAAGAGCGCGAGAGGTCTCAGACTGAGTTTGTGATGTTGAACATCCAAAATATAAAATTATGTGTGCGGAGAGGACCAGCCTGCCGCATTACAAACATGCTGCAGAGGGACACCTCTAGCCAAAGCTTGAGTGAGCCCTGATCCCTACTGGCGAAGCTTGATCATGCGCCTCATAGGCCAGGGCAATAGTATCCCTCACCCAATGCAACATAGTTTGCTTGGTGGCAGCCGCCCCCTTGTTACGGCCCCCATGATAAACTAATAGTTGCCCTGACTTACGACACTGGCTAGTGTGGTGGACGTAAGCCTGAAGAGCACGGACTGGACACATTCCTGATCCGGCGTTGTAAATGGCAGGGAACAGAAGGCTTCAAGATTGATCGAATGTATGGCCAAGACAGGAACCTCGGGGGGTCTCAACCAGATCTTCAAGGACTATTGCTGAGTCCCATGAAGGGATCATGTTCCTAGCAGGAGGTCTTAATCGCATGGTTCCATGAACGAAGTGAGCGAGCAGAGGATGTTTCCCCAATGGCAGCCCATCAATCAAAGCGTGGCAAGCTGATAGAACGGCCACATGAACGCTGAGAGTGGCAGGGCATATGCCTGCTCTGTAAAATCTCAACCAGATTTGTTTTACTACCTCGGGGTGGACTTTCCACTCCCCTTTGGTATTTTCTGTCGGTATATTCCCGGTATATTCCATGGATATAAACTGCTCTGATTGAAAGGAGCCTGCCCTGGGCCCAAAGGAGAATCTGCCATGCCAGTCTGTTCAACTGGATTGAACGTAGACCTCCTTGATGTAAGAGACTACTGCTGTGCTGTCCACCCTCACCAGGACATGGCAGCCTCTCAGATACTGGAGGAAGTACTTCAGGGCCAGAAATACATCCATCAACTCGAGACGACCACTTAAGACCACTCCCCAGCCCGTCAGGGAGGCGTCTTTCGTTAACAACTTGCGACGGCAAGATGCACCTAGAGTGGGACCCAAGGTGAGGAACCGGGGTCTAAACCACATAAAAAGGGTACGAAGCGTGTGGCGCATAACCCTTATCTACCTTAGGGGACAGGCCCTAGGATGAAATCCCCTGGCTTTGAGCCACAACTGAAATGGTCTCATGTGCAAAAGGCCCAAAGGAGTCACCAAAGATACAGATGCCATGAGACCTAGTATTCTTTGATTCTGAAGAACAGTGCAAACTTGGCCTAGCCTGACTTCGCTCAGGGTGTTCTGAATGGTCTCGATTTGAGCGGGAGACAATTGTGTCCGCATCATGATCGAATTCCTTACGATCCCCAGATAGGTAGTTTTCTGATTGGGAGAGAGAATGCATTTCCTGATGTTGAGTCTCAATCCCAGAGAAACCAGATGAGCTAAGACGATATCCCAGTGCTGTAATGCCAGTTGTTGTGACTGTGCTAGTATCAGCCAGTCGTCTATATAATTCAGAATGTGGATGCCACGGAGTCGCAAAGGAGCCAGTGCTGCATCCGTGCACTTCGTGAATGTGCGGGGTGATAAGGCTAGGCCGAATGGAAGAACCCGATATGGGAAATCTTCGCTCCCAAAAGCGAACCTCAGGAACTTCCTGTGTTGTGGCAGACTTTCTATATGCAATGAGACTGATCGTGACCAACAAATCGTGATGTTGGATTTGAGACACGACCGTCTTGACAGTTAGCATCTTGAACTTGAATGCCTTGACTAAGCGATTCAAGCCTCGAATGTCTAAAATCAGACGCAACCCCCCAGTCTTCTTGGGAACCAGGAAGTATCTCCTGTAGTAACCTGACTCTCTCTCTGGAAGGGGAACATGTTCTATGGCCCCTTTGTCCAAGAGATTTTGCAGTTCTTTCCATAGTAGATATGCTTGCTCCAGTTTCACGGTAGTGGGAACCACGCCGTTGAAATGCGGAGGACGGTGAATTAATTCTGTAGCCTTTTGCTACTGTTCTTAGGACCCACATAGAAACACCCGGCAGTGGATGTTTCTGCCGGGTGTTTCTGCCAGGTTCTCTGAGATGGGTATTCTGCCAGGTTCTCTGAGATGGGTATCAATTTTGACACTTCCTGTTGAGGAGATGTCGAGTGTTCCATGTCCACTACGGCAGGAAGCAACGGAACACACAAAATTGTTCTGGAAACCGCTAACTCCCGAAAAACCAGAGGCGGCGGGAATGGAGAGGTTTTGTGGGGGTATCGGGATGGTGCAGGTGAATGTCTCACAGAACCTGCCCCAAGGGGGGGCTACCCCAACAAGTCTGGGTGCAACACCGTCAGGACTTTCTCTTCCTGGAGATAACGGTCCTGAGGTCTTGCTATGGGGGCTGCTGAGGATGACGATCTGGTCCCTAGTCTCTACGAGGGGGAGCGCGATTCGCCATGCTCTGTTTTTGAGCCTCCCTTCTAGAAGGACCCTCTCCATGCTGACCAAAGCAGCCATCGAGCCGTCTGTTTGGTCACCCAGAGACAGATCCGTGACTCGACGAAGCTCTGAGAAAGACTCTTCGTTGACCGTTCTGCCCGCACTCAAGTCCTTCAACAGGTCAGCCTGGTACGCCTGCAACACTGCCATAGTGTGCACGGCAGCACCAGCCTAACCAGCAGCCTGATAGCTTTCCCCACAAGCGTAGACGTGGTCCTGCATGGCTTTGTGGGGAGAGTGGGTCTCTTTAGAGATGATGCCGAGCCAGGCGAGAGGTAACCCGCAAGTGTTTCTTCTACCTGTGGCATCATGGAATACCCCCGTGCCTCAGTACCCAAGATAGTCAAATATGTCGACATCGAAGGCGCAAAGACATTGGAAGTATAAGGTTTCCACCATGAACGAGAAAGCTCGTCATGGAGGTCATAAAAGAAAGGAAGGGACTGATGTAGCATTTCCTTCCCTTGGCCACCAGACAGAAATCTGTCTTCCAGCTTGTAGCATTTGGGGGTCTCTTGTTCACGTGGTCAGTCTAACTGTAGTCTAGCCACCGCCCGAGTAAACACCTTGAGCAATTTCTCAGCCACTTTATTATCGTGCTAGGAACGTTCAGAGGTGGGTAGCTCGAAGTCCACAGATTCAAGAGATTTAGCGTCCCCCTCATGAACCGAAGAGGCGCCGGAGCGTGCTTCAAGATCAGGAGAAGGACCAGCTGGATCTGGGGAGAGAGCGAGCGATAGGAACAGACCCGTCTCTCGCTCCTCGGCCAGATCCATACGAGAGCCCCACAATGGAAGGGTGGGCGCTTACTCTCGGAAGTAAGCGAGACTAGTGCAAAGCATTTTGACTGAAAACAGATCGCAATGCACCTGCCCCCGCCCCAACGCAAGAGCAGCATGCTCTTCCCCCAAACACACAAAACAAAACAATGTCTGTTTCAGCCATAGAGCGTAAACACGGCAACACACACACCACTTGCTTTGTTTATCAGTCATTTTTAGAAAGAGAAAAGTTTTCCGCACACTGCCTAACAAATTCAAACTCTAACAGAGCAAAGTAGAAAGTTTTGACAGGGTTGAGAAGCACAACTCACACAGAATGGTCTGAAGACAAAAGACCTGACGATGCGCCTGTGGTGCATCTATTTATAAGCCCTGTACCAGCGCATCCTGATGATGTCACTAGCAGAGGCTTTAAATTCTAGTCAATTTCATTGACGTGTTGCACACATATTCACACCTGGTCATGCCTAAAGACGTTCCCAAAGCGCTAAATCAGTGCAGCATCATGAGGTGTTGAAGCACGTGTACTCAACACCTCAGCTGGCAAAATACACTATATTTTGATTTCCACACTTCATTAAGTAGCACAAACATTTTAACCGTTCTAACAAATAAAGTGAATATATGAAATTATTTCTTAAGAATGATGTGACACATTTTCTTAGTTGACTGCAGTAATGGCAGCTGAAAATGGGACTTTGCCATCATGGATAACATTTTATTGAATTATAAATAAAAACATTAAACCCTTATTATAGATTATAGAGATTATATCTCTGTAATCTATAACAATATTACACTAGGGAAATGAACAATTTTGGTCGAAACGGAACATTCTGAACACATTTTTGTCTTCTTAAACAAATAGCCAAATCTTCTGGATATTTCCCTTCATTTTAAAGAATGGGCATTTGCTGTCAGCCACACTAAACCACGTCCCCAGCATTGCTCGTGTGTGTATGTCAAGACTGCAGAACAGACATTCTTGAAGAATGATACCAATACAAATAGCTCAACATTTATTTGATCATTAAATTACACACACACACACACACTTATGTACTTGTGGATGGTATTGTGAGCAAAGTAAATCGTATGTTTGTGCATTCTTCTGGTGTGTGGATTTCTAAATTTAGCGCGTGTGGGTCTGTTCCGTGTATGTGTGGATCGGTTGCCCATGGATTCCCATCTGCATCTGTCGATCTGTTGCGTGAATGTGTTATGGCAACTTAGGATAGTCAATATAACCACAGACACAGAAGATCCAAGCATGATTTATGGGCAGAACCCACAAAGCTTTCATATGCTATTTAATGGAGAAAAGATAATACTCTTTATTACCTTACAAATGCAACCAGTCTAAATGGGAACAGCGTTCCTCGTTAACAAATTAACACTGATGGCCTGGCCTGGATATTCACCCATAAACATCAGATAAAAATCTTAAAAATGAGCAGATTCACATATATTTTCAATCATGAACATTGTGATTTGCTTACTGTGATTCAAACATGTGTTGTAAATGAGCCTTCTGTCTAAAGAAATTAGATTGTCCAAACGAAAATGCACACATCTGCACAATGTCCATGTGCTATCAGGATTGTGACATTTTTTAAGTGCTAATCCTAATCATTCTTTGCAAAGTTTTAAGTCATTAAAATGTGGCATTTGGGAGAAAAGGAAGGAAACAATAGTGATCAAAGCAACCAAAGACCTATCTTTTATTTCTTTTTCCAGCCATCAATCACATCCAGGCAGTTATGTTTTGTGGTCACCTTTGGTAGAGAGGCTAAACTCGTTTTCCCATCATCCTTGTCTCTTTTGATTGGTCTCTGAGGTTCAGGGCCTTCAGGCTACACAGGTGTGAGTGTGTGAAGACATTTCTTTCATACCTGTGCAATTACTCTCTATCCCTTCTGCCCTTCATCCTCAACAATTACGGGAATGCTGTGAGGAAAGCTAATGCAATAATTAAACCTGTAAGCCACACACTTTCCTCTCTTATATCACTTTACATTTTAAATAGCCTCTGTAGTTAGCCTTTCTATACAGTGAAAATGAGAGGAGGAAGGTAGAGAGTGACTAACATTCAGCAGCATGTTATTGTCAAACCATTAGCTCTCACAGTACACCCTCACCATCCACACAGTCATCATGTCTTTTCTTATAACTGTAAATCACGGCATGTCACTCTAGTATGGCTGTTAAAGATTAGATTCGAAACCAAACACCTCTTAGTGCTCTACTCTTGGGTCTTCAAACTCTCCAAACAGCAGAGGTGGGACCAAGTAATTGACTACGTTTACATGGACACCAAAAAGCAGCTTATTGCTTTCCAGTTTACAGGCACTGAATTAGTGGCATACTCTTTACTCCTGTATACATGCAGCTCAATCAGTAAGCAGCTTTCTCCACAGCAAAGTAATTTCCCTGAAACGCTTGTGTTAGTAACACGCATGGCATCTGAGGAAGACTTCACTATTTTGCTCTCTGTTGGTTTTCTTTCCAGATATTAGAAAATTGTTGCTTTGTTTGTTTCCATAACTTACTATTGCAATCTGCAGCTGAATTGCAACACAGTAGTGGGGTTCCCCTTCTGTCGCTCACTCGACGTTGTAGTGACACATGGGGTCTTTCTTGAGAGCTTCGCGTACCTCTGAACTTGAGAAAAGGCCAATGAGAAATTGGCAGACAGAATTTGCATGTCCTTCCCACGGACATATGGGTATAAATGGAGGGAATCATGCATCTGTCCATTCAGATTTTTTCTACGGAGCAGAGCGGTTGTGTGATCAGCGAGCTGCAGTCACTTACTGATCCACTCATCTCTGTAGAGCGTATGCTTTTGGATCTACAGTGCATATAAGGGCTTTCTCCTTCTCTGCACGGCAGTGCAGCTTTGCTCCTGGGCGCTTCGACAGTGCTTCTAAAAGAGAATATTTTCTTAAAAGAGTTTAATTTCTCTAAAAGACCAATACACAGCAGCGTTGAACGTCCTTTTCAGGACGCGTCTTTATAAAGATGCCCTTCCGGCCCTGTGTAGTTCCTGGATGTGGTCGAGCACAGACGCTGCCTCGTGTGTCTGGGCAGCAATCACACCGAGGCAGCATTTGTGGATGGTTCGTGTTCTCACTGCAAGAACCTCACCATGGCAAAGTTGTGGTCGGGCTTTCCTTCTTAAAGAGGAATGCCACTCCAGCTGTCCCCTGTATTGATCCTTCTTCCCATGGGATTGAGGACAACCCGGCTGGCGATGGAGGCAATTTGGGGATGGCAGCGGGCTTGGTTTTGGCGGTTTCCCCACAAACCACCTGCCCCCCGGCATGCTCGTTGACTTCCTTCCAGGCTCAAGGTAAGAGCGTCTGGATGATGAGTTCGCCGCTGCATCGGAGAGCGTTCCTGTGTCTGACACGAAAGACTCGACTGGACTGCTGCCTTCAGGTTGGCACACCCAGTCTGAGGCTGAAGCCCAGATGCCTGGAGGTGCATGATGCGCTAACGAGGTCGTGGAGGGCACCTTTCACTGCCCGTAACCAACATCCTCGCTCATCCGCTCTCACTACCCTTGACGGCGAGGCAGCCCACGGGTACTCGGAGGTCCCCCAGGTGGACAGAGCAGTTGCGATCCACCGGTGTCCCTAGATTGCCGCCACCTGGCAGGATCGCCCGGTGCTCCCCTCCAAGGCCTGTAGGATGGCCGCCTCCGCCCTGCATGCCATGGCCCTCCTGCAAGTTCACCAGGCCAAGGCACTCAAAGATCTGCATGTGGGTAGTCCTGACCCCGATGTGTTGCAGTAACTGTACTCAGCGACCGACCTAGCCCTCAGGGCCACGAAGGTCACAGCGCAGACACTCGGGCAGGCGATGGCCACCCTCGTGGTCCAGGAACGTCATCTCTGGCTGAACCTGGTCGAGATGCGGGAAGCTTCCTCAAAGCCCCAAACTCCCAGTTCGGTCTATTCGGTGACACCGTGGAGGACTTCGGCCAGCAGACAGAGGCTATTTCCCACATCATGCCCCGCCGCTGCACCAGCGCAGGCCCTGCTCCATCTGCTTGCCGAGGGCGTCCTCTTGCAACTTTCAGACGACAGGCAGCTCCGCCCCAACCTGGGCCCAGCTCTCAGCCCCTGCGTTGAGCGCCCCGCAGGAAGTGCATGCCCCCCATCTCCCGAACGTCCTCAAGGACCCGGAAGGCTCCCAAGCATTCCTGAGATGGATGACCCAGGGAACGAGACATTTGCTCCGGAGCCGGTAGACAAACCATTCCATCCCCCGGTGGTGGGCCAGGAGGAGAATCTTTATTCCAAGGTATATTCTTTGCCACACCCCCTTCGAGCTGCGGTACCCACATTTTCAATAATAGACCAATTCACCTGGCCGGCAAATGCCGTTCTCACAGCAACCCGGTGCCACACTTCAGATGCGGACCTCTCGCCTCCGGACCCATGACACTGCCGCCTGGCCGGCCGGTTCTGATGAGTCACTAATCCGCCCCCTGCTGCGTGTTTTCGTAGCAAGGTAAGCTTCGAGGCTTCTCTCAGCACCAGAGCCTCGGGATGCGCTTCTGCCACCTGATGCCACACTACCTGCCCTGTCCTGCTGTGAAGCCTCGCCAGGTATGTCAAAAACTATCATCCCCTTAGTGCCTCTAGCACGGAGCTTGGACGCATGGCTCTCACTTCCCAACCTGTCGTGCTGGTTGGCCAGGACCATACGACTCGGCTACGAGATTAAGTTAGCCAGTCCCCCACCCCCTTTCAGTAGCATCCGCTTTACCGAATGGCGAAGATGACAAAACCAAGAAAGGCGGTGGCTTACGACCGATCTTGGACTTGCAAGTTTTCAACCGCGCCTTACACAAACTCAAGTTCAAAATGCTCACGTAAAGACACAATGTAACTTGTGACCGGCATCAAGATTGGTTCGCAGTGGTAGACCTGAAGGACGTGTACTTCCACGTCTCTATCTTGCCTCGACATCGACCCTTCCTACGGTTCATTTTCGATGGCCAGGCATATCAGTACAAGCTCCTCCCGTTCGGGATGTCCCTGTCCCCTCGCGTCTTCATGAAGGTTGCAGAGGCAGCCCTTGCCCCACTAAGGGAAGTGAGCATCCGCATACTCAATTACCTCTATGACTGGCTCATCCTAGTCTACTCTCGAGAGTTACTGTGCACCCACAGGGACCAGGTGCTCAGGCACCTCAGCCATCTAGGGCTTCAGGTCAACTGGAAAAAGAGCAAGCTCACCCGGTTCAGAGCATCCCTTTTCTCGGCATGGAGTTAGACTCAGTCTCAATGACACCATGCCTCACCAACAGAGGTCTGTCAACCCCTGGACAGACCTCTGTTTACTGCAGAGAGGAGTCCCCCTACAGCAGGTGTCCCAACGCATTCTAGTCACTACAGATGTCTCCAAACAGGGTGGGGGCGCCGTGTGCAACTAGAGTTGCTGGCTGGAATACTTGCTCTACCCCCAGGTTGTCCAGCTGATTTGGGAGCGTTTTGGCAAAGCACAGAAAGACCTGTTTGCTTCCGAAGAGACCTCCCATTGCCCGCTCTGGTACTCCCTAGCGGAGCTAGCTGGCCCCAGGAATGCGCAAGTACACATTTCAAGGTCAGGGAGGATGAGGAACAAGTCACTCTGGTAGCCCCCTACTGGCCCACACTGACTGGTTCTCAGATCTCACGCTCCTCTTGACAGCCCCTCCCTGGCGAATTCCCCTGAGGAAGGACCTCCTTTCTCAGGGACGGGGCACCCTCTGGCATCCGTGCCCAGACATCTGGAACCTCCACGTCTGGTCCCTGGACGGGGTGCGGAAGATCTAAGTGACCAACCACCTGCTGTCGTAGACACGATTAACCAGGCCAGAGCTCCCTCTACCAGGCAACTTTACACCGTAAAATGGCACTTGTTTGCAGATAAGTGTTCTTCCCGATCTGAAGACCCGCAGAGGTGCGCAGTTGCTTCAAGGTGCTTCAAGGTGGAGATCCCCTCCACCTTGAAGGTTTATGTAGCCACTATATCGGCTCACCATGATTCAGTGGACGGTAAGTTTTTGGGTAAGCACAATCTGATTATCAGGTTCCTTAGAGGTGCCCAGTGGTTGAACCCTCCCCGGCCATGCCTGTTCCCCTCATGGGATCTCTTCTTGGTCCTTGCAGGCCTTCAGAGACCCCCTTCAAGCTGCTAGAATTAGTCGAGCCCAAAGCCCTCTCCTTGAAGACAGCCCTCCTGATCGCGCTCAATTCCATCGAGAGGGTTGGGGACCTGGAAGCGTTCTCTCTCAGCGACACCAGCCTGGAGTTCAGTCCGGCAGACACCCATGTCATCCTAATACTATGCTTGGGCTAGGTGACCAATGTTCCTACGACCCCCTTCAGGGACCAAGTAGTGCAAGTGCTGCCCTGGGAGGAGGCAGACCCAGCCTTTTCATTGCTGTATCCAGTATGTGCTTTGCGTACCTATGTGGACCGCACGCAGAGCTTTAGATGTTCTGAGCAGCTCTTTATCTGATTTGGTAGACAGTGGAAAGAGAACGCTGTCTCCAAACAGAGGCTTTCCCACTGGGTTGTTGATGCCATCGCATTGGCCTGTCACACCCAGGCCGTGCCCACCCCCTTGCGGGTTCGAGCACACTCGACGAGAAGTGTGGCATCCTCGTGGGCACTGGCCAATGGCACCTCCCTAGCAGACATATGCAGAGCAGCGGGCTGGGCAACACCCAATACTTTTATGAGATTTTACAATCTCAGGGTTGAGTCAGTCTCATCCCGTGTTTTGTCAGGTCTAACGCAGAACAACTGACCAGGTGTACCGCTTGCACCTAGCGCCTTTCCCCTCCACTGAGGCGAACACGCGTGCTCTTATCCCAGGAGATCCCACTAACTCGGCTCCCTAGATGACTACTCCCTAGCCCTCTGGTCCGCAAATTCAGCGGAGGAATTCCCCGACCAGACCCACAACGGTTAATAAAATTACTCTGAAACTGGAATAGGTGCTCCACAGGATGGGCCCTTGTGTGGATTAATCGCCCTGTGTGTATTTTCTGAGGCACGATTACCCGATTGGTGGACCCACGTCTCCCTTGGACAGTCCCCTCGGTCGTAGTGTTTATAGCAACTCCTCCCTCGTAGCAGGTAGGATCTACCACAGCACCATTCCCACATGTGGCCTGAAAACCCATGTGATATATTCCGCCACTCTCTACCTCCCCCCAGCCTGGGCAGGTGGTGGTCTCTGCAGGGTCTTTTCCCCCTGAAAGAATAGGAGTTGGAAAAGAATGCCTTCCCCGATGCGTGTGATAGCGTTAAGATGGCCCCAGCCTCTTTAACTCAATGCGAGGAACATAGAGAGAGAAAAGGCGCAGATGGCGTGGCCTGCTCCCATGCTTGGCACATCGCTTTGTTCCCCCCTTTGGGGTGACAGGAACTTAACATATTTATGACAATTTTTATGGGGCATTGGGGAAGGGTATGTGCAGTCTAACACAGCCTATCGCCTTGGCATGCAACTGCCTGCCCGCTTCTGCATCAGCAGCGCACATACACGGTTTAGCGCATGGCGTGATTGAATAGGGACCCCTAGTGTTGCTTCATTCGACACAACGTTGAAGTGAGCGACAGACGGGGAACATCTAAGTTACTGTTGTAACCTCCGTTCCCTAATGGGAACACCGTTTTGTCCCCCCAGCCACTGTTATGGCCGAAAACGTATTCTCGGCTCCTCAGTGCAAAACCTTGAAATATATATGAAATATATATATATTTCAAGGTTTTGTATATATATTTCATAAACACCCGACTTTAAATGCTCAAGGAGATTCCTTTGTTGCATAATGCATCAACCGTCAACCTAAATGTTACTTACTGAGATGTACCAGGGGGTAATATCTCTTTAAATGAGATCTGCCGGTTTGTATCCCAATAAAGGAATCCAATTTGAGCTAGTGCTGTGCTAAGCTTTGAGCTAATAGCCATAAACACATCCCTTCATGTATTGCTGGAGTGAAAATTTTCAGCACTTTTTTGATGATGCACTAAGTCCAAAGTTGCATCAAACACTCTGGGTAATGAAGCCTTCACCTGTGTGTGTGTTTGTGTGTGTGTGTGTGTGCATGCGTGCGTGTGTGCGTAGGGGGGGGGGGGGGTAATCGTGTTAGGTGAAGCGGTGTTTGCCTGAGGGCTGCGCTCTGAATCCATGCAGCTTAAGCAGTGGTTAGGAGATGAGGCTGCCACGGCCTTCTCAACAAAAATGAGATGGATCAGGATGTAAACACAACTGGCTCTTATTTGATCCCGTCCGGGGAGGGCAGATTACTCCTCTAATGACTGTATGGGTTAGAACTCATGCAGACTGGTGTCAAACTTAACACTTCTCATCTTGAGACAGACAGGAGAAACAAAATAATAATACATAATTGACTTGGAATGACCTCACACAAGCTTTTTAGGTGCAGGTGTACCCTTGTTCCTGTACCCATGTTCAGAAGAAGGGTGGATGCTCAAAATCACACCAAAGGGTCAATGAAAAATAACAGTCAAAGTGTTGAAAAATAAATAAAATCTGCTGTACATTAAAATACATGTGGCATATTCTTAGAAATGTGATCTTTGCATACAAGTTGGTTTAATAATTGTTTGCATGTTTGTGTAACAAAAAAAAAATATTATATGCATATTTACTCTTATTTTTTAAAGAAATTTTTTTACAAAGGTTTTACAGAAGATCATGCATTAACAGAAGATAAAACTGTAATATCTATCATGTCTATGAGTCATCATTGTGTAGTTTGATAAAATACGATTACGAATTATGTTTAAAAATAAGTAATTCAATAATAATTGTATTTATAACCCCAGTGAGCAAGCTGAAGGCAACTGTGGCAAGGAACATAAAACTCCATATGATTTTGGTTAATGGAGAAAAATAACCTTGGGAGAAACCAGACTCACTGTTGGGGCCAGTTCCCCTCTGACTAACATCATGAATATAATGTAAATATTACTTATGTATAGTTAAAGTCATGGTTTAAAATTATTAAACTAAGTAAGTGTTTAAACAAATATTTTGTTTGAACTGTAAGATTAATGAATAATGTCATTGAAGTCTATCCGAGAATAACTGCAGAAGTTCACATAGATGCAATTGACATTGTTGGTTGGCTAATGAAGGACTTTGTTGGCAATTAATTGATAGTCTATGTATTCCATTTCAAGAGTGTAGTCCATCAATAGACCAAGGTGATGCAGGCAGAGATCAGTGAGGTGCATCGCAGTTCAAACTGGATGTTATTTCTGGTGGGGTCTGTCCTAAGTCCAAGGTTCAGACAATGGCATATGAAGTATCCCATGTCTTATGGTTGGAGTTGGCATCAGTTCATATTCTGAAGTCCATCGTAATAGACTGAAGTGATGTTTGGCTGGCACCGGCTGCTATTAGTCATCATCACACAGCGACACTTAGCAGTGGGGTCCAACAGGAAGCAGGAATGGAGCTGGATCTAGACGGTTCTGGTGACCTCAGGAAATAAATATTAGTATAGATGCCATTCAATTTATTGCAGAGTTATAGATCATGATCACTGTTTCTTGCTCCGGCAGACCTAACTAAAGCAGCATAATTGTGAGTTGATGGATGAATTAGGTGTATGCCTGGCTAAATAGATGAGTCGTCTAGACTTAAACTGAGAGAGTGTGTCTGCATCTCGAACAGTGGTAGGGAGATTATTCCATAGTTTAGCAGCCAAATATGAAAAGGATCTACCTCCTTTTGTGGATTTTGATATTTTAGGAATAATTAACAGATTGATAGCATTGTGTAGATTGAGTAACATTAGCTGATCTCAGTATACAAGAGACAAGGTCCGAAATGTCATCGCTCTGTGGCAGAATTTCTATATTGTCAACTCCATATAACAGAATTAAATCTAGCATATGATTATGGCGATGAGTTGGTCCTGTTACATTTTGTCTGACTCCAAGAGAGTTTAGAATATCGATAAATGCTAATCCCAATGTATCATTTTCATTATCTATGTGAATGTTGAAGTCACCAACAATTAAAGCACTATCTACAGTAACTACAAGATCTGATAAAAAATTTGCCAATTCACCAAGAAATCAGAATAAGGCCCGGGTGATATATAAATTGTAGCGGGTAAAAGATGACATCGTTTTTTTATTTATATCTTATGGTGTCACATTAAGCATTATTATTTCAAAAGACTTAAATGTATATCCTCTGAGAAACACCAAAGACTTCACTGTAAATTGTAGCAACACCTCATCCTCGACCCTTCAGGTGAGGCTCGTAGATTTATATAAACTAATATATTCATCCGGTTTAAGCCAGGTTTCAGTCAAACAGAGCTCAACCAAACTATGATCTGTAATAATTATTTTACAATTAGTGCTTTGGAAGAAAGAGATCTAATGTTTAGAAGCCCTACATTTATATGATGTTTATCTTTAAGTTGTTTTGTTTTGTTTGACCTTATTTACTGAGAGTTTTGTGTTTGGTAGTTCGAGGAACAGACACAGTCTCTATGAGATGTCTAGATGATACAGTCTCTATGTGTTGTTGTTTATGTGAACTGTGTGGCGTCTCAAGGCAGCTAGCAGACGTTATGTTTAACCAGTTTGTCTGCTTCCTGACCTTGGCCCCATTTAGTCAAATACTATCACTATTAAGACTATGAGCCAAATTATTATAGAGGAGAGTGGCACCTTCCCTGGAGGGATGGAGTCCATCTCTCTTTAGCAGGTCATGTCTATCCCAAAAACTCTTCCAATTGTCTATAAATCCTATTTTATTCTTTAGACACCACTAATCTAATATAAACCTCTATACTAATCTACTATAAAACGAAGAGCAGGGAGGGGGCCAGAGCATATTACAGTGTCAAATTCGTACACCTCTTTAAAATTATCTTTAGTGATTTCTGACTGGCGAAGCTGGACATCATTAGTGCCGACATAAATAACAATTCTAGAAAATCTACATTTAGCATTAGCCAGCACTAATAAATTTGATTTGATGACAGATGCTCTGGCACCTGAATTGCATTTAACAATAGTGGCTGGAGTCTCTATTTCCACATTCCTTACAATAGAATCACTAATAACAAGGGCTCTTTCAACATGATTCTCAGTGGGTGCATCACTGAGTGGGGAGAAATGATTGTAAACCCTAAGAGGAACAGGAGAGTGGTGTCTCTTTGCTGAGCGAGTACGCCGCCGAGACATAACACAAACTCCCTGCTGTAAAATGCACGGAGTTGACTCACGATAGGAGAATAATGCGGGGAGAAACCCGATGCACACTGAAAAATGGCATATCTTAAGGATTAAAGGCTGAAAAAAATAAAATAATATATATATATATAAGCGATGCAAAAAAACTAGCAGACTACAAACACAGACTCGAGCTAAGCACAAGTAGCAACAGGTAAAATACACACAGATTGAAAAAGCAGAAAACCAGAAACACACGGTAAAATGACAAATGATAAAATGATGAACGTATGGGAATGACAAAGGATAAAAAGACGAACATATGAGAATAAAAGAATAAAAATAGGCAATGCTAAGCAGGCAACAAACACTCATGCAGCGTGCTGTCAGCAACAGTAACATCAAGTCCAAAGGCTCATACGTTATTGTCTTAGCTACAAAAAAATCTAATAAATAAATAAATAACTATTGAAAAATGACACCAATATTGTCTAACAAAAAAGATTAAGTTCATCGAAAACAAAACTTTTTTGTACACTATATGGTTTTCCCTGCCCCATCCCATCACAGCCAACAAAACACATTTTACACATCTCTTTAATTTTTGAAGATTATTTATTTATTAATTACAAATCACCAAATTAATGTGAGGGTCTACAGCGATCCTCTCTGTTATGTCATTTCCTATTTTATGGTTCCCTTTCGTGGAACTCGAGCTATGAATGATGGTTATGGGACACGATCCGAGTGTTACATGGTCTGAAGCACTTATACCATCACACGAATGGAGGTACCTCACAGATTCCATATAGACGCTCGCTTTCGTGCCATCAAGTCAGATTTCTACTAGTGCGTGATATCATCTAGCCCGTGTTGTACAAGCGATTCATGTCGAAGCAAGGATTATTATTTCTCCCTTTTGAGTGGATTTTAATAAGTGTTTAAATCCATGTATGCCGTTCATCATCGGTGAGGTTTCCCACAACGTTTCCTGTCTGGGTTTTGCCATACAGAGGCCACGTTGGAGAGTTCGGATTGCTGAATGGCCATTCTGGCTGGGTGTGGCCCCTCAAATGCACGCTCTTTTGAATGATGGGCTATCCACCACTGTGGTTGATACCATTCTAAATGCTAGAGCTCCATCAACGAGGAGGCTATATATGTTTAAGTGGCATATTTTTTATTTTTGGTTTACAGCTTGAAGTGAAAATAGTTAAGTGACCTGTTGGTACAGTGCTAGAATTAGGAGTATTTTTGCTGGAGTATTTTGTGGCCGGGGTTGCTCCGGCAAAGCTTAAAGTATATGTTGCTGCTATAGTGGCTGAACATGCGCTCATCAGTGGAGTTCTCTTGTCTCTTGCTTTATGCACAGGGTATACAGGCTTAGACCTTTTCATCCCATCCGCATTTCTTTATGGGATTTATCTGTGTTTTAGAGATGCTTAATGATAAGTTTTTGACTATCAAGGTGGCACTACTAGTGGCACTGGCATCGTTTTAGAGAGTTGGTTATTTGCATGCCCTGTCTGTCAAGCCATTGTGTATACATTTTACACCAGGGTGTTCAAAGTTTGTGTTAAGACCTCATTTGAGCTATTTGCCCAAGGTTTTTTCTACGTCATTTCACTCGCAGACCATTATTTTTCAGGTTTTCTCTTCTCCCCAATTTGAGTCGGATGAGCATTAAAGGTTACATGCTTTGCCCAGTTCAGGCACTGCAAGTTTATGTTGACCGTACTAGACCGTACTAGCTAGTGGCATAAGTCAGAGCAGTTGTTTGTGTGAACTCTAAAATTAATGACTAATGTCTTTGAAGTCCATCCTGGATTAACTCCATAAGTTCACATAAATGCATTGTCCTTTGTTAGTTGTCTGATGAAGGGATTTGTTGGCAATTAAATGATAGTCTATGTATTCCATTTCAAGAGTGTAGTCCATCAATAGACAAAGGTGATGCAGGCAGAGATAAAGTTTGGTGGGGTCCATCCTAAATCCAACGTTCAGGCAGTGGCATATTAATTATCTGATGTCTTACAGCAACAAACAAGAGATGAGGTAATGATCTGAGACGTCATCGCTCTGCATTAGAATTTCTATTGTATCAAATTCAACTGCAAATGACCCCATATTAAATCTATGATTATGGCCATGGGTTGGCCCAGTCACAATTTGTCTGACTCCAAGAGAGTTGAGAATATCAATAAATGCTAAGCCAATGTGTCATTTTCATTATCTATGTGAATTGTGAAGTCACAAACAATTAAAGCTAAATCTACATTAAATACAAGATCAGATAGAACATTTGCAAATTCACCAAGGAAATTAGAATATGGCCCGGGTGATCTATATACTGTAGCAAGGGCAAAAGATTACAGAGATTTTGATTTATTATTATCAATTATTATTTATTCAAAATACTTAAACGTATATCCTGTCGTCTGAGTAACCAAAAACTTCACTATAAATTGTAGCAACACCTCCTCCTCAACCCTTCAGACGAGGCTCATGTTTATAACAATAATCTGGGGGAGTACATTCATTTAAACTGGTTTAAGCCTAGTTTTATTCAAACAGAGCACATCCAAACTGTAATCTGTAATAATTTCATTTACAATTAGAGCTTTGGTAGAAAGAGATCTAATGTTTAGTGGCCCTAACTTTATATGATATAAATTGAATGGCATCAGAGCAGTTGTTTGTGTGCTTTGGTGGCCACAACAGTGATACGTTTCAGTGTCCATGCAAAGACTGTCTCATTGGCTTATTGATGCAATTCCGAGGCCGTGGTTTACCTTCGACATCGGGTATTTGAACACATTCTACGAGGAGCATGGCATCGTCAGGGGCTTTAGGAGGACATTTGTATGGTGGCAGAGTGGCCCCCTCAACATACATTTGTTAGATTTTATAATCTGGATGAGGGTTGACTCCTGCTTACCAGGTTATCTCTGTTGGAACAGGAGTAAATTCACAATTCATTTTATTCAGATGCCTTTGCTCGTTTGTGGGCTGCAATATGCTTGCCACACGGGCATAGACAGTTGACAGCTACTGTTTGCATGGCGTGAATATATTTAATTCCCATAGCGATCATATGCAGCATCTCGTTCCCCTAAAGGAACCAATGTTACGTACGTAACCTAGACGTTTTCCTGTCACATGATGACAAAATCGCTTCCTGCAAGCTGTGCCACACCAAACCAAACTGATTATCTTACTTTTAAAATAGTAATAAGTAAACCAAATACTTAATCTTTGCTACTTTTTACTGCATTGCAGTCTCAGGACAATTACACTTTCTGTTGTATAATTAATACTAATCACAAATAGAAATTTCTCAGCCAAGTATTACAGTTCACTATCCAAACTATAGGTGATATATTCAAGATATTTAGACATTCCAACAGCTTTAAATATGACTGGAAATACATGTTTAACAAATATGTTAACACTTAGCGTTAATGTTCCCTTTAAGAATTTAAAAAGGGTTTAGTTATTTTTACATGCATTATAAATCATGGATATGTTAAAACACCATGAATAATAGTGACTTTCATTAAATACTTGCCAAATAGTGAGCATTTAAATGAATGTGTTATAAATGCTGAATTAAACTTATTTACACATATATTAAACAAAAAGATAAAGTGCCGTAATTCATGATTTATGTCACAATGTAGCAAAATACACTATTATAGTATTGAGATTAAAAGATTTTATGTCATGTTTATATTCATAATTGTAATGTTTTGATTCACTTGTGTTGTCACTTTCCCTATCATATTGCACGATGATGTAAAAAGAGTGCTGTCCCTACTTATCTAGTCCTAGTTTCCTAAAGTATTGCATGATAGTCTCCATTTATATTCACATTGTTCTAAAATCTATTTATAAACCCTTAACAATGGGAAAATTAATGTACGTAAAGAGTTACCAGTTTTTTTTGTTTGTTTGTTTTTTTTACAGTGTAAAGAGTTATTACTCTAATGTTGTTTCTTGAAAGTTGGTTCTTGTAGGTAAATTTTTATTTTGCTTCTTTTATCCCCACTGGAGTGCAGAATTTGTTTTGAAATTTTTGCTCTGATGAAAACTCGTCATATGATCTGATATCATGGAAAAGATCTGTCACAGTAGAAGCTGAAAGCATCAGCACCCCAGTGAGTGTGCGAATGCGGGTTATAGTTTTACACTGCCGAGGGTCCGTCTAACACCACATTATAGACACACTTTCCCTAATGCCACATTACATGATGGACACACTCCATCTCCCCATCACAGCATGCACTGCACACGGGCCACAGGTCCAGCTGCAGAGACGGTGCATTAAGAGGAGAACAGCGGAGAACAAGCGAATCTACAGCATCAGCTCCAGCCATGCAGAGCCATTCTGACCACAACACAGGTAATGTAGTGAACATTCTCATATACTGAAGAGACATCAGTGGTGAATGAGCTGTGACTCTTATCTTATATATCACACAAACACACCTGATGGACCATGAGTGAGGATAATGGTGGACGTAAACATGGAAGGTGTTGATGAAATCACCAGAGTCGAAAGTTTAGCTGTAAATAACAGTTTTGTGTCTATTTGTGCAGGTTGTTCTGTTACAGAGTTTGTGTGTGCGAGCATGTGTTTTCTCTAGAAGTCAAGTCAAGTTTTTTTTATTTGTATATCGCACATTCACAACACATCGTTTCAAAGCAGCTTTACAGAAAATCATGCATTACATTTATTTTTAAATAAATGAAACCAATATCTATAAAACTTAGTTTGATTCAATATGATTGTAAAACATGTATAGAAATTAATTAATTACATAACAATTGCATTTAGAACCCCTGTGACAAGCTGAATGAGACTGTGGCAAGGAACACAAAACTCCATAATAAAAATAACTTTGGGAGACACCAGACTCACTGTGGGGGCCAGTTCCCCTCTGGCTAATCAGCATGAATATAATGCCAATATTAGTTATTTATGCGCAGTGCAAATCATGGTTTTATATTAGTAAATTATGTAAGAGTTCAGGACCAGTGTTTTAAAAATAAAAATATAATATGTTTTTATGAATTCTAAAATTAATGACTAATGTCTTTGAAGTCCATCCTGGATTAACTCCAGAAGTTCACATAAATGCATTGTCCTTTGTTAGTTGTCCGATGAAGGGGCATTAGAATTTCTATTGTATCAAAATCAACTGCAAATGACCCCATATTAAATCTATGATTATGGCCATGGGTTGGCCCAGTCACAATTTGTCTGACTCCAAGAGAGTTGAGAATATCAATAAATGCTAAGCCAATGTGTCATTTTCATTATCTATGTGAATTGTGAAGTCACAAACAATTAAAGCTAAATCTACATTAAATACAAGATCAGATAGAACATTT
Source organism: Xyrauchen texanus (assembly GCF_025860055.1). NCBI lineage: Eukaryota > Metazoa > Chordata > Actinopteri > Cypriniformes > Catostomidae > Xyrauchen > Xyrauchen texanus. The sequence continues at coordinate 1,914,948 of NC_068317.1, read as the reverse complement.
GCAAATTCAGCAAGGAAATTAGAATATGGCCCGGGTGATCTATATACTGTAGCAAGGGCAAAAGATGACAGAGATTTTGATTTATTATTATCAATTATTATTTATTCAAAATACTTAAATGTATATCCTATCGTCTGAGTAACCAAAAACTTCACTATAAATTGTAGCAACACCTCCTCCTCAACCCTTCAGACGAGGCTCATGTTTATAACAATAATCTGGGGGAGTACATTCATTTAAACTAATATATTCAGCTGGTTTAAGCCTAGTTTTATTCAAACATAGCACATCCAAACTGTAATCTGTAATAATTTAATTTACAATTAGAGCTTTGGTAGAAAGAGATCTAATGTTTAGTGGCCCTAACTTTATATGATGTTTATCTTATTTTTTTTCTTCCAAGTTTGACCTTAATCAAATTTCTTCTAAATAAGACATGAATAACAATTTTAGAAAATCTATGTTTAGCATTAGCCAGTACTTGTAAATTTGATCTGATGTTAGATGCTCTGGTACTGAAATGCATTGAACAATAGTGGCTGGATTCTTTATTTCCTCATTACTTACAATAGAATCACCAATTATTAGGGCTCTTTTAACATGATTCTCAGTGGGTGAATCACTGAGTGGGGAGTATCGATTGGAAATCCTAACAGGAACAGGAGAGTGTTGTTGTTTTGCTGAGCGAGTATGCCACCGAGACGTCACCTAATTGCCCTGCTGTGGAGGCTCTAGAGCCAGAACCAAAGTGTGAATGCGTTGCTCGCTGTTCTAGCTTTCTGAGAGACTTGTGGTTTTGTGCACAGCCATTTCTTTTTTCACAATTCGAAAGTCGTGTGAACAAATGATATTGTTATCGCTGTTGCTAAATTTAAAACTAGCGGGTTGATCGGAAATCCAGTGACGCTGGTAGTGACGATTCTCCATGACCAATCAGTGATCAGCAAGATTTTGACATCACATTTTAGTATCGGCTCGGCTCGCTTGGAACCTCGACCGAGGTGGTACTAAAAAAACTATCAGGTACCAGGTACTATCCACAGTGGAAAACCCCCAAAAAGTGAGTTGAGTCGAGTTGTACCATGCAGTGGGAAAGCCCCATAATGTGTGTTTGTTTGTGTGTGGGCGGGTTTTGGTGGTTTACGAGGACATTTTTTTAAGGTTACAAACTGTTAATTACAAGGGTGTAATGCTATAAATGTGGTTTATGAGGACATTTCTAGTGTCCCCATAATTCAAATTGCTTAAAAACATAAAATGTAAAAATGCAGAAAGTTTTTTGTGAGGGCTAGGTTTAGGGTTAGGGTTAGTGGATAGAATCTATAGTTCATACGGTATAAAAATCATTATGTCTATGGAGAGTCCTCATAAAGATAGCCGCAACCATGTGTGTGTGTGTGTGTGTGTGTGTGTACACACAGCATATGGAGGTCCCTACGGCTACAGCTTTAAAGCCTCAGTCGCCAAAGGCCAGCAGGATTTTCATTACAATAGACCCTTGAATATTCATTACCCTCAAACAACACACACACACGTATACTATCCACTCAGGCTCTTATCTGACCCTCAGCTCACAGACAGACAGACAGACAGACAGACAGACAGACAAACTGACTGACAGACAGAAGCATGTATTGCTGCAGTGCAGATGAAGATCAGGTCAGCGGCCACAGTGTGCTGGTTTTTCAGGAGTTGTATTTTAATCACACATGAGACTGTGAAGTGTCTTGACACATGAAGTGTGTTTTTGTCAGATATGTAACTTTTAACAAGTGAACATGCTTGCATTATAATTTATGGTATAATTTCTATGGAAATAGCAAACTTTCACTAAAATCTGCTCAAGCTCAGGTAACTGGTCAGCGTGATCTCACGAGAATTTGTATAAATTCTTACGTAAAGTTTGGTTCTAGCAAACATACATTCTCTTACGTTCAAACGTACAATACTGATGTGTTGACAGCATCTAAACATCATAGTTTTACATATTAATACTTATAGAAACATACAAATTGTTACGTGCACTGTTTGAATTGATTACTAGTGAATAATTCATAGAATTAATCAGTTAATTACATTTCATTCAAAATCAATGAGATTAGTTAAATGCCATTATGTTTATTTAATGCAGTTGACATTATAATATGACATTTTAATGGTATCAATCAGTTATTTTTTTATATTTCTGCTGCCCAATACAAAGTTTCAAAGGAATATATCACTTTAGACTAAACTTAAAAATTTTAAAATGAATAAAAACTCTGTAATCGTTTAATCATTTATTAAGCATTGTTTGCCATGGGACCAGGGTGGATCTTGATGTTTTTCATGGGGTGGTAAGGGGGTGGCATGCAGACTATGAAGGGTGGTGACACCTAGTTCATATGGATTAACATACCAAGCTTCATTGCGACAAGTACTTGTTTATTAATTGGAGTTACAATCAAATTATAAATATCCATGAATCTGCAATACAACTGCATTTCCACTGGAACCACATAGTAACAATTTTGCTACTGATTTGCCAACATAAAAATCTCCAGAGTACCAATAAATTGTCTATTAAACCCATCAACAAATTCTAAATGTTCCTTAGCTTGACATAAAACTGGTAATCTGGAATAAACTTCACATTAAAGGATTATTTTTTTAAGTGTACGCATGGATGGAGAGTGCGTGCATATCCAATGTTATTCTGCTAATAAAATCCTGTAGGCCAATGAACTTTGTAAAATCTGGAATAAGCCATTTGAAAGGGAAAATTAACACAAAGTTAGTTCTAAATAAAAATACACTAGGAAAATTTTACAATATATTGAATAATAATTCAGTGAAGATTTAGAAAATAATCTGATAAATGAATCTCTTACCTCTTTTTTATCCATGTATTTGTCCAGTTTGTCATATTGTTGTTTATAAGATAAAAAAACCTAAGCCCACGAGTACCGAAACACTTCACATGCGCGGCAAACATTGGCCGCTTCTTTAACCTATCACACAATTGACCACTTACTGTATATACTTCACAAAAAAAAAGCATTTTATTCAATGATCTCCATCTCCATCCACCGTAGCGCCCGCTGTAACTCTCAACCTGCGTAGGTTTTGTTTTCAAAATTCAAAAATTGCCACCTCAAGTATTACGACCAGCGGTTTTGTCAAATGACCAGCAGTGACGTCAAATGTTCATTGGCTCTCAAGTGTCTCGTGACCGTTTGCGACTGCCGTATTCTGCGATGTATATGTTTGAATGAGAAATCACAGCGCCATTATGGAGTGTATCAGGAGAAGATTTACAGCGATTAATAATTTCAATTCTACTCTCCACCTCACACAATGATATTGCATGCTTTCAGGAAGCACATCGGAAGCATTGCATCACCCTTTGGACTACTTTAGTACTGAAGTTTACAATTTTTCAGAATAAATTATTGTGATTAAATTTATCTGCCTGTTGCATGTTTTGCTTAATAAATGGTTACAATTAGGAGTATGTGTGGGATTAGCTGCTGTAAAATATATATAAATTAATATATTGTAACAAAAATTATTCTGTACATTAATCTACTTGTTACATGTTTTTATATTGTTGAAATGTGGTTATGTTTAGAGTATGTGGTAGGGTTATGGGATCTAAAATATCTATAAAACAGTACAAATTTACAAATATATTTATAATCAATTTGTGTTTTCAAATATAGTTATAATGGACTCGTCACTATTTTAGGTTTCTAAAGCTGTAAATGCCTAAAAATGTTTATGTTCTAGATGCTTTCAAATGTTCATATTGTATGTTTTAGTGTCTATCCAAACACACAAACATGTATGTTTAAATGTTACAAATATTAACCTACAAATAGCTACATATGTTAATGAGATTAGGCTGAAGTGACAACTGATTGTCACAGTTAAAATAATTTCCCCAGTAAATCCATTGGAGAGAGAAAAAAGTTAAGAAACATCTGGAATATTTCTTAACAAGTGGATTTCAGCAGTTACAGAAATACTCAAACCAGCCCGTGTGACACCAACAATCATCCATACGATTATCTAATCGGCTAATCGTGTGGCAGCAGTGCAGTGCATAAAATCATGCTGATATGGGTAAGGAGCTTCAGTTAATGTTCACATCAACCATCGGAATGGGAAAAAATTTGAAATCTCAGTGATTTCGACAGTGGTTTGATTTTTGGTGCCAGACGGCCTGGTTTGAGTATTTCTGTAACTGCTGATCTCCTAGAATTTTCACACTCAATAGTCTTTAGAATTTACTATGAATGGTGCCAAAAACTAAAATCATCCAGTGAGTGGCAGTTCTGTGGATGGAAATGTCTTGTTGATGAGGGAGGTCAACAGAGAATGGCCAGACTGGTTTGAACTGACAAAGTCAACTGTAACTCAGATAACCACTCTGTACAATTGTGGTAAGGAGAATATCATGTCTGAATGCTGTTCTGAGATGTGAGTTGGCACTGTTTTGGCGGTACAAGGGGGACCTACACAATATTAGACAGGTGGTTTTAATGTTGTGCCTTATCGGTGTGTGTATATATATATATATATATATATATATATATATATATGGGTATTTCTTCAACTTGGACAATTTCATGTTACAGTGGTTGATCTTTATTAAATGGATTTGAAAAAAAATCTTTCTTTTTGTTATAATTTAATCTCATTAAAACTGAATTGGACACTTTTAACCAGACATTCATATATTTGCTATTTTTCAAATGCCTTTTCTGTATAAATGTTACTGTTTTAAACTTGTCCCAGACCCAGACTTCAGTTTGAAACTCTGAAAATCCATTTTTAAATGTAAATTAGTACATGTATAAATCTATGATAAATCAGGCAGAGTAAATAAATAAATAAATAAAAAACCTTAAACCACTTCAATATTTATTGTGTGGGAATGATCTTTTTTTCATGATCACTGTCACACAGTTGAGGAATTATTTCCAGCACACCAAAAATGTTTCCCCAGATAAAGTTTTTTTTTTTTTTTTCAAAAGATAATGTATATGTTTACTGAGTCCAATAAAATGTTTAAGTGATGTTTAAGAAAACAGAAAAATCAGGAAAAATATAACTTTGCCAAATTATGCAAAAGTGTGAAATATGATTTAATTGTATGTATTTAGGATACATAAAATGTTAGCTATGAAAAGAGTCAGCCATTTTATTTAAAAAAGTCATTTTCATTTGCATCATATCAGCACAGAATTCTATTCAACACAATACAGAATTTGAGATGTGATGGAAATGACACTATATATATATATATATTTTTTTTTCTTTTTAACCTCCAGAAATAAATTACATAAATCTCCTGTGATGCACGTACAAACACATTGTTAATTAGACAAATTGAAATTAGTGAGAGAGTGAAACATTTTTTAACTAGTCTTTACTCTCTAAAAGTCCTCAGTATTAAAAGTGTTTAAAGTTGAGGAAACTCACTGTATATTGAAGCCAGTGTTGCCTTTGTATGGCAGTGCTCTAAGTTATGTAAAAAAAAAAAATATTCTGTTTATTTTGTAGCTGTTGTGTTCATGTCCACCACAGAGGTCATGTTTTAACCCACAAATATAACCCCAAAAAAGAAAAGTTTATTCTAAGGCGGTTATGTTTCCACAAGCAAGCTATTTTTCAAGCGTGGTTGTGCTGACAACAGAATTATGAGATGGTAGAGAGCAGAGAGGATTGTGGGAGATGCTTCTGTGTTTCGTTGTGTGTTGAAGCCCAGGGAAGAAGTTCTAGCTGGGTTTCTGACTCTCTGTAATCATAATCCCAAATATCCCTCAATGTGTGAGGTGAGACATCCAACAATATGTGTTACCTCCAATCTCACTCTGTCTCTCTACCACACACACTGGACTGAGCAATGTCTCGGTTTAAAACGCCAAATATCACATCTCTGAAATGAGCAGGAATGTGATTCCAAAATATGCATTTCTGTAATGTAGACACATTGTAGCATTTAACTCATGTCCATATACAGAGCTATGATATATCCTCCATATCAAGCCAGAATGTGGTTGAAGACATTGAAGATATCTTTAATATGGCAACAATGCTAGTGTTCACAAAAACATTTAGCTATTAACAGGGGAATCTAACCCCCCCCCCCCACACACACACACACACACACAAGTATTTATACCATGATCAATGGAAACATATACATACTTTACACATTTGAGACTACATGGTGAAAGTACTGTTGCTCAAAATCTCAGTGAAAAAACCCCATCATTCACGAATTCTTCATTATTATAAATCAGTGGCATTTGAGTCCTCATGACTTACTACTGATATAATAAACGTGAATTAATCACATTATTTTATGCATTTGTGTGTGTAATCCAAGATAAACAATATTTTAATTGGTTAAATGGGGTAAAAAATACTATTCTACATTAATATAGCTTTTAAGGAAATTAAAATGTAAAGCATTTGCCATCTTTTTTCTGATACTGCACTTTCTGTTTAACTCCATTATGCTGTGACCTTTGCTCCTTTAAAAATAATCTTTTAATGGGGTGACATCAAGTAGGCTATTTTTGACCATACAGTTGAAAAAGCGGTGAGTTCTGATACAGAAATATTTCATTACATTTACACTGAAATTGGCTTCATCAAGCTGAATACTGCATTTCAACTCTGTTAGGAGAAAAATCAGTGATTAGTGATTAGAGACAAACTTTTCTCGGCAAAAAGGTAATTAATATTGTACTGCAAAATACTGTATCTAAATGATGTAGCGTGCTGCAATGCTATTTGCTATCATTATAGCCATTTGTGCACTATCCATTAATCCCATAACATTCAGTTGTTATTGCTCAATAAACCCTGACAGGGTGATCAGGACCCGACGTGAAGTGAAGTAATATTTATTACAAGCCACTTATTACATGGCTACTAACCAAATAACTAAATATATGAAAAAAATCAACCAGAAATCAACCTCCAGTTGTCAACCTCATTATTCAGCTGATTACAAGACTACATGCCAAATAAATAAATAAATGTACATAAAACATTGATTTGAGTTGAAAAATCTGGAAAATCATTCAACTTATTAAGTCTATGCATCACGTTTATGGATGTATGAGAGAGAATTAATGTGTGAAAGAACCAATGCATTTTGCTTTTTTTTTCTTTTCAAAAAGATTTCACACAGAACGTTCAAAAGACGTCTCTTGTCACCTCTCCTCCATTAGTGTGCAACATTACCCAGGTGACATCAGAAAGTTTGGGCAGTCACTGTCAGCACAGCATAGCGACAGCAGGAAATTATGTGTCAGTTTTCATGTGTTAGACAGGTCTATAATTCTGCAGCTTTACTCTGAAAAATTCACAGTCTGTAAAGAACAACAGAGAAAGAAAAATGAGAAGACAGAAAGATGAGCAACAAAAAAAACAGACAGCTCGACTCTGTGGTCACCAGTGAAATAATTAGACGAGGAACTAAAAGAGACATGCTCTTTTGTGTGGTTGGCTGATCACGAGTGCTGTGATTTAGACTAACCTCATGTAACATACTATACCGTGAGAGCAACATCGCAAAAATCCACACAAATGTGATTGGGGGGGTTGATACTTTAAAGTATTGCGAAACTGTATTTATTCTAATGCCATGAATATATTTTTTTGTTACATTTTAACTTTAATATTTATTTTTGTAAAAAAAAAATTAGATTAAGCACCATCAGTTAATTAACGCTCAATTTTTATATATAATTAAAATTCTAACTCACAATGATAAGGTAAAGCAAGAGAAACAAAACACTGAAGTCCTTTAAAGGTGAATGAGAAACAATGATTGCAATATATCACAGTTTGTTTCGTGAAACGGACCGAATTGGCCGCGATAAGCTAAAATGAGCCGCCGCATTATGCAGAACGGACCACAAAACGAAGCCGCAATATGCACAAAAGGACAGCGAACTCCCCCAACCCCACACTCAACAACTATTGGGCCAGTTGCTATGTAAAATCCAGGGCCCATTTCTCTTCCCAGTCCAGCCCTTAACCCATGATATGGAGATATTTAGAAATATTCAAAGTCTCAAAATTGGCTCAAACATAAGGCTCTGATCATAAGACATAAGATATAGTATGCGAAACTTCATCGCAGAGTCATATGACTGTCAACTGGTTCTCTCATTGGCTAAAAGAGTAAATGCCTGGGATTTTTGTCTGATCCGAGGCTATTATGATGAACCCCTGCTCAACTCTTGTGATCCTTTAGTAAACACTATGAGCGGGCGCTTATATTAGCCGATTAACCTGCCATTCAGCTCTGTTTGCTCAGCTATATTATTAGCATCGATAACACTTGTGATCCAGGCTGTGGCAGACAAAGTCCTTCATTCAAAGCCCTCCACAAGCACAAATTTACTAATATTACCAAAAATCAGCCCTGAGTGTTTTTCTTCCTTGAGAGGAATATCTTTCGTTTGTTCAGCTCCGTTATTTGGCTACACTGAAAAACATTTGCTCAATGATAACCATCTGACTGTTGTTATGTATATTAGATCAGATCTGAGGATTGCTTAATGAGAGATGTTACGTTGAGTTTGGACTGAGAGCTACTGATGGACAAAACAACAGAGATTAAGACTTCTGTTGAACACCCTAACTGATCAAGATAAGAAAGATCAAAAGAGCAAAACTGAAATGTATTTTTAAGTGGATATGTGGAATGGTTTTATGTGGTGCAGGGAGTTTTGTTTAAATTAACTAATAAAACTATTTTAATGTACATAAACAACTCTCCATAATTATACTGTAAATATTTGAATGAAAGTGCATGATATTTGGCTCATTGTGAGATGAGTTTTGCAAACAAAGTTTGATATTTGTTTGATTTATTCAAATTAAATAAATACAAATATGGAATTATCACATAATAATAATAATTGGGGCTGGAAACTTAACACATTCCTGTGATTAACAGTTTGTTTGTTTTTATGTGTAAAATAAAAACAATGCAATTAATGCAGTTTCCTTTTTTTTTTTATTCCTGAAACTTCACTAATGTTCAGTAAGGGTTAAGAGAACAATCGGCAGCTGGCAGAAGGAGGTACCTTTTGATGACAGATGGAAGTACCTGACAAAATAATGCCCATTGTACATAGGGGCCACTGTTTGTTCCTGGCAGGCAGCAGATACCCTAACCCCACCCCCACCTTAATCCAAACCATATGGAGCCTGTAAGGCAGAATAGCCTGTCCAGGAACAACGGATGGCACCTTTCTCCCATCGTGCAAAATAACTGAAAGTGGGAGGGACTTGTTGTTGACAGCAGCCAATCACGCATTTGAGGGGAAGTTGTTTGTTCTTCATTCTAAACAAAAATCAATGTTCTATTTGTTGAAAGTGCAAGCAAAAAGATAAAATGTACCATGTTTTAAAATAAAACCATGCTTCTGGATTGTCGTCTTTGGTTTACTTCAGATATTTCCTTTTATAAAATCACTGGGGATTGTCATCTGACTGGCGTAACAGCTTTAACCTTTTGCGACCCCACGTCCTTCTGCATGGACTTTGTGTTTTGTGCTCGCTAGATGCTATGCATAATTAAATTTTATTTAAACCCACTGATCTCAGTTCAGGAGAATCTGGGCTGTCAGTAAAGGGTTAAACTTTCAATGAACCAAGTCATGTAACAAAACAACATGGTGCCGTTCACAACAGAGTTTGTCTTCGGAAGAAACGCCAACAAAACTATATCTGGTAGAAACCTAGTTAAGTTTTTATATTGAAATCTGTTTCAGTCAAAAGATTAGAGTCTCTACTTTCATCCGATATGCCAATTTTGAAATGGTACGCTGTTAAACACAATGACCATTATAATGAACAATAAAGCTAGTTTTCACTTAGAAATCCTGCATAAATTCTCTGTGCATTATCTCATTGAGAATCAAAGCGTTCATCCAAAAGCTGAAAAATGTTGTGGAGTCAAGATGAAAATAAGAAGCATTTCAAACTGTTCTGAGACCAGTGCAGATATACAGATGATAGAAAACAGCTCCTACCATCACAAAAACTGTCGCTACCTGGCCTGAGGGTGCCACTCAGCAGCTGCAGGACTGCTTTAATAGGACCAACTGGGGGGTCTTTGAACATCAGGACCTGGAGGTGTTCACAGATAGTGTATTGTGCTACATTAAAAATTGCATGGATACTGTTACTGTGGACAAACGCATACGGGTCTACCCCAACCAGAAGCCCTGGATGACCAGGGAGGTCCAGCAGCTGCTGAAGGAGAGGAACATCGCCTTCAAATCCCGGGACAAAGTTCTCTACAGCACAGCTCGAGCTAACCTGAAGAGAGGCATCAGTGAGGCCAAAGCAGACTACAGGAGGAGAATTGAGAATTACCTGGACAGTAATGATAGCAGGCAGGTGTGGCAGGGAGTTCAGCACCTCACCAACTACAGGTCTGACCTCGGAGCTGCGGATGGTGACACCGCTCTGGCGGAGGAGTTGAACCGCTTCTTTGCCCACTTTGAGGTGACACCACCAGGAACAGTATCATCAAATCCCGCGGTCCACAGCAGCTTAAACCTCAGAGGAGCATGAAGTGAGGCACACACTGCGGGCCGTCAACCCGAGGAAGGCTGCTGGACCTGATGGACGTGTGCTGAGGGACTGTGCTGACGAGTTGGCTGGGATTTTGTAAATAAGTCTTTACAAGGATTTTCAACCTATCTTTGGAACAGTCCACGGTACCACCCTGTCTAAAGTCCTCCACCATTGTCCCCCTGCCGAAAAAGCTCGGCCAGTAGCACTTACGCCAGTGGTTATGAAGTGCTTTGAAAAACTAGTTTGGAGTCACATCATTGCAACATTGCCACGAAGACTTGACCCCCACCAGTTTGCCTACAGAGCGAACAGATCCATGGAGGATGCCGTGGCCACAGCACTACATGCTGCACTGTCACATCTGGAGCAGCAGGGGAACTATGTGCGGATGCTCTTCGTGGATTACAGTTCTGTGTTCAACACCATCCTCCCACACAAACTGGTAGTAAAACTGGGCAACCTGGGGCTTCCACATTCCACCTGTATGTGGATATATAGCTTTCTCTCGGGATGCAGACAGAGGGTTAGAGTGGGCCGTCATACATCCACAGCCCTGAGCCTTAGCACTGGCTAATACAGCACAGGGCTGTGTACTGAGCCCCCTGCTCTATTCCCTCTACACACATGAGTTTGCACCCGTCCACCATATCAACACCATTGTGAAGTTTGCTGATGACACCACAGTGGTGGGGCTCATCTCTGGGGGGATGAGTCTGCATACAGGGACGAGGTGGAGCGGCTGACAGCATGGTGCAGGGGCAACAACCTGCTCCTTAACACCACAAAAACAAAGGAGCTCATAATAGACTACAGGAGAAAGACAACGGACATTCCACCACTAACCAGTAACGGGGACTGTGTGGAGAGAGTGGCAGACTTCCACTTCCTGGGAGTCCACATTGGGGAGGGCCTGAACTGGAGCACCAATACCTCTGAGCTACTGAAAAAGGCCGAGCAGAGACTTTACTCACATCACACAGAAACTGCTGGTGTCCTTCTACAGAGCCTCCATCGAGAGCATTCTTACATACTGCATCTGTGTATGGTACACCAGCTGCACAGTAGCTCAGAGAAAAGCGCTGCAGAGGGTCATCAACATGGCCCAAAAAATTTACACTCTACAATATCAGGAAGATAAGACCCTTCCTCTCTGTACATGCCACACAACTGCTCGTTCAGTCCCTTGTCATAACTAGACTGGACTACTGTAACGCTCTCATTGCAGGCCTTCCTGCATGTGCTATTACAGGTGAAACTTGAAAAATTAGAATATCGTGCAAAAGTTCATTAATTTCAGTAATTCAACTTAAAAGGTGAAACTAATATATTATATAGACTCATTACAAGCAAAGTAAGATATTTCAAGCCTTTATTTGATATAATTTTGATGATTATGGCTTACAGCTTATGAAAACCCCAAATTCAGAATCTCAGAAAATTAGAATATTACATGAAATCAATAAAAAAAAAGGATTTTAAATACAGAAATGTCGGCCCTCTGAAAAGTATAATCATGCATATGTACTCAGTACATGGTTTGGGCCCCTTTTGCATTAATTACTGCCTCAATGCGGCGCTGGCATGGATGCTATCAGCCTGTGGCACTGCTGAGGTGTTATGGAAGATGCTTCAATAGCGGCCTTCAGCTCTTCTGCATTGTTTGGTCTCATGTCTCTCATCTTTCTCTTTGCAATGCCCCATAGATTCTCTATGGGGTTCAGGTCAGGCGAGTTTGCTGGCCAATCAAGCACAGTAATACCATGGTCACTGAACCAGGTTTTGGTACTTTTGGCAGTGTGGGCAGGTGCCAAGTCCTGCTGGAAAATGAAGTCAGCATCTCCATAAAGCTTGTCTGCTGAAGGAAGCATGAAGTGCTCTAAAATGTCCCGGTAGACGGCTGCGTTGACTCTGGACTTAATAAAGCACAGTGGACCAACACCAGCCGATGACATGGCTCCCCAAACCAACACAGACTGTGGAAACTTCACACTGGACTTCAAGCATCTTGGATTGTGTGCCTCTCCATTCTTCCTCCAGACTCTGGGACCTTGGTTTCCAAATGAGATGCAAAATTTGCTCTCATCAGAAAAGAGGACTTTGGACCACTGAGCAACAGACCAGTTCTTTTTTTCTTTAGCCCAGGTAAGACGTTTGACATTTGAAGCCCATGTCCAGGACCCGTCTGTGTGTGGTGGCTCTTGATGCAGTAACTCCAGCCTCAGTCCACTCCTTGTGAAGCTCCCCACACATTTGAATGGCCTTTTCCTGACAATCCTCTCCAGGCTACGGTCATCCCTGCTGCTTGTGCACCTTTTTCTTCCACACTTTTCCCTTCCACTTAACTTTCTATTAATGTGCTTTGATACAGCACTTTGAGAACATCCAACTTCTTTTGCAATTACCTTTTGAGGCTTTCCCTCCTTGTGGAGGGTGTCAATGATGGTTTTCTGCACAACTGTCAGGTCAGCAGTCTTCCCCATGATTGTGAATTCAACTGAACCAGACTGAGAGACCATTTAAAGGCTCAGGAACCCTTTGCAGGTGTTTAGCTGATTAGAGTGTGACACTTTGAGCCTACAATACTGAACCTTTTCACAATATTCAAATTTTCTGAGATTCTGAATTTGGGGTTTTCATAAGCCGTAAGCCATAATCATCAAAATTATATCAAATAAAGGCTTGAAATATCTTACTTTGCTTGTAATGAGTCTATATAATATATTAGTTTCACCTTTTAAGTTGAATTACTGAAATTAATGAACTTTTGCACGATATTCTAATTTTTCGAGTTTCACCTGTAGACCTCTCCAAATGATCCAGAATGCAGCAGCACGTCTGGTCTTTAATGAACCTAAGAGAGCACATGTTACACCACTCTTTGTCTCTCTCCACTGGCTGCCAGTTCATGCCCGTTTTAAATTCAAGGCCCTGATGCTGGCATCTAAAACAGTCACTGGGTCTGCTCCAGCATACCTAAAAACATTTATGCAGAGCTACGTTCCCACCAGAAGCCTGCGGTCGGCTAAGGAACGTCGCCTTGTCGTACCAAAACAAAGAGCCACCAAAATACTTTCCCGGACTTTCAGTTTCATCATACCACGGTGGTGGAATGACCTTCCCAACTCAATCCGGGAAGCTAACTCACTCTCTATCTTCAAAAAAACGGCTAAAAACACATCTTTTCCAAAAGCACTTAACCGGTCAATAAAAAAAAAAAATATATATATATATTTACATTTCTTGTTGCACTTAAATCTGTTTTGTATACTATTATGATGATAGTGAAACTTTGTAATATGGCACTTTTTGTACCACTGTCTCCCTAAGATGATTCGCTGATGTTCTTCCTCTTTTGTAAGTCGCTTTGGATAAAAGCATCTGCCAAATGAATAAATGTAAATGTAAATGTAAATCGCCACACTGGAAGAACTACACAGCTCCAGGTGCATCAAAAAAGCACAGAACATTATAAAGGACTCTTCACACCCTGGACACTCTCTGTTTGAACTGTTGCCATCAGGCAGACGTTTTAGATCAGTTAAAACAAGGATTTAAACACAGTTTTTATCCAACAGCAATTACTACACTTAATACTGCTAATTTATTATGAAATAATACTGTTTACAACTGCCTGGAAAAGGGATATGCAATGATATAATGTACATTTATGTGGGTATACTGGGGTAGTTTTTATAAATGTATGAATGATGTACTGATTGGTGAGCATTAAATTTAGTTGTACTGGTGACAATGACAATAAAGAATCAAATCAAATCAAATCAAAATACAGCACATTGGAGGTTAAGTCATTCACTAAATAGGGAGCAAGGGAGCATCCTACAACTTTCCTATGCAGATAAGTGCATTCTCTCCTAACATTGGATCAAAAGTTCAGTTTCAGGCTGCAGATGATGTATGTATCACTCAACATGTTTGGCAGACATGGGACAATGATAATCAGTACATAGATTCAGAATTTATAATGTGTAATTTTATTTTAACATGGTTGGCAGTGATTGGATGATGCTGGCAATTACTTTGAATCATAAATAATTATGCTAATTTCTGACTGGTATAATGCTTCTGTGCTGGCTATCACTTGTTTTTTTTGACAGATCAAAGAGCGAACATTAAGATTGTGTTGCCAATGTAGAAAAAATATTGTAACATAAAAGTTACCCTGGAAAGTTTTTACAGAAATGTCTTACAGTATAATACTACTTTCTGAAGTTTACTGTTAAATCAATCAGCAGCCTGTGCCATTTTATGTTATAACACAGCAAATTACTGTAAAAAGAAATGACAGTATCACACTGCATTGTGGGATAATTTTGTTTCGTTTGAAGTCACCATTATGGTATTTAGTGTTCCACTTTAATGGGAACTTTGACTCCTAGCTGATGAAATTGTGTTTTAAGAATACTATACTGTGCACTGTGCTGCCGGGAGAAAATGTGTTCAATTACGTGATTAAGTCTGATCAAGATGAATAGTCAACACTATATTGCATCTTAAAGAAACAGATAGTTGTAATCAAACAGTGCGGTAGTGATGCTTGTAATGCCATGCTGTGATATGATTGATCTGTTATTGCACATAAACTTTTAATAGAGTTGGCAACAAGGTATGCATAGATATCAACTTGCTCAGCACACAAAACTCAACAATAAACAAACATTGCAGGTAAAAAAATTAATCTACAATACAGCACTTCTACATCACATTGAACAGGTCCATGAAATTACTGTAAATTCACAGTAAACAGTTGTCTTTTAATTGTAATAAAGTGTATAAATACTAATGTAAAATATACTGTGAAAGTCCTGCAACTAGTAGTAAACACACTATATTTTTACAATGCAAATCAAGTCAAATCATTTTTATTTGTATTGTTTTTTATTTTTGCTTTTCCCAATACACATTGTTCCAAAGCAGCTTTACAGAAAATCAGCTGTAATGTCTGTAACAGCTCATAAACATAATAACCAACTCTCTTGGAAAAATAACAAACAATTTAATAAAAAAAATGAAATTAAAAATAAATAAAACAAATCTGACATTCTATAGCTTGGAATTATTTAAAATTTCACAACTTAGTCCTACTGTCTACCTATATGTGAAGGTATACATTTTTAGGAACACTATTTGCTCTGTTTTTGTTTATTAGGTGGTAATAGTTACAAATCAAAAAAGGAAATGAAAATTGGAAAGTGTTGAGAACATTTCTAAATGTCTTTTATTTGAATGGTAATTTATTTTGCCCATTATATTGTTGACAGTTCTGAGCGACTCGCTTATAAACGTCTCGGTTACCTACGTAACCTCGGTTCTCTCTAGATGAGGGAACGAGTATTGCGTAAGCTAGCTTACGCTACGGAAAGATTCATCTTTTCTGAGATATTGAAGCCAAAAAATTATCCTTAATTTTGTATCATTTGTCAACGCATTGCAGCAACTGCAGACCTTGAGCGGGCTAGCTAGCGAGCTCATTGGTTGCTCTGCGGCAACTGCTGCAGCCTATAGACGAACTTGTGTGAACTCCCGCCCAATGAGAGGCGCCCGCGCGCTCACTGTCCAAAAGCCCGCCAGAATGGGTGTGGCTAGGGTGCATATAAGTGCAGTTCGTAGGCTGGAACCCTGGTTTTCATTGAATGAAGCGAAAATCGCCGCGGGCGCGAAGCACGGCCAGTTACGCAATACTGCTCCCTCATCTAGAGAGAACTGAGGTTACGTAGGTAACCGAGACGTTCTCTTACGAGAGGTTCTCTCAGTATGCGTAAGCTAGCTTACGCTACGGGAACCCATTGTCAACGCCGTCGCGCCAAGCATCCACTGCATGAGCCCCAGGGGGTGGGGGACCCGGGGAGCCCTTGTGAGTGGGGAAATAATATTTGGCCGGCAAGAGTGTGGGTCAGTGTGTGTGTGATACATAAGCACATAGTGGGAAGGAAAACAGAGCGGCGGTGCCGGTCTGTGTGGAATGTGTCCCATTAGTGCAGCTCACCAGGGAGCTGTAGCATATTAAACCGCTAGTAGTTTTGCCTGCAGAGCGGGCACTTCCAGATTGTAAAATCTGACAAAGGTGGAGGGGGAAGCCCAGCCCGCTGCCACACATATGTCCTGAATGGAAATCCCGCTGGACCATGCCCACGAGGAGGCCATGCCTCTGGTGGAGTGAGCCCTAATGCCTAACGGGCATGGCAGGTCTTTCGACGCGTACGCGACAGCAATAGCGTCCACTATCCATCTAGACAGTGTCTGTTTCAAGGTGGCGAGACCCTTGGTGCGCCCTCCGAACGAAACGAAAAGCTGCTCAGCACGTCTGAAAGAGGCGGAGCACGCAGTATACAATCTCAGTGCTCTGACTGGGCAAAGGAGATTTGTGTAGCGTTCTCTATCGGATGCTGGCAGAGCCGATAGGGAAATAATCTGTACTCTGAAAGGAGTACCGATCACCTTGGGGACATAGCCGTGTCTAGGCTTTAAAATGACCTTGGAGTCACTTGGTCCAAACGCCATACATGCAGCGCTGACAGACTCCCACACATTTAACTGATGACAGGGCAGTCAGAAAAACGGTTTTGAGTGAAAGGTATTTCAAATCCACGGATTCAAGCGGTTCGAAAGGGGGGGCTTTCATAGCTTCGAGAACTACAGAAAGATCCCAGATAGGAACCGATGGGGGCGCGGGGTTCATCCTTCTAGCTCCCTGAGGAAGCCGGATGACCAGCTCGTTTTTCCCGTGACTGGCCGTGCAGGGGTTCGGTGAACGCCGCGACGGCCGCCACGTACACTTTGAGCGTGGATGGGGATCTGCCCTTATCCAACAGCTCTTGTAAAAACACGAGCAGTGACGACACCCCACATGTCCGTGGGTCCAGGTCTCTGTTGGTGCACCATTTTGAAAACACCGACCATTTGGACGCATAGAGTCTTCTCGTGGAAGGGGCTCTAGCGCGTATGATAGTGTTCATTACTCCTTCTGGCAAAGCGACGGGTAGTCGTTGATCACCCACGCGTGCAGCACCCAGTGCTCTGGGTGGGGATGCCAGATCGTGCCGCGAGCTTGAGAGAGGAGATCTGCTTTCACTGGGATGGGCCACGGGGCTGTCAGTGACAGCTGCGTAAGCTCCGGGAACCATGTCTGATTCTCCCAGCCGGGCTATGAGGAGCACCGAGTGACGCGCTTCCTGATCCTCTGCATTACCTGTGGCAATAGCGAGACGGAAGGGAAGGCGTAAGCGGGCGGTTGGGCCAGTCCTGGGCCAGCTGCCCTCGCTGAGAAAAATACTGGGCAGTGAGAGTTCTCTTCTGACGCGAAGAGGTCTATCTCTGCTCTGCCGAATATTTGCCATAATTTCTGGACTGTTTGAGCGTGCAGGGACCATTCCCCTGGGGGAACATTGTCTCTGGACAGTCTGTCTGGGCCGCCGCTCAGGTGGCCTGGCACGCGCGTCGCCCTCAGCGAGCGCAGGTGGCCCTGGGACCAACTTAGTATGCGTTTTGTCAGATGGAAGAGGTTCCTGGATCTGACACCGCCCTGACGGTTTAGATAGGATACCACAGATCTGTTGTCCGAACGGACCAGGACGTGGTGACCCTGAATGACCGGGAGGAAGCGCACGAGCGCGTACTCGACAGCTATCATTTCCAGACAATTTATGTGAAGGAGCTTTTCCTGAACTGACCATAGGACGAAAACCGGCGAGCCCTCGCACACCGCGCCCCAACCCGTGTTGGACGCGTCTGTCGACGCGCGCGCCGTGTAAATAAGCGAGCCATCATTGCCACAGAGTCTAGTTCTATTCCAAGGAAGGAAATTGCCTGACTGGGCTGTAGTGAGCTCTTGGTCCAATTGATTGCAAGACCCAGACTGTTCAGATGACTGAGGAGAACTGTCCTGTGAGACAGAAGCTCCGTATGTGACTGTGCCAAAATCAGCCAATCGTCCAAATAGTTCAGAATTCGCAAGCCCTGACTCCGCAGGGGTGCGAGCGCCGCATCCATGCACTTCGTGAAAGTACGGGGTGCTAAGGACAGGCCGAACGGAAGGACGGTGTATTGATAAACCTGACCGTCAAGGCTGAATCTCAAGAATGGCCTGTGATGGGGATTTATCTGAATCTGAAAATAGGCATCTTTCAGATCGAGAGAAATAAACCAGTCCCCTGGTGCACATGCGCGAGGAGTTTCCTGATTGTAAGCATTTTGAACGGTCTTTTGCAAGCACCTTGTTCAAAACCCTGAGATCTAATATTGGTCTGAGGCCGCCGTCTTTCTTGGGGACAAGAAAATAACGGCTGTAAAACCCCGACTTGCTCAGTGAAGGCGGCACTCTCTCTAGGGCCCTTTTGCACAGAAGGTTTGTTATTTCTGAACGAAGCATGCAGGCTGCTTCCGTGTTCACAGTAGTTTTGAGCCGCCCTGAAGCGGGAGGGCGGCGATCGAACTGTAGCAAATAGCCCTGTTTTATTGTGCTTAACACCCATTTGCATATCCCTGGGATAGCTTCCCACGCTTTGAAGCGTAACGCTAGATGGTGAATGGCCGAAGTCGCCCTGATTGCCGTACACAGCGGGCTGAACAGAATGTGTGAGCGCTTATTGTGCTTATGCATGACTGCTCGCAGACAGCAGGGACATGCTGTTCTGTGAGTGACTTCCGATTGAGATGAATGGGGAAAGAGTCACATCTGTTAAGTGATGCTGCGAGCATAGTCACGGGCACGGGACTTACACATAGAGAGGTGTTTGCTGGCCGTGTGACAGAGCGGGCAGAGAGGGGACGCGCGCACGGGCTCGTGGCGCGTTTATTGACTCTAACACTCGAGCGGGCTGTGCCCGCTTTATGTGAGTATGCTCTGATAGGAACACGGGAAGTGTAATGCTTGTGTGTAGGGTTGAACACTGGATTGTGGGCACATTTTCTACACATAAGACATGTTTGCTCTTTACAAGATCTTTTGTGTCGCCGTGAAAACGGCGCTTGAGTGCAGGCAAGCGGGTAGTAACACCGGCTTGTTGGCTGCTGAATTCACCACTGTAGTAGCCTGAGAGAAGGGGACTGACAGGGGGCTAAGCTTTGACGGTGGACCGCCGCGGCGGACTGAGCCGTCGCTTTTTCAACAAAGCTAGGAGGACTTCGGTTGTTCAGGTTTCAGCGCAATCTTAGGCCGAGGCCCGCGGGGGTGGCGGTCTGCGGCGGCTGTCTGAGCGCGATCTGGGCGGCCGCCCTGTCGACGCTGGGAAGTCTGGCTTTGTTGAGCTGGGCGCTGTGAAGATGCTCGTGCAGGAGGCTGGTTACGTGGGTGGCCTGCAGAGGAGCTAGCGCGGCGAGGCAGGAAGAGATTCATGGCTTGGGTGGCTTTCTGGACTTCCAAAACGGTCAACAATGCCACTTACCGCGGAACCGAAGAGACCGGACGGAGAGAGCGGCGCGTTGAGGAACGTGGAGCGCTCAGCTTCTCCCATGCCGGCTAGCGTTAGCCGCAGGTGTCTCTCGGTTACAGTCAGCGAGGCCATGCACTTCCCTAGGGCTTGAGCTGCAGCTTTGGTGGCACGAAGGGCGAGGTCCGTCGCGCTCCTTAGATCTGTAACAGCCTCTGGGTGCCTGCCTTTCTCATCCCATTCCCGAAGAAGGTCCGCTTGGAGGATCTGCAAGACGGCCATGGAATGCAGAGCAGATGCGGCTTGGCCGGCGGCGGAATAGGCGCGGCCAACACAGGCGGAAGTAGTTCTGCAGGCCTTAGACGGGAGCACTGGCTTAGACCACCATCTCGCGGAGGGCGGGCAAAGGTGTGCTGCTACCGAATCCTCGACCGGGGGGATGGAAGAGTAGCCCTTCTCGGCGGCGCTGTCCACTGAAGCGAGAGAGGTGGAGACGTGGGATCAAATCCTGGCTGAGAGAGGCGCGTTCCACGAATTAGAGAGCTCGGCGTGGAGTTCCGGCAGGAAGGGAGCCGCGCCGCGCGGTGACGGCTTTGAAGAAAGCAGCCGTCGAGTCTGTTGGGAGCCTGCTCAGGGGGCGGTGACCACTCGAGCCTGAGGCGGTCGACGGCCTGTGTGAGGAGGCGTATCAGTTCCCCTTCGACTCCGGCGCGGGTCCTGCTGGATTCCTGGGCCGATGAGGAGGCTTGTGACCACTCCTCGCTGTCCGAAGCCATGATGGAACAGCAGCCCTTGTCCTCCGCCTCGCTCTCCGAGGTGGCAGCAGTGCGGCCGCCGGCGGCAACTGCGCGTCCCGGGGCGGGAGGGTGAACGCGATGCTCGAGGGAGAGGCTCGGCGAGACAGTCGCTTCTAAACCCGGTTCCGGCAGCCTTTGGGAGCGGCGCTTCTTCCGGCGCTGGCGAACAGAAGGCAGCGCGGCGGCTGGTCCTGAGCGCCGAGTCGAGCCCGCAGGGTCAACATCGAAGCTCCTCGCAGAGGTCGCATCCGCCGTCAGCGGCGAAGCTCTGCATGCCCCAGTCCCAGGCAGAGAGCGCCAGATGATGTGGCGGTCTCCGGCGCTGAGAGGGGTGCGGCATGAACCGCAGGTGCGAGGCATCTTTAAAAAGACGCTCGTGCTCTTTTGTGAAGTTCACTGAGGAACTAGTTTGCTTAAAAAGGATACGTCGCCGGATGGCGTAGCTCACAGGATGGCTGAAGGTGGCGGCAGCCGGCTTCTTCGAGCGCTGTCCAAGCTTGCTTGATGCCCCTTGAACGGCGACGCGGCTTCTTGCAGTTTCAGAGATGCGAAGAGCTTCGCTGAAGAGATGAAAATCAGGGTTCCAGCCTACGAACTGCGCTTATATGCACCCTAGCCACGCCCATTCTGGCGGGCTTTGGGACAGTGAACGCTCATTTGGGACAGTGACCTCTCATTGGGCGCGAGTTCACGCAAGTTCGTCTATAGGCTGCAGCAGTTTCCGCAGAGCAACCAATGAGCTCGCTAGCTTGCCCGCTCAAGGTCTGCAGTTGCTGCACTGCGTTGACAAATGATACAAAATTAAGGATCATTTTTTGGCTTCAATATCTCAGAAAAATGAATCTTTCCGTAGCGTAAGCTAGCTTACGCAATACGAGAGAACCTCTCGTAAGAGAACATACAAATTAATTGTTTAATTGCATATGGGTCATTTATTAAGCAGATCTTGGTTAATGAAATGTCATCATACATACCAATAACAGCCTTGTTTTGGTTAATAATGTGATTACCCAAGCTGTTTCAGTTGCTGTAGTGTCCTGTATAAATCCTAATTGTAGTGTAATGTACAGTTAGATGAAATGACGGAAACACAGTGAATATACAGACTTTCGGTACACATAGATCATGATGTTGACAAATATGGGGATGCCACTATTTGTGTAGTTTTCAGTACAACTCAAATGCAAATACGACAGTAATGCAAGACCAACAACAGGATAAAATGAACTTTAAACATATCAATAATTTACAATATTGTCCTGCCAAACACAGAAGCATTAAATTGGATTATGAAACAGACTTAATTTTCCAAGACAGATAGAGACCCGATTTTGGTAATAACTTTGGTAAAAAAAAGCATTAAGTATTCAGTATTCTGTAAGCTTACGTATTCAGTAAATTAAAACCTTAAATAATATTTAAAAAAAATAATAATTTCTATTATCAAAAATATTTTCTTGACATTTCATCACCATCTTTCTCACACAATAACATATTAATATTAGACAGAAACATGTGTATTTCTAACAATGTCGTCTATATCATACATAATAGGAATACTATACCTGTTGTCTAAATTACAGATGACAGAATTTGTGTGGCTAAAATTTGGCATATATATTTTTTTTTTTCAGGAGGTACACACTCGACGCGCTGCACATCCGTGCACAGAAACTGATTGTGTGGAGAAATGCACAATGTTCATTGCATGCAACACATGTTCCGGGCATAATAAACATGGGAGCGGATTTACAATACAGAGAATGGAGCCTTCACCTGCAAGCGGTGAACCAGGTGTGGAAGAGATGCAGACAAGCTGCTGTATCTCTTTGTTTTGTGCTAAAACTTTCACTGAGCCAGTATCAAAAGTAAAACCGTGTGAGAGACTTTCATCTGAATTTCTGTCCAAAGCTAAATCACCCGTGTGCCCGAAAGACTGAAGGACCTGGCCATTCAGCAAGCTGCAGCAGGTATACTTTTAGAGACTAATTGGCAGTCACAGAAAATAATAGTTTAGAGATTTTAAACTTCAGCGAATGAAACTTCAGCATTCAGTATGCTTTATATCTGTGTGTATAGTGCTTAATAATGCATTGACGTGAATTTAATCTGCCCATTTGATTCTATTAAGTCCACTGTAAAACACCAGAAGATTTTGCACAACTGTTAATTACAACATGTGCACTGATCTTATGGACTGTATACTTGCATCACAGATGTATACCTATAAAAATGAGTCTGATTAGCTCTATCCGAAAAAAAGAAGGGGAAAAAATACTGAACATGTTAACATTTGAATGAAAATAAATGATGGCTAACCAATTTCTTGCCAGGTTTTTTATGTTTGTTGTAATTTCATGTACCACGATTAATCACAGAAAACGGTGCAATTAATTAGATAAAAAATAAAAAAAGGACTTGATCTTTTTCTCACCCACATGTATCATATTACTTTAGAAGACACGGATTAAACCACTGGAGTCATATGGATTACTTATGCCGACTTTGTCCTTTTTGGACCTTCTGAGTTCTTGTCACAATTGACTTGCATTGTATGGACCTACAGAGCTGAGATATTCTTCTAAAAATCTTAATTTGTGTTCAGTAGAAGAAAGAAAATCAGCAAAAACCCATGGTTAAGTTATTTTATTTCCCTGAGTAAAGGCTGATTTCTTACTCGTGTGAACAGAACCATAGTTTCATCGCCACCTCCTACAGGTAGTCTCTGCTTCAGAACTTCGGTCTTCTCCCCGGTTCACAAAACAGCTTTCATATTACCAATTTTTCACGTGAAGCTCTGTTGCAGACTAAACTGTCAATGTGAAAGCCCCCTAAGATTGAGAGCAATACAAGATTCTCTAAGATCCAGACCAATTGCCCTGTTGCAAGAAACCCGTAAAAAAAAAAAAAATAAAAAAAACATTAGTGACAATTAGCACATTTAAAAAAAAATCTTTTACTTAAAGGGTTTCTTGCAACAAGGCCCAGACCCTTTGGGATCCAAACCCAAAAAAACATTTTCAATAAAATGTACTGATAAGTAGGGTCAGTTTAGATTTCATTTTGACTATGTGAACTGGTCTTTTGTAAATCTTAATTGCTTTTCTAAGAGGTTTAACACATCTATCCCAAGCCTTGTGAAAAATGGCCATGTAACCCACCAGCATATTGCAGCAGGTTCTGCATTTGTTTAGAGTTTATTAAGGAACAATAGAACAAAGTTGAGGACAGTAGATGAAGAAGGTAAACTTCCTTCCAGTAGGACGATTCTCAGGTCATGTGATGGCTGAGGTCATGTGACCTGTGTATGAGAGATGAGAAGTTGTTGACAGCACTCACCCACATTCTGAGGACCTGTGAAAACTGATACCCTGCCAAAATCACCACACATGACATTTTCCCCTCTTGCAGTCTTAACAGGTGAGACAATATATGGAATGGAAATGTATGCTGTTTTTTGTCTGCGAGAAGAGAATCTGTGTATCCTGGAGCCATATTCCTCAGCAGAGGCCGTTCCCCAACTCCCTACTGGAGTCCATGGAGAAAGAGCAGCCCACAGCCATGCCTGAAGACACACACACAGCTGGTGATGAATGTAGAGTAGAGGGATTACCTTCATGACTCAAGGGACTAGACTAACAACACACACAAACACACATTCACACACACAACACACACACATACATTGCATCCGGAAAGTATTCACAGCGCTTCACTTTTTTCACATTTTGTTATGTTACAGCCTTATTCCAAAATGGATTAAATTCATTCTTTTCCTAAAAATTCTACAAACAATACCCCATAATGACAACTTGATAGAAGTTTGTTTGAAATCTTTGCAAATGTATTAAAAATAAAAAACACAAAAAAATCACATGTACATAAGTATTCACAGCCTTTGCCATGACACTCAAAATTGAGTTTAGGTGCATCCTGTCTCCACTGATCATCCTTGAGATGTTTCTACAACTTGATTGGAGTCCACCTGTGGTAAATTCAGTTGTTTGGACATGATTTGGAAAGGCACACACCTGTCTATATAAGGTCCCGCAGTTAACAGTGCATGTAGTGCATTAACAGAATTGTCTGTAGACCTCCGAGACAGGATTGTATCGAGGTACAGATCTGGGGAAGGGTACAGAAAAAATTCTGCAGCATTGAAGGTCCCAATGAGCACAGTGGCCTCCATCATCCGTAAATGGAAGAAGTTTGGAACCACCAGGACTCTTCCTAGAGCTGGCCGCCCGGCCAAACTGAGCGATCGGGGGAGAAGGGCCTTAGTCAGGGAGGTGACCAAGATCCCGATGGTCACTCTGACAGAGCTCCAGCATTTCTCTGTGGAGAGAGGAGAACCTTCCAGAAGAATAACCATCTCTACAGCACTCCACCAATCAGGCCTGTATGGTAGAGTGGCCAGACGGAAGCCACTCATCAGTAAAAGGAACATGACAGCCCGCCTGGAGTTTCCAAAAGGCACCTGAAGGACTCTCAGACCATGAGAAACAAAATTCTCTGGTCTGATAAAACAGAGACTGAACTCTTTGGCCTGAATGGCAAGCGCCATGTCTGGAGGAAACCAGGCACCACTCATCACCTGGCCAATACCATCCATATAATGAAGCATGGTGGTGGCAGCATCGTGCTGTGGGGATGTTTTTTAGAGGCAGGAACTGGGAGACTAATCAGGATCGAGGGAAAGATGAATGCAGCAATGTACAGAGACATCCTTGATGCAAACCTGCTCCAGAGCACTCTGGACCTCAGACTGGGGTGAAGGTTCATCTTCCAACAGGACAACAACTCTAAGCACACAGCCAAGATAACAAAAGAGTGGCTACGGGACAACTCTGTGAATGTTCTTGAGTGGCCCAGACTTGAACCCGATTGAACATCTCTGGAGAGATCTGAAAATGGCTGTGCACCGACGCTCCCCATCTAACCTGATGGAGCTTGAGAGGTCCTGCAAAGAAGAATGGGAGAAACTGCCCAAAAATAGGTGTGCCAAGCTTGTAGCATCATATAAAAAAAATACTTGAGGCTGTAATTGTTGCCAAATGTGCTTCAACAAAGTATTGAGCAAAGGCTGTGAATACTTATGTACATGTGATTTTTTTAATTATTATTATTATTTTTTTAAATTTGCAAAGAAGCACTGTGAATACTTTCCGGATGCACTGTACACACACTCACTCACTCACTCACTCACTCACACACACACACACACACACACACACACACACACACACTCTTGAGGGTGAAAATAACAAACAGTGCAACTATTGTATTCCAATTTCTGAAAGAATGACTCTAACGAGCCAGTTATGGAATCTACAGAACAAATATACTGTACGACCAGTGTAGTGCGATTCCCGAACAAACTCTAAATAATAAAATAAAAAATTGTTTTTAGAAAAACTTTCAATTTCCATGTATGCATAAACATACATTTCTCATAGGACATAAAAATTACAAATGAGATCTGAATATTTCAATTGTTTCACCTAGAAGTCTCCCGAGCCATAAAAGAGCAACAGCTGAGCAATAAAATTGTCCTCTGGGTAAATGTCAGTCGCACACCTGCCCAGTTCACCCAAATGCATTATGGAAGCCCCAAAGCCCTCTGGGACACTCTTGAGTACATGCATATCATCCAATAGTCTTTCAACAAAAGAATACCAATGCGGTTCACACACAAAACAATAATTTAAAGCCTCATCTCCATACTTAAGTAAATAGACAATTTTAGGAGTGTTGGATTAACACTGCTGTCCATTTATTCTAATGAGAACACAAAACTTCTGTCAATCAAACAGCACATAATTTGTCATTATGTTTCCCATTCAAGTCAACACCTCACTGTGTTAATAAGACAAATCTGAAATGCTATTAATATCAGCCTTGTTTAATTAGATATTTGCTATGTGGAATGTGTGGCTGCTAATGTGCATTACCCCTAAATTGTATTTTACAAGCATTCCAATTTCATTAGAGTAAATTAAGGATGTACTGTACGCTTCATAATAGAGTGAAAGCAGGCAAATGATCTGCTGAATTAAAGGATTGTTTGTTGGCCTGTTGTGAACTGTATTGTCATTATTTTCAACACACAATGAGCATTACTTGTTATCATGTCACACACTGAAAACATGCTCCGTTAAGGTCACAACAATAGCAGTAAGTCTGCGATTGTTTAATGGGCATCTTTTAGCATCAAGACTGGATGGATGGCAACAGTACTGTGTGTGTGCGCGTGTGCATGCATGTGTGTCCGTCCAGGAGAGGGCAGGCATACTGTGTTAATCCCTTTTCGATGCATATATCACAGAGTGATGATGTCACAGGTGCAGAGAGAGAGAGAGAGAGAGAGAGAGAGAGAGAGAGAGAGAGTATGCATTCTTTTGTGCGCACCACACTAACAGATAGCAGCACTCTGACCAGTCAAATCACAAAGGGCCAGCAACTGAGACATGCAACTAGAAAATTCAAGTAGACAACAGACCCAAGCATGAATTATTAGAGGATACAAAGACCAAATATATTGATAGTGTACATGTATCTGTGTTTACGGAGGTTTATGATATTCTTCACAACCCTCAAATGAAGCTCCAAAAATAAATATACAAAAAATTGCCACACAAACGGTCCAATGTGATAGTGGGTTAATTCCTACAATCGTAATGAAGCATTTAAGATAAGGCAAGAAATTCTATTGCAGCTCAATTAGGAGTGTGATTGTGTTAATGACACTGCTGGAATTAAAGCATGCTGCAGTGTTTGTGCAATAACACAGATATTCATTTAGAGCAGTCATCATCTCTAGATTTACTGGACCTACAGAGCAGAGGCACTCCCAGAATGTGTTTGTGTGTGAAATGCGCTGGGTTGCTTGCTTTTTAGTCTTTTTTTTGTCTTCATGATGGTTTCATTCATTTACATCAAATAAATGTTTATTTAATGACTCTAAAAATGTCAAGCTGTGTAACCATAAAGTAACAAAATATTTCCCTTACACCTTGAATATGTGTTCACATCTTAATCATCATTATTAATTCATTCATTTATTAATGTATCTCTTTTTTCAAACAAAACATCAAATGATCTGATATTTAAATGAGACTTGCTGACCTCGACTGTCCTGCCCTGTCCCAATACACACACTTGCAGTCTTGATACTTACGTGTGCGTTCACTCGGCATCGAGTAAGTGTCCAAGGCTTTGTCCCATGTCTAAAACAAGCCAAAGCTCAGTGCACTTAACCCTCTCTAAATCCACACTAGCCCGAAAAGTGTTTCGGGCTGGTCTTTCAGGCCAAGTGCTTCGGAGAAGTCTATCCCAGAGTTCATCACCTTCCAGAGCTATCTTTGTATTTTTCGGCAAGATAACGATAAGGTATACGAAAGTAAAGATAATAAAATTTAAGTGTAGCATATGTCATTAGTGCATATATGAATATATTCAATAAAAAGCATTATATATACTGTAGTTCACCACTGGTTGGTTAAAAGCAGCATCACAATCACTAAATAAGTATTTATGTATTTTGATGTGCCTCTTTGTTCCCCTTCTTCTCTAATAATCACTTTATTTAGTTTTTTCTTGCCTAATACTGCTTGTGGTTTTGATCATTTTAAGCCAGTATGGCATACAGTAGATGATTTAGTAAGTGTTGTCTATTTAACTGTTCCAGTCTCATCTGTACATGCATCTATTTAAAGTAAACATTTTAATATGTTTTATTTGTTACATGAAACTACATAATGTATTCTTTGGTTGTGTGAAATAAATGACATGTTTGTGGTAGTAGCTATTAATGGATCACACAAGTTTATAGAATTAAGCTTTTCTTTTTTTGTTTTATATTTTCAACAACATAATACATAATATATAATACTTACAACCAGTAGTGTAACGCTGAATGAATACATAAATAAATACTTGGGTAAATTAATCAGTTAATTGTTATTTTATGTAGGCTATTTAACAGTCAGCACTACCAACAACAATCAGTCTCCTGAGTGCAAATACAAAAACAGCTGTCACAACCGGGACACTAAGTCTACGAGTGTCAAAAGTCATACACACACTCAAAGTCTTCACGTGTACCTGCATATTGTCACCAAAAAATGAAGATATGTAAGACAAGTGGGTAAGTAGGCAAGTCCAAAATTGCAATTGTGGAAATTGGGTCTACAGGGCTGATCTCTGTGATGTCATTTCTTGATTTATGGTTTTATTATCTCATGACAAAAACATGACTTCCTGTATATTGGGTACATCACCTTGACTGATTTGCAGACAATTATTATTATTATTTGTATAAAAAAAAAAAAAAATCTAAATATGAATAATATTTGATTTATACATCTATAAATCTGGGTTTTCAGCCTAATAATAAACCTTCATTGCAATCCTAGAATATTAGTTTTATTCATTCACTAAATCTGAATTTAAAAACAAAACTGAGTGTCTATTTGCACCCCAATAGTGTGATGGAACCACAGGAATATACGACAAACTACACAATAAATGTCGCTACAGTTGGCGTGGGGTGTAAAGACTGTGTAGTCTTGTCCTTGCGACCGCAGTTTGAATCCATGTTTTGGCCCACTCTTTTTCCCATCTGATTTCCTGTTTCCACTCTTAATATTTCCTTTAATACTCCTTGTAATAATAGATACAAATTGATATAAAAGTTGATTTCATCGCATGATCGATGAATATCGAGGAGTGCAGAGAAGTGGTTGATCCGGAGGCGGGGTCTGTTGAATGCACTCGCTCCTGCTTGTGAGTAGTTTGCCTCACTGTATTATTATATTGAAGTAACCATGTTTTTTGGCAGAAACCATAGTTTTAATGCAATTAACCATTGTGTTAGTACAATAACATGGTGGAAATATAGTAACCATGGTTAATTTTGAGGTTACTGTAAATTTACAAAAAATACCATGGTAAAACCATGGTTACTGTAGTAAAACTAAGGTTATGTTTAGGGGTAGGGGTTAATGTAATGTGTCTGTGGGACTCTAAATAAACACAATAAACACATTGTGTTAGTATTTATGTTAGTATTTAAATATGGGTGCAAGTAATATCTCCTATTATTTGCACTGGGGTTCATTATAGCATCTGACAAGAATATAACATCATTGGTCATAATACCAACATAGTCTCCTGAAACTTATTATAATTCGTATGAGATGGAGAATTTTAAAATATCATAGACTTGGCTAGAATGAAAGAGTTAAAAAAAATCAACCTCGTCTCATTGAATGAATGTTACTATAAATAAATTTTTGCAAACAGACTTTTAGTTGCTGCTTTTTACATTTCACACAAATCAAGACTACAGTGGCCAATTATGACTTTATAAACACATATATTATGATATCAAACCACTTTTATTATAGCTCATCATTTAACAAATTATGTATTGTTATGCTTATATAACAGTCCCACCAACATTTACACTCTTGTTCCAATTTGAATAACTTCTGTGGTAGCACATCTGAAAGAGTGTTGGACTATGAATTTGAGCCCAGTCAAGCACGCTCAAAACAAGTACCATAGTAGCAACACAACATAACATTATAGTGTTGCATTTGCATTTTAAAACACCATTGGTTAGGTTAAGGTATTGATTATGGTAATGCATTCTTTGTTCACTTCTCATTTATCTTTTAGGACACTATTAGTTAGGTAAATGCTACAGTTGTAGGTTAGGGAGGTGCGTTTTTCTCATTAAAACATCCATATAAAATTCACCTTAAAAACCTCATATGCAAAATTTGCTGTCCAAAGAATGCAAAAAAAAAAAAAACATGGTTTTACTTGTTGGTTGTTACATTGAAAATAAGGTGAATGTGATATTGTCTTTAGAGGAGTTTTGCCTGAATTTGAACGAGCTGAGTTTGGTCTTGACCCACTTCACTCTATTTCTTTCTCTGTTTCTCTTGATTCTGTGAATTCTCACCGGGTTCTGGATCATCGCTCCAATAGGTATCTCAAGCTATCAAAGTATATCTCTTTAAGTTTCACACTTTGCAGGTTCCTTTTGTTCTGCCGGCGTGGTTCTCCAGGGGCGTGTGGATTGAGTCTCAGCACTCCGCATGGCTCAGGGCAAGAGAGAAGATCTACAGGGAGACCGACGCTTTTAAATTGAACCCAGCTTATGACCAAAAACAAAATGGGGGAAGGGGGAAGAAAAATCAGTGGTTCTTCTATAAAGAGCCAGAAAAGAACTGACAGAGGAGAGGAAGAGGAGGAGGGATGTTGCGAGTTCAAAATGGTCATTAGAATTTTTTGTTTAGTTTTTTTCTACCTTTTTCAACAGTGTTTAGATTCTTCTTTTTCTCTTAAACACCCCTTATTCTGTAGACAATATTTATGCACATTGAGACATTTACAGCGCAGTGTCATGCACACTTACTGGCATATATTGTATGATTAGCCAATTAGTTTCTCTCAATTTTCCATTGACTATTTTTAAAATGGAATATTAGCTCACTACTTTTTTCAGAATCATCCCAGCTTTTGGTTGTCTGTCCAGGAAATATTCAATCCCATTCCAGGATGCAAATGTTCCAGAATTTTAACAATTCCCTGATGCGTTCACATAAATGAAATTGATTATATGCACACTATGCAAGTCAGGAGAAGTAACTGATCAAACGCGATCTCCTAAACACTCTTATATGAATCAATAGAAGGTCCGATTCATTTTTGTAATTTGATTCATGTTAATGCAGCTCTCCTAAACCTCACATTCCCGTTTCTATGAAGCATTGGGAAGTTTGATTCATTTTAGTGAATTGGTTTGTTCGGCTAATTAATGTAGATGAACCACATTAAAAGACGATTGCTGAATATTTTTTTAACTTATACATATATTTCTTTATTTGTTGAAATAATTTTAAGTGTCAGAATTAATTTGG
This sequence comes from Xyrauchen texanus, assembly GCF_025860055.1. Classification (NCBI taxonomy): domain Eukaryota; kingdom Metazoa; phylum Chordata; class Actinopteri; order Cypriniformes; family Catostomidae; genus Xyrauchen; species Xyrauchen texanus. The sequence goes on along the minus strand of NC_068317.1, from coordinate 1,883,235 downwards.
ATCTTAGTAAACTCCAAAGCAAAATACATTTTGCTGCTCATTCAGTTTACTTCATTAAAATGAAAGCAAACAAAATTTTGTTTATTGAAAAGGTTTACTCAATCAATTTATGTTAGGATTTCTACAACTGTAAAAAAACATCTGTAATTTAACAGAAAAATTATGCAAAAAGACTACTGTAAAAAAACAAATTTTAATTGGGTAACAGAACCTTAACATATACAGTAAAAAATTATAATATATTTAATAAGACTATACGTGTAATTTGACGGTAAATTATTGTTAAAAAAAAGTTTTTTATATATAAAGTACCAAATAATTAATGGGAAATATTATATTATGTCTAACAAGAGATTACATGTACTTTTACGGTCAACTTTTGTTAAAATCGTGGTGAAAAAAAATAACTGGGCATTCCCAGATTTCCCTGCATGAGCCATCACATTTCATTATATTTTATGGAAATATATATCCAACAGTATACACTTCTTAAGAGGCGAATGGAACAGCAGCAGTATTCGGCTCGCTGACAGTACAAACGCTCGGCTCCGAAGAAAAAATCTGAATGGAATCGCATTCCAGCTCCTTTTATACCCGTATGTCAGGGGGAGTGGCATGCAAATTCCACTCGCCAATTCTCATTGGCCTTTTCTCAAAGAATGGGAGGTGTTCGGGGCTCTCAAGAGTGACCCCTAGTGTCACTACGTCTACACAATCACTTCACGGTCTAAAACTGTTATATCAGTTTATGGTAAACGTTTGGCAGCCTTTGCTGCCATGAATTTACTGTTATTTTATGTCGTTTTTTTTTTTTCAGTGTATTGTTTGAATGAATATTTTGTTGTTTTGATGTATTTTCCATTTCTGAGTAGTAAAAAGGCTTGTTTTTTTACATTAGGCTTGAGAATTATGTTGGCATTAGTGGACTTGCATTAGCATGGATTAGGTCCTATTTAGCTGACCACTACCATTTTTTAAACAAGGAATTGTCACATTAAACAAAAGTTAAGTTTGGAGTGCCATAGGGATCAGTTTTAGGGCCTCTGCTTTTCTCCTTATACATGCTTCCCCTGGGAGATATTATCAGAAATCGTGGAATAAAGTTCCACTGTTATGCCGACGATACCCAACATTATATTTCTCCTAAACCCAACTAAATATCACAATTCTCCAAATTAGCAGAGTGTCTCAATTGAATCAAAGATTGGATAGTCTGAAATTTCCTTCAACTCAATTCCGACAAAACAAAGCTACTAATTATTGGACAAAAAACCTCTAAAAAATAAGCTGCTAAAATATAATTTGTCTCTCGATTGATGTACTGTTACATCGTCTTCTTCAGCAAAGAACTTTCTTTCCTTTGAAAATCTAATTTCCATTGGCTGTAGAACATCATTCTTCCACCTCAGAAAAATGGCTAAATTACAACACATGTTGCTGATGCCGAAAAACTAATTAATGCATTCATAACCTCAAGACTAGATTATTGTAATACATTAATGGGAGGATGCACTGCAAGTTCAATAAATAAACTTAAATTGGTTACGTTGGCTACCTGTTAAATTTCACATTCATTTAAAAAATTTGTTAACTACGTACAAAGCATTGCATGGTCTAGCTCCGCAGTACTTAAGTGACCTTCTACCACAGTATATTCCATCATGTTCGTTATGATCGCAAAATTCTGGCATTTTAATAGATCCTAGAATATCAAAGTCCACAAAAGGGGGTAGATCCTTTTCATATTTGGCTCCTAAACAATGGAATAGTCTCTCTAACACTGTTCAGGACGCAGACACACTCACTCAGTTTAAGTCTAGACGACTCATCTGTTTAGCCAGGCATACACCTAATTTATCCATAAACTCACAATTAGGCTGCTTTAGTTAGGTCTGCCAGAACCAGAAATATTTATCATGATCTATGAGTCTGTATAAAATATTATGGAATCTATGCTAATATTATTCTATTTGTTTCTCTGTCTGAACCTCGGTATTCATGTAACAGATATATACCATATACCAGAACCAGCCAGATCCAGTTCCGTTCCTGCTTGGTGTTGGACTCTACTGCTATGTGTCTCTAAGTGATGATGACTAAATGCAGCTGGTGCTAGCCAGACATCACTTCAGTCTATTACTATGGACTTCAGAGGATGAACTGATGCCAACTCCAACCATTAGACATCGAATACTTCATATGCCACTGCCTGAACCTTGGATTTAGGATAGACCTCACCGAAATTACCTGCCAGTTAAATTGTGATGCATCTCAATCTGCCTGCATCACCTTTGCCTATTGATGGACTACACTCTTGAAACGGAATATATAGACTATCAATTAATTGCCAAAAAAACCCTTCAATAGCCAACTAACAAAGGACAATGCATCTATGTGAACTTCTGCATTTAATCCAGGATGAACTGGAAAGACATTAGTCATTCATCTTACAGGTCATACAAAATATTTGTTAAAACACTGACCCTTAACACTTAGTTTACTAATCTTAAACCATGACTTGCACTGTACATAAATAACTAATATTGGCATTATATTCATGCTGGTCATGCAACACCTCATTGTGTTGCATGTGAGTGCAGTCAAGTTATCATCTTAGAAATAAAAACGATTATTTTTGTGTGTTAACATTTTGCAGTTCAATCAAATATTGATTCAAGAAAAACTTCACAGATGATGTTAATTATGGTTAATTTATCATGCTTAATGTTAAATAATGCAGAAATGCTATGCAATGTATGCTATTCTGAACATAGCTAGTTCATGCATGCTAACAGGCATGCATCATTAGCCAATCAGCAGCAGTTTCCTCCAAATTCTCATCACTTGACAAATAAACCACATATTCATGCATAGACACACACACAAACACACACACATACACATTTGCCACCGTGAAGACCCCAGCTCAAAGCCAGCAGGATGATTTGATTTGGAGTAATATCTGAAAATGGCCTCATCGTGCTAACAAGATTAGCTTGAGTGCTTGTCTGTTTTCTGCACTGCAAATTTGCTGTCTGATTAAAACTGGCCCCACTTTGGAGCACAAACCGGCCACTGGGATGGTTGCCAGGTAACAAGACATGACTCTTGTTTGATCCAGCTAAAGGCTAACATAACAACACTTTTCATACACACACCTGGCTGACACAAACATTGGACATGGATATCGGTGGTATAGGGGAGAACTGGGCTAGTTATCACATGGGGCATTTGTCACAAGGCCTATGTCTCTGTAACAATAAGGTTTTTAGTAAAATTGCACAAATATGTTTTCTCTAGCAGTTATTTGGTACATATGTTGATTTCATACACCTACTTCAAATGCTTATTCAATTTGTGACTTCCGTCCTACAAACAAATATTATAAAATCATCATATTTAAATGTTTTTTTTTTTTTTTATCCAAAATGTATTTTATACTGTATATATCTGATCAAAATTGTAATATATATATATATATTGTTTTTTTTATATATATATTTGATATGTTTGTAAATTACCTGTTTCAAGCATTTTCTTTGTTTCTTTTTTTCTTATTTCTTTTCTAATGGCAGTCAGATTCCTTTTATGACAATTTACATCATATAAAGTGCGACAACCTGCCCTGCACAAAAGGTGTGTTCAGTGATCTGTATCTTCTTTCCTTGGAACTGTTGAAATAGTCAATTCTGGATGTATCTATATAGCATTTTTATACTTTCAAAAATAAAGTTATCCTGAGAAATGTTCAATGGAGTAAAAAGTGTGACAACTAGCCCTGGTCTCACATTGAGAACCATGAACTTGTAGATTTAGACTACAGGAATGCACATACAGTTTCCCAAATCCTTAAACAGGATGTAAGCCACGGATTGAGACTATATCATGCATATTTAAGCACTCAAACCTTGCGTTAACCAAAGGAAAAGAACAGTATTAATCCTTCATTTCAATTCTGCATTTATTCAATTGGATTATGTATGCATGGAAGCCCTAATGAGGATTTAAAAATGCAATTATTGCTTAAACAAAAAATGCAACATTTTTGATAAATGCTTCTATAAGCTAATAAGTGGAGAATCAACAGACTTAGAAAACTGCCTTATTCAGGCCTGGAAATTAGCCCATCAATCATCCACAGAGTTTGTTAACTATTTCCCCTTTCACTGGAGGTCTGTGTGTATACAGAATGATGAAATGGGGCGGGGGGACAGGGCAGCATTAAGGTACTGTGGGGCCCCGGGGCTCAGTGTTACGTCAGGCCCTCCTTGCAGTCCGATGAGTGTGTGTGGGAGGGGGTGACAGTTGCCAGATCGTTATTATTTGTACTTGTGTTAGATCAGGGAATGACAACCTTTTGGATTTTGATTTTGTCATAATTTAGAATTGTACCCTTTTGACAATTCTTGTACATTTTTAATGGTCCTTTCCCTGTTAATGCCATTTTTTCATTTTCCTTGTTAATCACTTTGTATTTTTTTGTATTTATTAGTTTAATTGAGTTTATTTTTCATTCCAAATTACATTATAAGCATAACAGTTTGAATAAATGTTTGTGCAAAAATTCAATTATTCACGTTATACAAGCATGATGAATGAATAATCCACAGAGGATCTTGTGTGCTTCATCATAGCAAAAATCCTGACCTTTTGTACAAAGGTTAAGACTGTTAATATCACAAATTTGTGGAATCCTAAATATTTGTAATTAATTTTATGTTTCAATATCCTGAAAATGTATTTCCATGTTTGATTTAGATTTTGAATCAAACTCAAACTTTTGAACCCCACTTTGTTTGTTTGTGTTTGCTTTTTCCCTTAATAGGCTAATGCATTTTTGAGAGTCCCCATCATTGTGATTTAAAAACCATGAATGTGAATTTAAAATCTCAAACATTGATAGCGTTTGTTCTTATATGGATCATGTTTTTTTAAAACAAAATGCAAAAATCTACAACAAAGACTGAAATGTGCTCAACTGCGCTGCACAACTGACGCACAGTGGATGCATTTACAGTAGCCTATCACCGGCTCGTGAAGTGCAATTTTTTTGCATCTTAATATGATTAGTGCTTCTTTTGATTAGTCTCTTGATTAGCACATAACTTCATAAACATGCTGTGTGATCACAAGGAAGGATTACATCAAGAGGTGGAGGGACATGCAGGTGCGTGAGGGATAAAATCCATATTCCTCTCTCTCACTATTGCTTGCGTGCTAGTGATTACCCCTCTGCTTGCCTGCTGCTGTTGTACAACGTCTCTGCATCTTTATCAGAGTCTCCGCTGAAAGCCGTTACATTTGCCTTTATATCTGCTCCTCCCGCGAGGTGGAGAATTTGGTGGAGGACGTCGCAAATGGGGGGCCCCTGTGAGTTGGGGGCCCTAGCCTTAAGCCCAGGTTGGCCCTTGCATTAATGCAGCCCAGCGGGGTCAGGACAAATCAGTAGTGATTACTCACTCAGCACTCTGGGAAAGATCTCAAGTGTTTCAAAGCAGATGAGAAAGAAACCGATCCATTTAATCTATACATGGGCTGTAATTATGGCATTTGTTATTCATAAGGCCATGGTTAAGAGCAGAGGTCAGAGGGTGTGAGCCTTGGAAAATGTAAGACTGTGAGATCATCATGTCCTTAGATCATTGATTACGTTTTCACAGGTGATACAGATTGATATTTCAACTGATCCATTTGACCCACCTGAGTGTACAATTTAGTGAAATACTTCAAATAGTGATATGTAAAGTATGTTGTAGTTGTAGTATAAATGTGTCGGGTTCAATACATGTTAAATTCTATGGACCGCATTTGTGGCATAATGTTGATTACACTATTTAACACAATTTTTATTTGTGGGTAGTAAGTGTTATTTCCTAATTACTTATGCTTCAAAAGTATAGAAAATGTCTATTATTCCCCACAAACATTGCTTTTGTGACCAGGACAGTGAAATTTGGAAATCCAATGAGAAGTCAGAAAAAAACATCATATGAATCCTGTATCATATGATCATGTATTTATACTAAAGTAATACACAAATGACTACAAAAGATTTAGAGGTGAGTAGTTTTTGGAGATTTATGATTATACTGTAAATCACTTTCACGAATCAGCCCCCAAATGTACTTATTATACTTATAGCTGTCCAGCAAGGTCTTGAAGCTGTTGTAATCCTCTTTGTGGTGCACCAAGTTAGCCAGGGGAAGAGAAGGGTATTTGTTACCATTATGCAGCAGCACAGCTTTGAGGCGCCAGGATGAGCTGTCAATGAAGAGGTGCCACTCATTCTGGTTACAGGCGATTCCGATTGCCTCGAACAGACTGGTCACATTGTGGCAGAAGCAGAGCCCATCTTGACAGGTGAAAGAAGCTGGAAAAAGATCTGTGATTTGCACACTTTCATCCAACAAGTTCAACTGCTTGAGCCTAGATGTCAAAAGCTTGGCATTGGACTTGGTCAAGTCATTGAGGTCTTTTTGGTTGGGGTAGTATGGGTTTCTCTCCTCAGCTCCACCTCTGAAATTGTCATCTGGATCTACAATGTCTTCCTCGCACTCTGATCTCTTCTAAAGACGGCTGCTCTCTCTCCGGAGTAGTGGGTATGGGGAGCTCATGGCAGTGTGGCACCGGGGCGATGGATGAAGGAAGGTCCGGATACGTGATAGCAGGTGCATTCTTGCCAGTCGGACGTTTGGAAGGGCCCACCATGCAGTTATTTGAGTGGTCAGTGGGTTCCCGATAAAATTTATTGGGATAGCAAACTTCATGGCTCTCTTTTCCCCTCTGTACCATCCTACAAAAACACATTTATTTCACCCATGACTAATGTGAATATCTAAAGTGATTCTAACAACATTTTTCATATATCATATATTTTTTCAATAACATTGAAAATTGTAAAACATTTTAAAATTAAAAACATTAAACATTTAAAAAACGTACATTTCTTTTTAATTAACAAATTTTATAACATAAAATACAGAGCAACAATTGCCCATCTTACCTTCCAGAATTGTTTTGCAGTGCTCGTAGGTGAAATGAGGTGCCCAGGGTTTGTCTTGATCCCCGACAGGCATGCTGCCTTGCAGGCCTCACACATCTTAGCAGATAATTCAGTACTTTTTCACTCGTCTTGATGAATTGGCCACAGAAATAGCAAAATGCATCTCCCGGATATTTGCAGCCTCTTGATGCCATCTCAGAAAAATGCAGATATGTATCCATTTAGGAAATAAACTGAACTGGTGGGCTTAAGGCCCCTGTATTTATACTACTATTTATATTACTGGACAGTTATAGAACGTTTTAGAAGTTACTTCAAGTTTACTCAGCACTGAATCTATCTGGAATGTTCTGGAAAATAGGTACATTTCAAAATATCACTGCCCTGGTCACAAAAGCAAAGTTTGTGGGGAATAATAGCCATTCCCCGTCTGTCGCTCACTTCGACGTTGTGTCGAAGAAGCGACCCTAGGGGTCTCTCTTGAGAGCCTCGTGCATCTCTGAACTTGAGAAAAGGCCAATGAGAAATTGGAAGACAGAATTTGCATGTCCCGCACCCGGACATTCTCGTGTAAAGGGAGGGAAATGAGTCTGTCCATTCAGAATTTTTCTTCGGAGCCGACCTGTTGTGTGATCAGTGACCTGTGTTCAAAAGACTGTTCACTTCATATCTTTTTCCTTTTTTTTATATATATAAAAAAAATATATATTTTCCATGCATTTAATGGTGGAGCCCTGTCAAAACATTGATCCATACTAAACGAAAACATCACAGTGACATTATCCAGTATAATGTTATAATATCTGCCACATTTATTTATTTATATTTTTATTCATTCATTCATTCATTTCTTTTAAAATAAGATGTTAAATTGCTTTGTACCGCCTTCACGTCATCACTAGTTTTACCAAAATATGGCGACAAAGTAACACAGCTGCATGGAGGTCAACTCACAATTTGGAACTATCTCTTCCACACACATTTTTTTTTAGTGACCAACACATTAGCTATAAAAGAACAAAGTAATTGTTTAGTCCATTTTTTTCTTTGTTTTTAATACCCCATTATCTAAAATAAATGATTTACTAACTGAAATTTACAGTAGAGTGAGGTCAGCTTGTAGCAAACTATTCAATCATCATATTGTGCACTGAATTACATGTCGTGGGTTTGAGACTCATCAACATACCATAAACTTGGTTCCTACACAGTGTCCATCAGACATCATTGAATCAGTTTTCTTGATTATATGGCTGAAATGCTTTATGATGATGACAGTTTCTATGAGGGAGAGATTGCCAGTTCCATGACCAGCTTGCATTGAAAAACAAAATGCAATGAGAATCCTAAAAATTCAAAAGGCACACAGGAAAGAATGGAGATGGGCATACAATAAGAGTTTCAACTCCAAGCACCTCACTTCATGTTGTCAAAAAGCTCCTTCACTTTGTGCATTTCCTCTTTCAAACTGGTGGGGGCATCTGTCTGCTCCAGCTTCTGAGAAATCTCACTGAAATAGCAGGCCATGTATTTGTAGAGTTTGCGCAGGGCAGCAGATTCATTAAACAAATTTTCATGTTTCTTTGACTCTTCCTGAAGAAACATCTTGAACTCTTGGTTACTAATAGATGGCGTATCCTTCATTATCTTATAGTACATCTTCACTTCCAGTTTGTACTTTGGAATGTCTTTGGCATAGAGTAGCTTATTTGTTGGCGAATGCTCAACTTCATCTCTAAAAGAGCGTATGCTGTTGGATCTACTGCCCATATCAGCGGCTTTCTCCTTCTCTGCATGGTAGTGCACATTTGCCCCTGGGCGCTTCGACAGCACTTTTCTAAAAGATAATATTTTTCTTAAAAGAGTTTGTTTCTCTAAAAGAGCAATGAACAGTGGCGTTTAACGTCCTTTTCAGGACGCGTCTTTATAAAGATGCCCTTTCGTCCCTGTGTAGTTCCTGGATGCGATCGAGTTCTCTCAAAAAGTGCAGCTCCGCCTCAGCCCAGCTCTCAGCCCCAGCATCGAGCGCCCCGCAGGAAGCGCATACCCTCCATCTCACGAACACCCTCCAGGACCCGGAAGGCTCCCAAACATTCCTGAGAAGGATGACACAGAGATCGAGATGTTTGCTACGGATCTGGTAAGCAGACCACTCTGTCCCCTGGTGCAGGGCCGGGAAGAGAATCTTCAGTTAATTTTGTTTTCTTTGCCGCACCGCCTTCGGCTGCAGTACCCACATTTGCAATTTCCTCTTTCTCTGGGTCACCCAGCCTGCAAATGCCATTCTCATGGCATCCCAGAGCCACAGCTCAACAGTCCTGGCACACCGGACACGGACCCCCTGCTTCCGGACCCACGACTGCTGCCCCCCCCGGCCGGCCGATTCTGACGAGTCCAGAGGACGCCTTCATGGGACCTCCTCCTCATTCACTAACCTGCCCCCTACCAGGTGTGCGGAGCGAGGTAAGTGCTTCGAGTCTTCCCTCAGCACCAGAACCTGAGGACGTGCTTTTGCCTCTTGATGCCGTATTGCCTTCTGCGCCCCGCTGCAAAGCCCCGCCAGGTACGTCAAAAACTATCATCCCCTTAGAACGGAGCTTGGATGTGTGGCTTTCACTTCCCAATCTGTCACGCTGGCTGTCCAGGACCATTTGACTCGGTTATGCAATTCAGTTTGCCAGGCCTCCGCCCCCTTTTGGAGGCATCCGCTTTACCACAGTGTGCGGTGAAGACGCCAACACCCTGTGTGCAGAAATCGTGACCCCTTTACTCAAAGACGCGATAGAGCCTGTCCCTCCAGCTGAGATGAAGAAGGGTTTCTACAGCCCTTACTTCATCGTACCAAGAAAGGCGGCGGCTTACGACGATCTTGGACTTGCAAGTTTTCAACCGGGCCTTGCACAAACGCCCGTTCAAAATGCTCACGCAAATTCGCAGCGGTAGACCTGAAGGACACAAACTTCCACGTCTCGATCTTGCCTCGACATCGACCCTTTCTACGGTTTGCGTTCGACGGCCAGCCTTATCAGTACAAAGTCCTTCCCTTCGGCATGTCTGTCCCATCGCGTCTTTATGAAGGTCGCAGAGGCAGCACTTGCCTCTCCTGCACCGATTTGCAAACAGATGCCACTTGAAGGCATAAAGCTGCCCGGTAGAGAGAGATCTGCCTTGGTTGATCATGTCCAGGGGCCAGACGTGTAGATTCTAGAGGACTGGACGCGGGTGCCAAGGGCGCCCCATCCCAGAGAAAGAAGGTCCTTGCTCAGGCGAATTTGCCAGGGAGGTGCTGTCGTGAGGAGCGTGAGATCCGAGAACCAGGTCCCTTTGGGCCAATAAGGAGCCACCAAGGTGACCTGTTCCTCATCCTCCCTGATCTTGCACAGCACCCGGGGCCAGCTTTGTTCCAGCACATCTGTGCCAAGAGGGGCCTCTGTTAGGGAGTACCAGAGTACCAGAGATCTCTCTGCACCCTGCATAATTGGCCCCATATCAGATGGACAACCTGGGGATGGAGCCTCCACTCTCCACTGAGTGAGACCTGTCGTGAGATATGAGTGGCGAGCAGCGACCTGAGTCGTGGCTGACTCCAAAGGTGGAGATGGTGGGTTTAGCTTAGGCCGCATTGGCGATTTATGTACACTACCGTGGCGGTGCTGTCTGAATGGATCAAGACGTGCTTGCCCCGAATCAGCGGGAGAAACCTCAGCAGGGCGAGGAGTACAGCCAACAACTAGAGGCAGTTGATCCATCCAGGAGCCAGCGGCTGTGTGCCTGGAGCACATGCCACCCAAACACAGTTGAGAGGTGCCTGTGGTGACCACGACACATCTGGACACCTGCTGTAGGGTGACTCCTGTCCGCAGAAAATAGAGGTCTGTCCAAGGGTTGACAGTCTGACGGCAGGATGGGGTTATATACACATGGTATATGCCGCAGCGCCATGCCCATCTCTGGACTCGAGACTGAAGCCAGTGCTGGAGCAGTCTCATATGCAACAACCCGAGTGGCGCGACCATGGCCAAGGATGCCATATGCCCCAGGAGTCTCTAGAACTGTTTGAGAGGAACCGCTGTGCCTGGCTTGAAGCGAGCAAGGCGCACAAGCACTGACTGCGCACACTCTGCCATGAGGCGTGCTGACATTGAGCCCGAGTCGAACTCCAAACCGAGAAAAGAGATGCTCTGCATGAGCACCTGGTCCCTGTGGGCGGATAGTAACTATCAAGAGTGTGCTAGGATGAGCCAGTCGTCGAGGTAATTGAGTATGCGGATACCCACTTCACGCTGCGGGGCAAGGGCTGCCTCTACGACCTTGGTGAAGACACAAGGGGACAGGGACAGGCCGAAGGGGAGGACCTTGTACTGATACGCCTGGCCATCTGATTTCGAGGCAGAATGGAGACGTGGAAGTACGCGTCCTTCAGGTCTATTGCCTTGAACCAATCTTGATGCCGAACGCAGGTTAGAATTTGCCTCTGCGTGTGCATTTTGAACAGGAGTCTGTGTAAAGTCCGGTTGAGAACTCGCAGCTCCCAGATTGGCCACAACCCACCTTGCGCTCAGTGCGAGTGGCACTAACGGGAAAATCAGTTTGGATGTACCGGGTAGGGCCTCGTGCCGGGGGGGAGCAGGTAATAGAGCATCTGGAGGCAAACACGCGTCCCGAAGCTTGGGTGCTGAGAAAAAACTCAAAGCACTTACCTCGCTCCATGCACCCGGCAGGGGGCGGGTTTTAGACAGAGGAGGGGTCCTGTAGGGACGTCCTCGAGACTTGCCAGTGTTGGCCTGCCGGGATGGGCAGTCGTGGGTCCGGAGGCGAGATGGCTGCAGTTTTATTAAGCAATGGAAAATGTTTGATGTTTGAACTGTAAATTCTTGAATTTAAAATATGTTTTACATTGGAAGCTGGTAAGTGAATGCCTATGTGCCATTTAAAGGACATAATAGATATGTATGTCAAAAACAAACGCAACACAGTCTTGCCAGGTTCTTCTTTTATTTAAACAGTAAATAAAATCATTATTCCATTAATATAATGATTTCAGAACCACATGATATTCTATCATGCAGCTCAGATCTGTGTCAGGTGCTGGCAGTGAAAGAGTGGCGTCTTTAGGCCGAAGTGCTGTGCCAAACCCCTCCCATCAGCCCACAGCGGCCGGGCATAACAATAATGCCACATAATGGCTGGCACTCAATGAGACTAACTCCCCTAAATGGTGGCCCCAAATTGTGTTTTATTTTGCTTCTGAGTTTTGAATTATAATCAGTTTGCCTAATTTTATTGCATTTCCTAATGATGCTTGCCTTAAGCAATTGTAGTGTGTGTGCCTTAGCAAACAGCGCGTGTCAGCGAGCGAGATTAATCTTGATTACTTTAGCCGTTGATGAAGTAGGGTACAAAAATGCTCTAATTGAAGAATATTGCAGCACGAAAAGGTGATAGATAGATAGACAGCAAGATAAATGTTCAAATCCATTGGTAATTGGCATACTATTTAAGCAATTAGCACACAAATAGCTCAACTGGCTAAAACAGGTGAAATACAGTAACAAACAAGTAAACTCTGATTAATGGTGTGTTCTGCTGATTTGCTCAATATTTAAGTGGTTGAGAGTCACTGGCATAATGCCAAGAACTGCCTGTCTAGTATTATAAAGATGACACGTTTAAGTAGCTAACAGTCCCATAGGGTGCAAACTATGAGATGCTAATTACGCTTAAACAACAGTAATGTGTATAAATAGACTGAGAGGACAAATACACAAAACAATGGATTATATTATGACTTATTACATGTGCAGTTATGCATTCAGATCCATTTAAGGTACCATAGGTAAGATAACTGCCACTTGCCATAGATAGGGTACAAAATGAAAAATGAAGTGCTTTATTTTTGTGAAGGAGGTTCTTCGCCTTCATACAATGATTTTATTAACCACATAATGTCAAACAAAATATTTTCTTGACAGGTTTCTTGAAAATCACCTCTTGATCTTCATGCCATATCGCAAAACGTCCAGATGATATAGAATGTCCAGATTGTAATGAATAATATGGTTTACTTTTCATGCTATGTTAATTTTACATTAGTTAATTGTTTATGTTACTTGTGTAATAATAATTCTCTTTATAATGAGCATGTTACTTGTACCTTTATTGCTTTAAAAAGTAATGGTACACCAAGCGATACCCTATTCATGGAAAGTGCCACCTATTTGTAATGATTTGGTATTACAAAAATCTCCCTTCACAGCGGCTCTCTCTGGTTTTATCACGTAGATAAGGTGTTATCCTTGTATGTTCACCAAGCAGAGAGTGACACCACTGCAGTGGAAGACTGTGGACGTAGAGATGTGGTTGGTTTATTGGGGTGGTCAGTCCGAGCTATAATCCTCCAGGGTACAGCGTGACCTCATGCAATGTCACGAGCGCTCTGGGTTTGCGAGGTAACGTCTGCACTCTCATTGTACAGTTGTCGGGGAAGGTGTTATGAAGTGAGGTGACATATGCTGAGATGGAACTTTTCATAATGCTGATCTCTGATGCCACACAGGTTTTGCTGAGTATCACAGTGTGCTGGATCGTGAAACAGGGTGTGGGTGATTGCATTTGTCTGTCTCAGTGCTTTTGGTTTGATACAGTTATTTAAAAAGCATTAGTGAGCATGCTCAGAACTGTTGCGACTGCGGCCTATGTGTTTTTGTAGCTCAACTGGTGGCTCTTGGTGCTTGTAACACTAAGGTCTTGGGTTTGATTTCCAGGGAACACAAAAACTCATAGATTTTATCTTACATGAGTTGTAAGTTGCTTTGGATAAGAGGGTATTCCAAACGTAAATGCACATTAAATGGCAGAATGTTAGTTGCAAGGTGAGGTAAGGTAGTGCTTTAAACTGTTTTAATTTGATGTTAAGGTTTCATACAATTTAATTTTGGACATTGCAGACAGGGAACAATCAATTGACACTGATTATATATTCATATGTCCCTGCTCTTACTGTGCACCTTTCTTTGCAAAGAAATGTTTGTATTCACTGAAATGATTTCATATAGTGACAACTTTTCACTAATCAATACCTGATGGATGATATTCTGTACATTGGACAAAAGTCCCTAAATGTTTTGTGTGTTCAATTCATGTCAGAATGATCATATTATGAATTTAGTGCACAAGCCACCACAAAATCTTTATAACCATTGGGAAAAGTTTCTTTGAGTCCCGACTTTCCGAATTGGGGCGTGTTGATAAAAGAGATAGTTCACCCAAAAATTTTAATTCTTGCATGATTTACTCACCCTCCTGGCATCCCAGATGTGTATGACTTTCTTTATACTGCAGAACACAAATGAAGATTTTTAGAAGAATATTTCAGCTTGTAGGTCCATACAATACAAGTGAATGGGTTCCAAAATTTCGAAGTCCCAAAATCCACATAAAAGGTGCATAGAATTAATCCATATGACATAAGTGTTTACATTCATATATGTAGACACTATATTATAGGTGTGGCTGAGAAACAGATCAATATTTAAGTACTTTTTTATCATCAATTTTCCTCCCTGCCCAGTAGGGGCTGATACAAATAATGTAAATCACCAAAAACAGGAGAAAGTGAAAATTTAATAAATAAATGTATTAAATATTGATCTGTTTATCATATCACTTCAGAGGATATGGATTTGACCACTGGAGTCAATTCACAAGTTATAATTCTGATCACCATTCACTTGCATTGTATGGACCTACAGAGCTGAAATATTCCTCTAAAAATCACAATTTGTGTTCTGCAGAAGAAAAAAAGTCAAACACATCTGGGATGGCATGAGGGTGACTAAATGACGAGAGAATTTTCATTTTTGGATGAAATATCCCTTTAAAGAATCATAGCAAATTTAATTTCTTATTTAATTTTACTTGTGGATTTTGACTGCACAGTTTAGTTTGTATGCATTTTTGGTATTAATAATGAAGAAAAGATGACAAAAACATAAGACTCATTTAGCTGGTTTATGAGGTGACAATTATTATATGTGTTGGCATGAGAAATAAGTCTATATAATGGATAGTTCACATTGTATTTATGACTTTTGAACTTGACTTGAACACAACATTTACTCAACATCTGTTTCACTCAGATTTACATAAAGTTATCAGAAGTAAATTGGTTGTAAATGACATTCCATACTGACTTTAAGCTTTAATAGTGCTAATTTGTTTTACCACTTATGATCTTATATCTATATTTCGAAAACCAGTAAACCAACAATCCTCTGATAAAGACAAAGTGTCCTAATGCTATTATGTCTATTTGGAAATAAATTATAGCATAATGAATAAAACTGTGGCAGCAGACAGTACAGTGATGTTTCTGGTAATGTTACTCACATTCAGTCATGCTCAGTCTGTTGTATAAAAGCAGAGGCCTGTCACAGCCCTGACACATAGTCGACTCCATTATGTTTTTTTGAGTTTGTTCGTCTAATTTAGAGCAGCAGACTTTAGGCTGGGATGAGCTCCAAGGTTGCTGTCGGGATGAATTTTATGTCCTTGGCTTTTGCATCTTTCTGCAAGCATGTCACATCCACTCAACGCTGCCTGGCACACCAGCCAGGACCTCTGGCATGCTGGGTATTATTAGAATATTGATACCACCCAAACGTGGAGGAAGAATCTGGTGAGGGTGATACAATTTCTCTCCAGTATTTTTGCATAATTTCACTCAGTCTTTTCCCCTTTGCCATTAGTGTACACATTTTGCACCACGCCAGCATTTTAATTAGGAATTTTTACTGCTTCATCCTCTCATTAAATTAATTATTAATTAAGCGAAAATATAGGCATGTTTAATGCCTTAATTATCCGAGAAGGGTTTTATGTTGCTTTGGATTCAGATGTTGGAGATGACAAGATGGGCTTTCTTTTTTATAAAACACCTTTCTATATTTACACAGAGATCCATCATATAGTGTAAGTATAGGCCTATATTTGCCCATGCTGCAGGAAATGACGTTCAGATTGATAATACTGTAAAACTCTTAGTTACAACACACTTTCAGTTATAACTAAGGGCCCAGACCCTTAAACATGACTTTTGTTGGTGTAACCAGGTTGCCACATTGATTCAGTCATTTTAATGGTATTTGATTTTTTACTTGAATAAAAGTTAAAACCAATCAATTTAGATGTTACCACAAGAAGCACATTTAAGGTTACCTGAAAAGTACAGGGCATTTATATATAGTTTACCTAGAGAGATCACTAGCGTGTTACTGAGCAACAGAGATTGAAAAAAGAAATTGCAAAGATACTACTTTTCCAACTGATAGTGTGCATTTGCTAGCTAGTATTAACTGTGAAGATGTTTGACTTGTCTAATTTCATTGGGTTTTACTTAAGTCAGTGGTATTTGAGTTTACAGTTTAATGTAAAAAAGAATATATATATTAGGGCTTTCGATTTAATGCGTTAATTTACATTACATTACATTTACATTTACATTTATGCATTTGGCAGACGGTTTTATCCAAAGCGACTTACAGAGCCCTTATTACAGGGACAACCCCCCCCCCCGGAGCAACCTGGAGTTAAGCACCTTGCTCAAGGACACAATGGTGGTGGCTGTGGGGATCGAACCAGTGACCTTCTGATTACCAGTTTACCAGTTATGTGGTTTAGACCACTACACCACCACCACACCTAGTGCAATTAATTTGACAAAAAATAACGCGTTAAAAAAAATTATGCAATTAATCGCACCATAATAAGGAAGATTCCTCAGAAATGCAAGCTTGTAGTACCACCTGTTTACTCCAGAGGGCAGTAAGTGAAATTTAAGCTGTATGAAAACACACAGTTTATACAGTGAACAAAACACTTCAGCAGGCAGCACAACACAAACTTGCATTACATTCTTGCATTCAAAACACTTTGAAGGAGCGCAAATGCAAACTAAGGGATCTCAAGATGTGTTTAAAAATTGAGTATTAAACTTGAAACAGTGAACTAAACATTTTCTGTTCATGACACAACACACCCGAGACGTCTGAGGCAGGTGTAAATTGACAGGCTCTTAAACGAGCCCTCATAATAAATCTCCAACTGATTGACAAATTCACTTGTGAAATGGATTGCTGTAAACTGTGTGCCAATGATTGACTTATGATCAATAATATGGTAGTAAACAATACATTGTATTCTAAAGCCGCTTTTTGTATTGTCTTATCAATGATTAACTCTTCTGCCACAAGAATGTTATGCATTTTAATTATCTGAATATTTTTTATTATATATATATATATATATATATATATATATATATATATATATATATATATATATATATAATTTTAAATATTTAAAGGTAACTATTTATAATTATATATTGATATAAATATGTATAATCTTTATATATTGAATTATTGTTACATGAGGGGCTTTCCCAGCAAATATTTGTATATGCGATTAATCACGATTAATTAATCGGGACACCATGTAATTAATTCGATTTAAATGTTTAATCGATTGACAGCCCTAATAAATATATAGGCTATAGTCCACAACTGAATTAAGTTCAGCCAAAGAATTACTTTTTTGAGTGTTGTCGTGGGGTTGTAAGGTAACTGGGGAATATCCATCTCATGATATAGCAACAATAATGTGTTGTATTGGCCTTTTTTACACTTGTAAGTGCTTAAACTTTCTTCGGCGTATCTTTGCTCTTCATTTTGAAACTCGCCGCTGTCGTCCACACAAAAGGTGGCAAAAATGCAAACCTATTTTCAATAATTGATTCTGTACTTTAATTGAACAGCATGAGTGAATGACATAGCTCATTAGTTCCCTCATTAGTTAATTATCGGAGAAGTAGGACAAGTCAATAAAAGTGAAGGCATTAAATTTCAGTGCTAATTAGTTGCGTCCCCTTGAAGACATATTTAAAGGCAGATTAGTTACCTGAATGTGCCACAATGGAGCGGGCGGAATAAAACAGCAAGAGCACACTGAGGTTAACTCCAAATCATCATTAAACTGGAATGACGATATTTCCATCACTGTTAGAGAACACTGAATGAAGAGAGGATGGGGAAGATCATAAACAATGCACATGGTATGGAACCAAAAAAACAAAGAACACAGAAACAACAATGTAGAGGGACTGAAGCCCCATGAAAGAAACCCTTTGTTTTATACAACAATAAAGCTACAATGCAATGATTTTCAGAATTAAAATTAGAAACATATAGGCCTATCAATATATCCATATACAGTATACCCTAAAATATTTTGACAAGATAGACACACTGTGAATTTCAACTTGCTGTGATATTTTGTCAAATAATGACATATTTACATGTGACTTTTCATATACTTTTCAGGGACACTATATTTAATAATAAGGCACATGAACATGTAGAATGACTGAAACCTGCCAAATGTTATATTAATTCAAAATGTTAAGAAATAATGTTGCATCTTCAATCAACAATTTTCAAAACTATAATAAAAAGTACATATTTTTAAAACTCATAGATAAGTATTTTTTTGGGTTTGTTAGTAAATCAAGTGGCGTGGTAAACGAGGCGCAGAGGTCAATGAAAATGATTTGGCCTTATGAAAGTCATTCAATTTGTTTGGGTGTTAATGTGTTAATAAAATCTTTCTTGACAAATGATGCCATGGCATAACAGCTGTCATTGAAAGGGTGCCCTCTTCATAGGAGGTGTTACGCACACACTGTCATGTAACTGGAGTAGGAACACACAACACATGGGGGAAAAAACGGATTCTTTGACATGCAAATGGTTCAATGAGATACTTAACACCTGACATAGACCATGACTATGTTATTCATGCTTTTTTAATCAAAGTGCTCACCCCTCCTTTGTTCCGCAGCTCTCAGCTGTATTCTAACGCTTTGGCGAGGGCGTGCTGGCAGGTCTTTGGGAGGCTGCGGCCATGTGTCCCAGTGCAGGAAGTGACAGAAGGCGGCCTTTATTTACCTTTACAGCCTCCCGTGTCATCTGCTTAATCATGTGGATAATCGACAAAATGGCCTCCCCACTCACACAGGGCTGGACAATAGTGAGCCATTCATATTTAATACAAAGGAGTGTTTAAGTCATTGCACGCGTCTGAGGGTGATATTGTATCTCTTTTGTGGGAGATCTCCGTGGAGATTTCGCCTCATCCCCCCTTAACACAAGCATATGCTTCCACTACCACTGTTAAGCAACCCGGTGCAGCTGGACGTGGAATTGGAGACTGAATGGATGAATTAAAGCATTAATTCCCATGATTAATTCAAACGGTTAATTCAGCATCGCTTTTCAGATTAAAAATTACCAAAACAAATGTATACTTTAATGAATAATGTTAAACTTGTGTATAATAGGAACTATGCAGCCAACACAACAGAGCGTATGGCTGGAACCGCTAATCCTCTTTCTGTGTCCGTTTGTGGAGTGCCGTCAAATTCTTCTCACTCCATTACTACTGTGTTTTATCATTTGAGAGAAAAGATCGAGGTAATGATGTCTTAACCAGTCATTGTGGTGGTTCTGAGCACATACTTCAACATTTCCAGACAGTTACTCAGCTCAGGGGAGTATTTGATATCCTTAAAGGAATTGTCCATGCCATTCTAAACCTGTACGCTGTTATTTGTTCTGTGGAAAAGAACATTTTTATAAGAATCACAATTCTTAAAGGCTGGATTAATCTACATGACTTTTAAAATACTAGGCACCACATACTTACCGACTTTGAATATTGCTACAGGCAAAAACCGGCATCACACCCAAATCAATGGTGCTTGTTCACCATCTCTGTTTCTTGAGCTTCATGGCCCTGTGCACTCGAGTTCCGTTGGTTGCTCACCGTTTGAGTTCAGATTTGTGTTGAGAAGCATCATACACTACAAGATTTCCTTATACTTGAGGATAGTCAGCTCAATAAAATCAAACATGTTTGATATTCTCCAACTAGTAGATGGAATCATAGTCAGAGGGGGAAAAAAAATCAGATTTGATACCATCATACTCTACTTTATTTTCTGCCAAATCTGTCAACTCCGACTAGTGACTAGCACTGACTCAGCCTGACTGAATATTGGGGCTAAAATCATTACAAACAAAAAGTAGCTAAAATATTAAATATATATATATATATATATATATATATATATATATATATATATATATATATATATATATATATATATATATACAGTATATATATATATATATATGATATTATTGGTTGCAGAATTAATGATTGCAAAATGCAGATGTTATTAATTGCAAAATGTAGAATTCAGTTATACCTATAATTAATTAGAGTGAAATTATATCGTGTGAATGTGTTTAATACAAGGTGAAGTCCTTTTAAGGCTGTGCAGGGCTCAATAGAATCAGTGAAATATTTATGAGAACTACTTCACTTACATGTGTAACCAGTCCTGCCCAACCCACTCCGAGCGGGATTCAGAATGGGATGTGGGCACGCTAACGAGGAAGCTAAAGGCTACAGCCCCTAACATCAGTCGTTAGTGTGCCTCTAGAGGCCAGGTGAGTGAGATTTACACATGTTGCTCAGCTATCACATACCAACTGGCTCCTGTTACACATGAACCATTCGAAAGAACCGTCTCACTAAAATGAATCGGCCTTCCCAATGCTAAAGATTACAGAATTTTATTTACTTTAATCAGTTTTTGACATGACATGAACCGTCCAAAAGAACCATTTAATTAAAATTATTTCATTTTCCCAGAGCCACATGCGAGATAGAGAGAGAAGACGATTTAGTATGTTTGATAGTTCTTTCGATTCCATTTCTGCACTCACAATACTAATAAAAGTTATGCAAATGTGGTGTTTTGTGATGCTAGAGCGCTACTTGTTGAAAACTTTAGCTTGTTACTAGAAAATCTACAGTATTGTGAATATAGCTGAAATACTGTCACGATACTGAAAAATTTAGTTAGTAGTTATTGGTTGCAGAATTAATGATTGCAAAATGCAGATGTTATTAATTGCAAAATGCAGAATTCAGTTATACCTATATTTAATTAGAGTGAAATTCTATCGTGTGAATGTGTTTAATACAAGGTGAAGTCCTTTTAAGGCTGTGCAGGGCTCAATAGAATCAGTGAAATATTTATGAGAACTACTTCACTTACATGTATATAGCTGAAATACTGTCACCTACGATACTGAAAAATGTAGTTAGTAGCACCATTACTTTGAGTTAACTACTCCCCAACTCCCCTGCATTCTTTAAAATTTCTCCTTTGTGATCCTTTGTGTTACATAGTACAGGAGTGCAACTTTCTTTACGCTAGTCACTGCTAGCTTTAGCTCATCTCTGCTTTGTGTAAAAGATGAAACAGGGCTGTTAAGAACAGGCTGTGGTTTATTTTGTCATTATGAGCCCTGAATTAATCATCATGGATCCCATTAAAGACATACTTGCCTGGCAGATTACTTGTGTTATTGTTAATTACTACAGTCAACTACAGTGTACCTATCAATGATCTTCTAGTGTTTAGTGAAATTTCCTGCTCTTAAAGGCACAGACTTTATTTTCTCCTGGAAGCAATTTAAAGAACATAAAAACTACAGCTGTAAGCAGCATGACAGAGCCTTTAAACATTCCTGAGCTGAGGAATTTAATGTTGCCTTCATACCTTAAAAAAAACATAATCACTTGAAGATGTTTGTCCCGGTCACCAATTACTCACCAAAGGTCGACAAGGCAACTTCCTCTTGTGACCCGTTCTCCAAGGAGAAAAGACAAACAATAACTGTAAGGATAAAAGCAGAATGGCTCTTTTGGTGCGGTGTGGGCACATGGTCATAACACAGTTAGCATTAGTAGACTCAGGGCATTGTAAGGTCACAGCAGACTCATCTCGCTATTGTAGGTGTCATTCATCAGACTGAAGAGCTCTCAGGTGAGAGGTAGACCAGTGTCCCGAGGGGACAGGTTCAGGGTGTGAGGACCTGGCCCTGATAATGGGGTTAGAGTGTGATGGTTATCAGGAAAAGCCTGAGATGTTTTCAGTCCTCCCCCCTACTATTTCAATAGCATTTTTGATTAGTGATCAAGCACCGCAGTCCTACAGGGGCCGTGAATGAGATCTGCTTGCTTTTGTATATTGAGTCTACAATATTAAGGTAGTTGTTGCAAAAATATAATAGTCATGCACTGTGTAAAATGTGTTAAAGTGGTTTATTTTTCATTTTTAAAATCAATAACTGTCTAGCTTTTAAAGATTTACCCTTAAATCCATATATTGGGTCTTTCTTGACCCGGAATCTCATTCCACCCCCTTTACCTATACACACAGAATATATATATATATATATATATATATATATATATATATATATATATATATATATATATACGTCATTGTCTGATGAAAAACACATATCTCCAATTTTTACTTTTTACCCTAGACAGAATACACCAAATTACCTATTCCTAATGTTTGAATTGTGCATCGAAATGACCAATGAAAAGATGTTTAATCAGGCTGTTTAAAAAGTATCTCCACTGGCCTGGAGAAGTGTCCAACAAAACCGCATATGTCCTGTCCTTGTGTTATGAAGGGCATCAACTAATTTACATCAGCTGTCTGGCTGAAGTGTAGTGAAAAGATTGTCTACGTTGTGTGGGCTCTGTGATTTCTCTGACAACCAAAGCCATTCATGCACGCACAATGTTAGGTGGCTTTAAAAAGTAAACTAAACCAGTCATATATACGGCTGCCAGATTTCCATCTTCGGGATGCCATGAGTGAAAGCTAATTCTGAGAGGCAATTAATGTGCTGGACCCAGAAAACGTGCCACGAAAAAGAACTGTCCGCTCAACAACCAGACTAGAAACCCTGGTCTTAAAAACTGATTTCGATCTAAAATAGGAAGTGAAAGCTCAGATTATTTCCAAAAATAAGTACTTTAGCAATCGATAACCTACCAACTGAGTTCTGGGTACACAAACAGTTAGACTCGTGTCTGTAACTGAACATGCGCTATTGGATCCCATGATAAGAAAACCGTATATGTCCATGTTCACTAACAAAAATCCATGTAAGTCCAATTATAATATCAAACAGTTCACTAATAGATGTGTAATGATAGAATTATATTTACGGTGCAAAAGGTGACTACTTACTTTGTTTTTGATAGATTTTGTAAGATTGTTTATGAGTAAAATGTTTTTCCATGCCCTTGAAACATTATTTTTTTTAATATATATTATTTCTAATTGCATAGTTGCCAAAAGTATATAGGGCCATTTGTGACTCCAGATATACAATAGTGTCACTAGATAATATTTGAACTTCCCTAAATACTATTTCAGTGATTGACTTGATTTACATTTTACATTGCTATTTGAAGAAGCAGGTACAACACATGACCAGTATGATATGGCTGTTAGGTGTAAAATTCTGAAAGTTGTATGCCTAATTAGACTCAATAAGGGCCTGAGAAATGCATACAGTATATGTAGCTTATGTGTCATGTGTACCTCAATATGTTTGACAGCCATTTGTGTCTTACTCTCTTATCTACTCATTCTATGTCATTCTAAATTAATATGACTATCTTGTTTCTGTGAAACACAAAATGAGACGTTTTTAAGAAAATTATTTATGGGTAAACTTTTTTGGGGTTTTCAGTCATCATGGTTTCAACAGGGTCTCAAAGAGTCCATTCAGTAGAATGTCTGCAATGTTGAGCAATTCTTCAGGAATTTGTTTTCATTCCAAGCGAATGCAAGCGAATAACAGCAGAGCAATCCCCCTCCACATCTCCTCTTTTAAGAGCCCGTCTTTTGGAGCAATGATAGTCCTTTGATAATTTCCCTTATTCATACAAGCAGGCTTAAAGAGGATTGTGAAAAGGCTTTTTGGGAAAGGAGTGGTCTGAGTTTTGTTATTTGTGGGACTCCCTCTCCCACTCGTCTTGTTCGCTCTGTTGTACAATCTCATTAAAGCAGTCTTTTGTTTTGCCACTCTCTAAGCACTGATCTCTGGCTTAGGACAAGTCAAGGGGCCGAAACAGTTTGAAAAAGACTGTGCACCACAAAGACGGGGCTTGTTCGTGAACGCAATAAGCCCTCGGTTCTTTTCGCTGGGCTCTTCAGAGAAAAAAAGAGCAGGAGAGGTCATGAGGTGTAGAGATATCGTGAGAACTTAATGAAAGTTTTATAACTCTTGAAATGTTTATGACCTCTGCTCTCACCAGCTTGTCCTCTCAATTAATGGTGGACTGTACAAGAGCACATGGACCACAGCTGCAGGAGATGAAGGTAAAGAAGCCCTCTACACTGCTCACACATTACCATACAGCAAATATAATAATCATACCATTTTCATATAAACACACAATATGATTTTACATTCATTTACAATTATGTTAGAGCTGCATTTTATGATGGATTTTTAAATATGCATCAGTTTCTTGAACATGAGTAAAAGAAGGCAATTCAGTTTAGAGAACAAAAGTAAACGTCCCCTTTTTCAGCTTCATTGGATGCCGAAGTGTTTTTGCCATTCATTTTCAAGCCTTAAACCAAACCAACCCACTCTAATATGAAGAACAACATTAAACATTTTACTTTAAAACATAAAGTATTTGGGAAAAAAAATAAAAAATAAATAAAAAGTAAAAATAAATAAATAAATGGCTTATGAGGCAATACTGATTGGTGGATCTTTCTCTTCAGGATCATGGGTAGTGTACTTATACTTCTTCACCAGGAATTCCACTGATAAATTGTATTAAAAGTTAAAATAACACATACTGATGGCTCAAACAGAAGCATGCACTGTTGATTTACAATCTCGGAGATCACAGTATGTCTGTCTTTAAAACTTTACAAGTTAGAGTTAAAAAAAACATTTGCATATGGAGAAAATCAATGGGATTTTTACTTTTGTTGCACTGGAGCAACGAATTGCTTACTTACCTTAGCTAACATCATTACTAGTCTCCCCTAGCATGCAAAAGTTGCTGTGGATGTTTCCACAATTCTCGTTTCAATGAAAAAAAGCTGACTTCTCTAATGCTAATATATTAGATTTTATGTTGATTTGTTAATTTCACACAAAATCTCCCCCCTTTTCTTTTGGTGGAAACTTATTTGTACTATTTTGTATTATTCTGAAAGTATGTCTAGTATATTCATATTATTTTCCACTTTTTATTTGAATTCACTATTATATATACCATATCAATAAATATATGTTTCATATTTCATTTTACATATAGTTTAGATGTACATTTTTGATTACATTTTTGATTTTGACTACCAAAAATGGAGCGCATCTCCTTTATGAGTCATTTTGACTCATGACTGCTCTCCCTCAGTTAAGAGTTGATTTAATGTGTAATGTTATTGGAGAAAAACATATATTTTTGTATTAAAAGTGTAAATTAATTTTATAGCATGAATTAGGAGTGTGTGAACTAGTTTAAAAAAATGCAAGTATGTTATTTGTGAGAGTTTATATGAAGCGTGTTTGAAGCAAAGGTGGCTTAATTATTTCCCTCCGCTGGCAGGTTGACAGGAATATATTTGGGAAAGGCCACAGAAGTTCATGTTTTTTGATAATAAAAAAAAAAAACATTCTTTTATTCATGCAGAATACATTGGTGCAGTGAAGGACCTGGGTGAGAGTGAGGTTTAGGTGGGTGAGTGTAACGGGAGCGGTTGGTACGTGATAGCTGTGCGGTATGTGCAAACCTCACTCCCTTGGCCTCAAGTGAGCGAGTAATACTGCTGTTGGATCTACGGCACACTTCAGCGTCTTTCTCCTTCTCTGCACGGCAGTGCAGTTTGCCCCTGGGCGCTTCGACAGTGCAAAACCTAACAGAGTGTTTTGTTAAAAGAGTATTTTCCTCTAAAAGAGCAATACACAGTGGCATTGAACGTCCTTTTCAGGACACGTCTTTATAAAGATGCCTTTCCGCCCCTGTGTAGTTTCTGGATGCGGTAGAGTGCTCTCCGCTTCAGACGGCCACAGGCATTGTCTCGTGTGTCTGGGCTGCGATCACACAGAGGCAACATTTGTGGATGGTTCATGTTCTCACTGCGAGAACATGACAATGGCAACGTTGCTAAACTCCTTCCCACGGGATTGAGGGCTACGCGGCCGGTGATGGAGGCAATCTGGGGATGGTAGCGGGCTCGGTTTCACAGGAACCACCCGCCTGCCGGAGTCGTTGACTCCCGTCCGGGCTCGTGGCAACAGCAGCTCGCCTCACAGCCAGCCTGCCTATCCTCTGGAGCCCCCTGAGCTGGATAAGCTCGCCTACTGCATCGGAGAGCGGTCCGGCATCTGACGTGGGTGACTCGTCTGGGCTGCCATCTTCGGGCCAGCACGCCCAGGCTGAGGCTGACGCCCAGATGTCCGACATGCTTGCCCGGGCCGCCGCCAGCGTGGGGCTGGACTGGAACCCTCCGTCCTCCCCACAGCCGTCGCGGATGGATGATTGGTTCCTAGGGTCTGCGCACCGCTCACAGCCACGCCCCCCCCCCCCGGGTCCCTTTCTTCCCAGAGGTGCATGATGAGCTGACGACAGCAGGGTAGCCCTGATCCACAAGAAGGCCACAGCGCAGTCACTCGGGCAGGCGATGGCCAAATTTGTGGTTCAGGAATGTCATCTGTGGCTGAAATTAGTCGAGATGAGTGAGATGGACAAGACACGCTTTCTCGATGCCCCTGTCTCCCAGTTCGGCCTTTTCGGCAACACCGTCGAGGACTTCGCCCAGCAGTTCTCCATGGTGAAAAAGCCGACGGACGCCATCTCACACATCCTGCCCCACCGCAGACCTGCTGCCACGGGCCAAGACTCGTCTGCTCGCCGAGGGCGTCCTCCTGCGGCTAAAAAAACATGCAGCTCCGCCTGAACCCGGGCCCAGCTCTCAGCCCCCGCATCGAGTACCCCGCAGGAAGCGCACGCCCCCCCCCCGTCTCACGGACCACCTTGAGGATCCGGAAGGCCCCCAGGCGCTCCTGAGACGGTCGACCAAGAGACCAAGATGTTCGCTCCGGAGCTGGTAAGCAGACCACTCCATCCCCCGGTGGAGGGCCGGGAGGAGAATCCTTATTTGAATTTATTTCATTTGCCTAAACACATTCTCAATAAAAGAGCTATTTCCTTTGTCTCTTGGTCACCTGGCCCGCAAATGCCATTCTCACGGCACTCTGCCACCACACCTCAACAGTCCCGGCATGCTGGACACGGACCCCCCCGCCTGGAGCCTGACTGTTCCCTGGCCGGCCGCTTCTGACAAGTCTAGAAGTTGCCTCCACTGGACCTCCTCCTCAGTCACTAACCTGCCCCCTGCCGGGTGTGCGGAGAGAGGTTAGTGCTTTGAGTCTTTTCTCAGCACCAGAGCCTCGGGACGCACCTTTGCCTCCCGACGCTGTACTACCTGCTCTGCCCCTGCTGCGAAGCCCCGTCCCGTTAGTGCCCCTAGCACGGAGCTTGGATGCGTGGCTTTCACTTCACAACCCTTCATGCTGGCTGGCCAGGACCATCCAACTCTGTTACGCAATTCAAATTTAGTTTTTATGCGGTACGGTCCCCTTATGAGCGGACCAGCGTCTCCCTTGGGCAGTTCCCACTGCCCCCCGGTTGCCATTTCTGTAGCAACTCCTCCCTCCGAAGAGGCGGGATCTACCACCGTGCCACTTCCCACATATGACCTAAAAGCCAATGTGTTGTATGTCACCACTCTTACCTCCCCCTCTCTGGGCAGGTGTGGTCTCCGCAGCGTCTTTTCCCCCTGAAAGGATAGGAAACTGGGTAAGACCCACTTCCCCAATGCGTGTAAGGGCCCCAGCCATTGACACTATGCGAAAAATATAGAGAGAAAAGAGGCCCGGCTAGGCCCATTCCCAGGTTGGCAAGCATCGCCTTGTTCCCCTGCTTAGGGTAACTATAAGGATTCCGACGACTTTATGAGGAATTGGGAGAAGGGTACGTGCAGTCTGATACAGTTGGTTGTTTTGGCATGTCAAGTACCTGCCCGCTCCTGTGTCAGCAGTACACGTACACGGCTCAGCGCATGGCGTGATTTAAATTGGACCCTAGTGCCAATTTCTTAATAGCCTTTTCTCATAGATCAGAGATGCGAAAGGCTCTCAAGAGAGACCCCTAGAGTCGCTTCTTCGACACAACGTCTCGTTCCCTCCATCAGGGAACGGAGGTTACATCCGTAACCTAGACGTTTTACAACCTCATGGTTAATTGTAGGCCTCCTGGTTTATGTGCTAGTTGCATTAAACATTTTCCCTATTTAGATTTTAAATGAGAACGTTACATTTGGCAGTTGTTTTTATCCACAGTGACTTTACCCAGAGCGCATTTGAAGTATACTCTTAACCAGTTTTGTGTTCCCAGGGTATTAAACCATAGATCCTTAACATTGTTAGCACCATGCTCTACCAGCTGAGGTGCAAGAGAATTTAGTGTCTTTTTTAATATTCACTTTGTAAAATTTTCCAAACAATTCACAATTTTTTTATTATGCTGATGCCCAGTAAATGTCTAACAACAGATATAACTTGAACAGTTGACGGGAGCGCCGCAAACATATCAGGCCTGCATTCACCTGCTGAAATGAGAATTAGCTTTAGCACGAGCAGGAGTATTACTATGTCCAATCACAGCATGTGACAGGCTTTATTGAATTATCCTTGTGGAGGAGACCACAGCGGATCTATCTCCCACATAGAGTGCCACGAAAAGCTGGCATCCAGCGCGGAGAAGAAATCACAGTCTGTCTGAAACAAATGACACAATCTATCGCTCCGGGCCTCTCTCTCTCTCTCTCTCTCTCTGCTCTCTCTCTCTCTCTCTCTCTCTCTCTCTCTCTCTCTCTTTCTGTTCCCCCTCTTTCAAAGGCGATATGGGAAACCTATTGCTGTCCACAAAATATGATCAAACCCATGGCATAATAGGATTCATAAACATGCCTAAATACAATTTGGTGAAATGTATTTCAGGAAGAGACAATCATTTACAACTTCTGAGTGGGATTTGGAATAAGTATGTTTGTATGCAAATCCGCAACACGTTTTTTATGTACTGCGCTCTCGCAGTTCATGAAAGCACATTAGATTTATGGCAGTGCGTGTGCATAATTGCGGAGCTGGGGTGGGTGGATTTGAGTTGAGACTTTTAGCTGCTTTCATTACAGGAGAAGGAGTACGTGTTTTCACGCTTTTAACGTTACAATCCTGTTGAGCGCAATGCCACGCCATATCACCCACCTCGGGCCTTCGCCAGCCCCTGTGATCGTATTCCGCTGGCATCAACACCATTTCTTAAAGGGCCACAGAAAACAAAAGAGCACAAGACAATGGGAAACCCTTTCCAATGATACTTAAAGAAAGCTGATCTGCAGAGGTGGGAACACTGCCTGCCATTAAATATGAGTCACATTATGCTGCACTGCTTTCCATGTGTCATATAAGTGTTTATTTATGTTTACAGCTTTTTGTTTGTTTTGATGCTCAAGTTTTATATGGTGCTGTAATTTGCGCTGAAAGTTCATCACAATAAAATTCATCCAAGTGCATTATCAGCATCTCTTGATATGACATGGTGCAATTAAATAATTTTTAACACATTTTATATAGTTTTTTGTTTGTTTGTTTGTTTTTTATAAATCAACATTTTAGGTAAATATTTATAAAATGTTTAAGGTAAAGTTTATATTTTAGGTACTCCATGGTCAAAAAATAAATAAATAAAACGAAATGGTGACCACAAGTTTTTAAAAAAAATATATTTATAGTTAATGCATTAGGTATCATGAACATACAATGATCAATATATTTGTTAGAGCATTTATTCATCATTGTTAATATTAGTTAATAAAATACAATTGTTGATTGTCAGTTCATGATTTCTAATTTTAACAAATGCAATTTTTTATAAGAAAATTAATTAGTTTATTTTTAAATTAACATTAACCAAGATTAAAAAATGCTATAAAAGTATTGATTATTCGTTAACTAATGTTGTTGACATATTAAACCTTATTTTAAATTGTCTTTTTGCCTTTAGTTGTTCATTTTAAATGGCCTTGTGGTGTGACTATTCAATTTTAACACGTAAAAATATACAGTTTCATATAGAACTGTAAATTATTGTTCATGCAAGTGCCTTTTCAGCCTTTCTTGATATGATACGGTGGTAATAATGTACTTTTTTAATGAAATTTGAATGGATTGTTGATGCCCAAATTTGGGTTTTTAATCAACATCAAGATTTTCAGTTGAAATGTATGTGAAGGTTTTAAGTTAAGTGTTTGTATTTTAGGAGTTGTGACTAGTCAACATTTGGTTTTGTAGGTTTAAAAAAAAAAACAAAAAAAAAAAAAAATCACCAAAATGTTGTTTAAAACAGCGTTAGCATGTCTCACCACAGGACATGTCAACTTCTCAAAAGTATTTCATAACAGCTATTTGTTTTTACAGTATTCTGTTTTATTTTTACATATATAATTCTGTATTATTTTATTTGATGCTCAAGTTTCATAAAGCTCTGTCATTTCCTTGAAATAAGTCATTCACTCGCATTATCAGATGCCATTAATGCATTGCGTAATTGAGATATGCATTGAAGAGTACCAATGAATGCAACGTGCTGTTTTGTATTTTACATGCATTTTAATGGCCAAAGTCTTTTTAAGGGCTTATCAACCCCCCCCCCCCCATAAAGACGTCATTACATGAGAACGGATTTCTATAAAGATTCACTAGTTCTTAAAAGAGTGAGTGAAAATAGAAAAATATGGAGTAGCTGTAGCTTTAAAGTTGGCATAATCTAAACATTTGTGAGTTTAATGTCATGAAATCTCATTTACAAACTCATTTACTACCAATAAAGAAAGCAAACACCTGCTACTTAAACAACGTTTTTTTTCATTCCACTGCCGAGCTGTTTTCCTCAATGTGGCATGAATTTGGGCGTCTACGACAGTGGCCTCTATCTTTTCCTGAGACCTCGAGTTGGCAGCATTGGAAGCGGGGTTCAAATCTTATATAAACCACACTCAATTGTCTAAGAGGAAGCATAATTTGCAGGGAGCAGCGCTGCAGATGTTTTATAGGCAAACTTTGAGTCATTAGGGCCATAGAGCAGGCCTGACTCAAAGAGCTGAGAAAATCCACAGGAGATGGACACTCCTTTTCACCAAAACTATTCTAATGAGAGCAAATGTGTGAGTGAGGAAGAGTGGAGCGCGGGGGGGGTGAGTGGCCTGTGTTCTATTTGACAAGGCAAGTAGGCCATGTTGAACCCTTCCTCCATGAAAATCTGCTTAGGAGCTGTAATCCCATCACGTTTGCATATAGCCGTCTTCAGGCGTGGCTGTTCAGGAAAAACAGCCAAAGGATGCTTAATCAAATTACATACACTGTTGGTAGTGCTAAATACTGGAGGTCCGCTGCACACGCAAACACGCTAGTGATGCAGGTTCACCAAATCTACTTTAAGTTCGTCAAACGGTTTATTTCAGCTGGATTCAGAGAAAAAACAAAACAACCATCTAAATCACAAGATAGCACAAGAATAGAAATTCAACAGGACAAAACCTCTATAGTTTCAAAAAATGAAATGCACATAATTGTGTTTATTTATAGGTTCAGTACAAGTTAAATAATGGCATGATGTTGATTACCACAAAAATGTATTTTTACTCGTCCCTCCTTTTCTTTTCTTATAGGTTACAGTGAGGCACTTACAATGGAAGCCATTGTTTGGAGGGTTTAAAGGCAGAAATGTGAAGCTTGTAATCTTATAAAAGTTTAATTTTAATCATTTAATAAATTCTTCTGTTAAAACTAATATATTATTTGAGCTGTAAAGTTATTTAAATTATCCTTTTTACGGTCATTTTAGGGTTTGGTGACATTACATTGTCATGGTAACAAAGTTGTAAAATTGGCTGTAACTTTACACAGATGTGGTTAGTAAGTGATTTTATCAAACTAAAATCATGTTTACACACATATTGTTTATGTCTTGTGGTTATACTTTTGAAACAGTATTTTAACATTTAAAAATTCACTTCCATTGTAAGTGCCTCACTGGAACACAGATTTGAGCTTTTTTAAAGAAAAGGAGGGAATGTGTGTTCATCACTATTATGACACAAATGCTGTTGATTGAGCTTAACTTGTACTGAACCTGGAATATTCCTTTAATGCTTTTCAAACATTAACATTTAAATTAAATTCAAATTCTGAGGTAAAAACACACTCTGACAAAACCTCCATAGTTTCAAAATCGTTTTATAACTGGAATACACATCAATATGTTTAATTATAACCACAATATGCACACATTGACGTCAAAGAAATCAAAATTTTTTAATGAAAATAATTAAGATAAGAAATAAATAATTAAATAATAAATGTAAAAAAATTAATAAAAAAAAGGGTAAATATGAGTTGATTTTGCATATTTTATTTTTGTTATAGTTTTGTCTATTGTTATCTAAAACATTAACTTTTAACCTGTAATTCTGGGAGAAAAGAAAAGTCATGTAAACCAAAAGCACAAAGAATGTCAAGAAATGCATTTTCAAAACTAGAATGCTTTTGTGTTTTTTAAAGCATTAACCTTTAACCTCAAAGAGTTCTTGACCCTCAACACTTCCACTTCTTTTGTGTCTTGTGATGCCCTTCATGCCCCCCTCTTCCTTCTTCCTCTCTGCCTCCATATATACTGCAGATTAATGACAGCTAATAATGTCTGATTGTTCTTGGACATTAGGCCATAATGAGATTCATTCCCAGTGGGTTGCAAGGTGTCACCACTAACAAATTCTCCAGTGTGGCACACAATTAGCCTGCGAAGAGTGCAGCTCAGCACGAACAAGACAAATCGGAGGAAATGGAAGAAAAATAATCCTGAAGAGAGAAAGTGAGCGTGGCAGGAAAAGGACAAAACGAGAGAGGAGAATATGGATAGGTTACCTTTATGGTAATATTATTCCATAACGGGTTGCTGGCAGGATTCCATTACACATCTCCAGCAACATTGAAATATTTGCTTCAAAATGTCAGCATATGCAAATGAGGTTCTCATTCCTATGTCATGTTTTGTTGAGCATTGTGGCAACCTTTCTTTCTTTTAATCTAACACTGCTTCAATATATTTCAAGACTATAAATTAAAGAATACAACAAATAGTTCCTTATATCGGCTCCCACGGTCATGGAAAACCTGGGCTGGAAAAAAGGCTTTGACATGTATAGTGAAGATACATTCTGTTCTTGAATATATTGCTCATGTATAACTGTGAGTATGAATATAAACAACAGCATAGCCATTAAGATGTGACAATATGTATATGACTATATGACCACAAATGTTAATAAATATGATAGCATGAACACAAGTATGAATATACAGTACCTGTATATAATAGTCTGAGTATGAACAGATGATGAAGACATATTACAGTGTGATCATTCAGTTCTCATATATTGGCTTGTTCTTTCTCGCTGCCTTTAAAGTGATGTCCAGCGAGTCAGTCTGTGCCAGTATGACACATTTGACAGCAGAGAAAGTGTGTGTCTAGCCTCAACCCATCCTTGGCAGGCAGAAACACACACACACACACACACACACACACACACACACACACACACACACACACACACACACACACACACACACACACACACACACACACACACACACTTCTCTGTCTGTCTGCTCTAAGCTCCCAGCAACAGACAAAGGCTTCACTTCTCATTCAGATATTCTGCCTGTATGTGCTCCAGTACAAAATCTGCTGCATTCTGGGCCTAGCTGTGTGTTTTCACAAGCTTTGTTCTTTGGCGGTATAAGAAATTCAAACAGTTGACTGTGGAGTGAAGATGGAGGAGAATTCTGAACGGGAATGCAGCCCTGATATCCCAGAATCCAGTGTGTTTTTGTACTCTGTGATCTCTCTCCCTTGGTCGGGGGTCTGGTGCTGCGATGAAAATTATATTGCCCTTCTCAGCATCGCATTCTGTATGCATTGCATAATGCAACAGATGAGGACTGGGGCAAGCACAATGAATTAGAGAATATCGTAGAGACATGAGCAAACTGCAAAACACCCCAATGCATGCCAAGAGAAAGAGTGGAGAAACAGCAACGGAGAGCATTATCAATGCAGTTCATTTAAAAGCTTAACATACTCTTTATATTTCATCATCTCTTTAAGGTCTCCGAGAGAACAACGATTGAAAAGCTTAATTTAAAGTTTGCTAAATCCCGCAGCTCACTTGCCACAATGTCTCTGAATTCCTCTCAAAAATAAGAAGTTAAAATAATTTACTTGATTCTCATAACCATACAGCTACACATCATTTGTTATGAGCTAAATGCGTGCAATAACATAAGAAATCAAGTTAAGCAGCCCTGGATGTGTGATTACAATACATTTGCATGGAGATTTTGGTGCCTTCATGGAACCCATCTACAATATTGCAATAGTACAGAGTGAAAAACGCAAAGCTCGAATTCAATTATCATGTGGGTTGGAATAATCATAATGTTATTGGAAACTCAATTACGAAGGCAAACCGTGTCTGAAAATTAGCTGAACTTGATGAGTCGGCCCTGAATTCATCAATTTTAGATTATCATAATATTGCATGTTCACTTTGATAGTGGCCACAGACAAACAGGTATCGCTCATGCCAGCTCTTTCCCGGGATGTGTTTTATTCATGAAGGACTCTCTAATCTATTGCGTACACAAAAGTGATTTCGCCCTTGTGGCCTGAGGCTTCACGCCACAGACGCACAATTAATTCTGCAATACGCACATTGTAGTTGTACGATCTATGTAGTTAAGCCACAATTCTTTCCAAAAACTCTGATAACAAAGTGTCTCAAATTATTAGTTTTATTATTACTAGTACAGTTAGTAGTGGTAGAAGTAGTTTAGGGACAGGTACACGAGTGCATGACCTCTGAAATGATGTGTTTCTCTGATCAGAACCGACCATGACATTAATATCGTATAGAAATGGTATTCTCATAGTGGAGGTAAATTACTTTGAAATGAAACTCTAGAGCACAGGTCATGCAGGCAGCATGAGATAAGAGAATTAATTTGTTTAAAAATATTAATGGAAAATGTTTCAATCTCAGCAGACTTATCAGCACGAAACGGTTTTCTATACGATTTGTCGCCTTTTTCTGATTAATATGCTGAAAACAACCTTGCTTCCTCTGACTGCAATGGTGAGTGTTTTTTTTTTATTTTTTATTTTTTATTTTACGGCTAAAAATACATTTATCAGAAGTGAACGTAGTACAAACCTGTTGGTGCAAAGGCCACGGAAACAGTATGGCCAGTAGAACCATCTATTAAATGAAAGTTATTTTGCTGTAGTAAAGACACCTATGCTTAAATCTCTGCCCTCTTAAAGGCACTTCCGCTTAAAAGGGCACCTTTACATTTGTGAATGAATGGGGCAAAAAACTGTAGCCCCTGTTCTGTGCACTTCAGTGATTTGCATTGTGATTCTGTGTTATTATTTGAGAAGAGAGAGACAGAACCAGCTGAATTCCACCTCCGCTTTGCATTAGAGTTCTGTTGGGGTTTATTTTGCGAAAATGTCCTTCTAACTTGAATAAGCTTGTAAATGTAGTTGGTTACGTAATGCAAACGTTAAAATGCATCGCCTGACAAGTCATGAGCTATAATAAAAGTATTCAGATGTCATAGGAACAGTGTTGAAAATCATAGTGGCGTACAATGTATTTTCTAAAACTAGGAATGAGTAGGGGGGTTGTTCAAATTATTCAAAATGCTGTCTGCGGCCCATGTGTAGCCCAATTTTTCAGTGCACCTACAGAGGTAATGTTCAGAGGTAATTAACATTGCCAAACAAGGTTCAGCACTGGCAACTTGCGGCAAAGCTCGCCTACAGCAGGTGCAGGTCAACAGTCAGCCAAACGCACACCCAAACACAGCAGGTCAGGTGTTTGCACGTGTGTGCTCACCACAAACTTTACAAGTGGCTTTGCTCTGCGACTGGTTTGCCATGATGTTTCCCCATATTGAAGATGGTAACAGTGTTGAGCATGGAGCAGCCCGGGAGATGCTTCAATCCGGTATTATCAGGAGAGAGCACATTGCCTTGCACAAGGCTTTAATTTATTTGTGCCTGTTTCAGCCCCAGATTAAAGTTTAATTGGCACACACTGCCAGCTCCCAAGTTTTGACTAATTCTCCTTATCGGGAGTCCTTACTGAGTGGCTGAGGGCAATGCAGGGCCCACACACACACACACCACACCACATGTCATATTTCCTGTTTTTCTTCTACCTTTTTTAATTGGACACCACATGAATACCCCATAAAATAAGCCACTGTGTGTATGTGTGTATATTTCTTTGACATAAGCAGTGTAATTAGACATGCTTCAAATTATTTAAAGCAGCATACAATTAATTCATACACATGGAGATGTCAAGACACCTTTGAATACAACTACTTCATAAATGATAGGTAAGACCAGGGCTAGTTATCACACTTTTTACTCTTGCGAATATTTCTCAGGCAAGGATTATTTTTCAAAGTAAATTTCTGTATAGACACATACCCATTTATTCAGTACAGTATATAGACATAGACTTTCAATAGTAAACAAACTGAATAGCAGTATATTGGACTGTAAGGTAGCGAAACACCCCAAAAAAAGGACAAATCCGTACTGCTAGTTTCAACAGTGCAGCACTGTTGAGTTACAGTATGTGCGCTGTACGATTCACATGTCTTTAGTCCATGAAAAAGGTTCCAATATGGATTAAAAAAAATTATATAGTTCCTCATGAATATGATTCATTTTGTTTGTCTCTTTGATGTGTGTGTGTGTGTGTGTGTGTGTGTGTGTGTGTGTGTGTGTGTGTGTGTGTGTGTGTGTACGGTAATCTGCCCATTACTCATTCTTAAGTGCATTACAATTACAGTAAAAGATAATGTAATCCTTTATTTGCACCTTGAATAAATGAGAGGATAAACAACTTAATCTTTCATTTAAAAAAGTTTTGAAATAAATGTTCTAGGTAAAATATATTTTTTATGCATATGATGAATTCTTAAGTCAAAAATATCACTACATTTTCTCAGGGTTACACCACATGACTTTGATTTGGTGGACACAAGTGTTTTTAAAAATGAGTCATTTATTAAAACAATTGTTTCACTGCTTGCTTATTTTTTTTAAAGAAATAACAATAAAAGATTATTCTACAGTATTCATGCTAACATTTATTATTTCAAGAATTTCAGCTTTTAATGAGCTTCTAGCACCACATGACATATTTTACTTGAATTTTATTTTAAAATACCAATATGGCTTCAAATTAAAACATTTTAAATATACCCAAGAGGTGTATTCAAGTAAATGTTTTGTGTGAATTGTATTTTTAATTTAATAGATCTTGGAGGAAAAAATGAGTGTCACATCATTGACCCATAAACATGGCCATAATATATACCTGTTACCCTCTGTTATTGTATTTTATGATTCGTTTTGAATGTTATGAACATGAAAGAATCAGACAAACACACATTTGTTTCTACTCCAATAACCGAACTAACGGAAGTTTGTGCTGTTTCTATGAAGGATGCTTAAACGGTGCTGTAAAAAGTTGTTTTATGCGTTTTATGGGCAAAACTCTGAAAAGTGTTGAAATTAAATACATGCTCATGTTGTAACTGTACATTTGTCATCTTCTGTTCTCTTCTTTTTTAAAGAAAGACAATAGATTTTCTCTAACTGTTTCTTGGCCATTTCTTGACTGTGAGTCCACGGAACTTTTGAAAACTTGCATTACCTTCAGTGGCGTTAGTTTCTTGTGAACACTGAGAAGGACAAGACAACCCATCATCGCTAAACTTCGACATACCTCTTTGCCTGTGTTTTCAGAAAACTGGTGCCTTTTTGCAATGGGTAGAAAGATTGCATGCTCACGGTTGGCTGATTGCACAACTAATGCATCACACTGGCAGAATATTTCCAAACTGTGTAAGTGTACTTGCATGATTAGTTCCCTATCAAAAGCTACACTTTGATGCTGCGCTGACTAAGCGCTTAGGGGGTAGTCTTTTAGGACTGACCAGCTGTGAATATGTGTGCAACACGTCAATGAAATTGACTGGTATTTATAGCCTCTGCTGCTGACATCATCAGGATGCACTGGTACCAGGGGCTATAAATAGATGTGCCACAGGTGCATCATCAGGTCTTTTGTCTTCAGACCATTCTGTGTGTGTTGTGCTTCTCAAGCCTGTCAAACTTTCTACTGTCCTCTGATAGGAGTTAGATTTTTTATGCAGTGTGCAGAAATCATTTTCTTTTTCTTTTCTTCATTCTTCTATCACTTAAGTGTGAAAGACAAAGAGAAAATGAGTGATAAACAAAGCAAACGGCATGCTGCTCTTGCATTAGAGCGAGGTGGGTGTGAGCATTGTGAGCTGCTCACAGTGTAGATGAGTTGTCTTGCTTATTTCCGAGAGCAAGCCCCCACCATTTTGTCGTGGGGCTCACGAATGGATCTGGCTGAGGAGCAAGAGATGGGATTCATCCCTATCACTCGCTCTCTCTAGATCCAACCGGTCCCTCGCATGATCTCGAAGTGCGCCTTGGCACCTCTTCAGTTCATGAGAGGTTCATCAGATTCTGAGTTGCCTATCTCTGAGCATTCCTCGCGTAATAATAAAGTGGTTGAGGAATTGCTCAAGGTAGTTACTTGTGCGGTGGCCAGACTACAGTTAGACTGGCCGCATGAACAAGAGACCCCCAAACAATAAAAATTAGAGGATAGATTTCTGTCTGGTGGCCCGGGAGAACTATTATGGGTGCTAAGGCTCGGGGGTATACGACGATGCCACAGGTAGAAGAGACACTCGTGGGCTATCTCTCGCCTGGTACGGCATCATAATTAAAACAACCAACTCTTCCCACAAAGCCATGTAGGACCACCTCAACGCTTATCAAGCTGTAGGTCAGGCTGGTGCCGCTCTATACACCATGGCGGTGTTACAATCGTACCAGGCTGATCTATTGAAGGACCTGAGTGCGGGCAGTACGGTCGATGAAGAGGCTTTTTCAGAGCTTCGTCGAGCCACAGATCTGTCTGTCTGTGCGACCAAACAGACAGCTTGCGGCATTGGTCGGTCGATGGCTGCTTTGGTCAGCATGGAGAGACACTTATGGTTGAACCTTTTGACCATCAGAGATAAGGACAAATATTCCTTCTCGATGCCCCAGTTTCAGCTTCTGGCTTGTTCAGTGACTCGATGAACACAGTCATCACCAGGTTTCAGGAGGCAAAGAGTCATGAGGAAGCCTTAAGGAAATTCCTCCCTCGCCGCACTCAAGGGGAGGGGCCGCCGGCCACCCAGTCTTGCCCCAGTCCTTTTAGAAGGAATGCTCAGAAACAAAGCGCAGCGAATCATTCTCCCCCTCATAAAGACTGGGGACCGGCTCGTCGCCCTCAGCAGCCTCCAAATCAAGACCTCAGGGCAATTATCACCAGAAAGAGGAAGCCCTGACAGTCTTGCCCCCCCCCTCGGACGGGACGTGTGAAACATCCACCTGTACCTTCCTGATACCCCCACGAAACCTCTCCATTCCTGCCACCTCTGGTGTTTCGGGAGTTAGCGGTTTCCAGAAAACTTTTGGGTGTTCAGTTTCTTCCTGCCTTAGTCCAGGACACGGAACACATGACTTCCCCTCAACAGGAAGTGTCAAAATTGATACCCATCTCAGAGAACCTGGCAGCATGGAAACCACTGCCGGGTGTTTCTATGTGGGTGCTAAGAACAGTAGAAAAAGCTACAGAGTTAAATTAGTTCACCGTCCTCCGCTGGTTCCCACTACCATGAAACCGGAACAAGCATGTCTACTGTGGAAAGAACTGCACAATCTCTTGGTCAAAGGGGCCATAGAACATGTTCCCCTTCCAGAGAGAGAGTCAGGTTACTACAGCAGATACTTCCTGGTTCCCAAGAAGGATCAGGGATTGCGTCCGATTTTAGACCTCCGAGGCTTGAATCACTCAGTCAAGGCGTTCAAGTTCAAGATGCTAACTATCAAGAAGGTTGTGTCTCAAATCCAACATCATAATTGGTTGGTCACAATCAGTCTCATGGACGCATACTTTCATATAGAAATTCTGCCACAACATAGGAAGTTCCTGAGGTTCGCTTTCGGGGGCGAAGTGCATGGATGCAGCACTGGCTCCTTTGCGACTCCGGGGCATCCGCATTCTGAATTATATAGATGACTCGCTGATACTAGCACAGTCACAAGAACTGGCATTACAGCACAGGGATATCTTAGCTCATCTGGTTTCTCTGGGTT
Source organism: Xyrauchen texanus (assembly GCF_025860055.1). Lineage (NCBI taxonomy): Eukaryota > Metazoa > Chordata > Actinopteri > Cypriniformes > Catostomidae > Xyrauchen > Xyrauchen texanus. Next base: position 1,842,812 of record NC_068317.1, on the reverse strand, counting down.
TGAGACTCAATGACAAGGAAAGTATTCTCTTTCCCACTCAGAGAACTACGTATCTGGGGATCATATGGAATTCGTATGGCACAATTGTCTCCCGCTCGAATTGAGACCATTCAGAAAACCCTGAGCAAGTGAGGCAAGGCCAAGTTTGCACTGTTCGTCAGTATCAATGAATACTAGATCTCATGGCATCTGCGTCCTCTGTGATTCTGTTTCAGTTGTGGCTCAAAGTCAGGGGATTTCATCCAAGGGCCAGTTCCCTAAGGCAGATAGTCATATTGGGTGATGGATATAATTGCCCTGACCTAGTAGGTATCAGGGCTCATTCTATCAGGGGGGTTGCTTCCTCTATAATTTTGGATAGAGGTGTCCCTCTGCAGCATGTTTGTAATGCAGCAGGCTGGTCCTCTCCGCATACATTCATAATATTTTATAGTTTATGTTCATGCCACTCCGGGCTCTTACGTCCTTGAGTCAACATCACAAGCTCATGTCTGAGACCTCTCGCGCTCTAATGAGCACAACTACACAACCATGAGGGGTCCAGATATCCGCAGTACAGCGGCGTGGGTATTCTTGTTCCCATAGCACTAAATCAGTGCAGCATCAAAGTGTAGCTTTTGATAGGGAAAGTCTCGGGTTACTTGACTGTAACCCCTGTTCCCTGAAAAAGCGGAAGGAGATGCTACGCTTCATTTCCGCACTGAGGATGCCCCAAGACAGCTCTTCAGACAAAATACCTGACGATGCACCTGTGGCGCATCTATTTATAGACCCTGGTACCGGCTCATCCTGATGATGTCACTAGCAGAGGCTATAAATTCCAGTCAATTTCATTGCACACATATTAACAGCTAGTCACTCTTAAAAGACGTTCCCTGAGCATTAAATCAGTGCAGCATCTCATTCCGCTTTTTCAGGGAACAGGGGTTAAAGTCAAGTAACCTGAGATGTTTTAAGTAATAGGCTACAGGACACAACTGATCTAAAGGGGATGGTAAGGAGGGATGGTGGTTTTACAAAGGGGATGGTAAAACCCCCATCTCTGGGAAACCAGAAGATAATATATGAGACAACAGAACTGTTGTATAAATATCTTTCTGCACACAAGTACATGGGCAATGAGCTTCACCTTTTATTTACTGTGTGGATATTAAAAACTATGTGTTGCATCATGTGTTTATGAAACAGACTTGTGAAAGTTCACTACATGTAACTTCTGAAAACTGACTTATTTCTTATTGAAATATTTCAGTGACAATATATGATATAAAGTATAGGATGGCCTTCTCAGTGTTGGGTGTAATCTGATTACAAATTCATTCGTTTCTGTATTAATATCACTTAATTAGTCAAAAGTTGTAAAACAATAATGTAACACATTACATTTTAAATTCTTGTTATCAGATCACATTTACTACTTTAAATGAAGTGAATTACTTTAAAGTATATAACTTGGGTTGCACACATTTGTAGAAATAAGACATCTTTGTTAACTGAGCAAGAACAACGTGTCTGAGAAAGTAACTTAAAATTAAAATAATTAGTAATATGATTACTTGCTCGATTAAGTTAACAATACAATAATCTGATTACAGTTTTAAAGAAATAATAAAAAATGTGTAGTGTGTTAGTTTTTATGAGTGACTTGTGCAGCACTGGCCATTCTAGTTTTACTTTTGTGTTCCTTTTTATTTTTCACAGTCCATTCTCTAGTACTAATGGTTGTGCTCATGAACCCTTAACAATACTTGTCTCTTTTTAAAGAAGACCAACTTGGTCTCACGATAAGTTGTAATAATAGTACGAGATGGTCGAAATTGTAAGAAATTGTACAATATGGCATGTAAAAAGCATTAGATTTTAATCCAAAAGAGAAAAATAAACGAAGTTATTATGATTACGAGTTTAACCCCTAACCCAAACCTAACCATAAAGTCTCACCCCTAACCCAAGCTCTAAACACAACCATGGATTTAACAGAGAGATACATTTTATGTAATCAACTTTAAAATCAATAGTTGCCATCAGTGTTAAGAATAATCTTATTATAAAGTTAGGCTATAAATTGCTGTAATATAATTACTTTTTAAGTTAAAAAGTAGTGTGCAAATTACTTTTTATTTTTGCTATCAGATTACATTTACTTTCAATTAAGGTCATTATTTATAATTGCAAATTATTGCAACTTGTGCTATATGTATAAAATATGAATATTTAAAATTAGAATTTTTATGTTTATGTTTCTGTGACAGATGAAGAATGTGATTACTTTGTCAATCACACACTTAGTAATGTGATCTGATTATAAATTTAGTTACCCATATAACTTGCCCAACACTGACTGCAATGAGACTCTGTTGAAGCAGACACTTGTAATTTTATTTAAAAGTTGAGTGATTTGACACTGGACTGGATTTGACTTTGGAACTGGCCCCCACAGTGAGTCTGGTATCACCCAACCTTATTTTTCTCCATTAACCAACATCTTATGGAGTTTTGTGTTCCTTGCCACAGCTTCAGGTTGCTCACAGGCTTCATAATACAATTATTATTTAATTATTTATTTTTATACAAAATTTACAATCATATTAAATCAAACTACACAATGATCATTCTAAGATTTTATATATATTACAGTTTAATTTTTTTTTGTTAATGCATGCTGCTTTGAAACCATGTATGTTGTGAAAAGTTCTATACAAATAAAAATAACTTGACTTGACACACACTCACATGACTGCATATGGCTGCATAAACCAATCTCCTGCCAGGGCAAATTTGGAATTTTGCCAAACGCACAGGTAAATTTCACTCAATGCACCCAGCTGGGGACCCGCACTGCTCTAATGTAAATAGTGTGTTAACACATGCTCCCTGAACGCATTAGCGCTCACTGTAACCTGCCACTATACTGCTGCACATGTGGGAACACTGAAACCTAGAGCGCATGGAACAGATACAGGGCATGTTTGGACAGGTGTTTGGGTGTGCTAATGCGCCTGGAAACCTTCGATGACTGCGGGGCCACCCCACTGGACTATGGATTACTTATAGTATATTGTACTTTATGGTACTTTCTTATGCTTGTTTTTAACACTTTCTAAAATTTCAACACAAAAAATATATTTTTTTTGTAAAGTTACATAAGTTACAGAGCTGAAAAGATGCATAGTGCATAACAAGAATAACATGTTACCTGTATCCACATCAGACTCACATTTACCATCCATACAAACACCAGTTCTTAAAGAGAGAGACTTGTGCCCATATGACCAGGCTGAAGACCCTCACGCTTCATGTGCACTTCATCTAAAAAGCACGAGTGCCACAGGACTTCCTTCCTCATTGAAATGGACCAACTACACATGATCATTCCTCAGCCAAGGCCTGGGTAACAGATGGTAATATTGTCTGAATGCTGTATGTGCCAGTTATAGTAACAAACTCTGCGGTGCACACACGCTTTATCCCGGGAGTTGGCCACTGTCCTCTCGCAGATATCCTCATTCCTGACGATTACTGGCAGCACGAGCCGCTCAACTTAGAGCCACATTCTCAAGAAATTGCAGCTTTCCTTTTTTCTTCTTCGCCTGTCAGTTTGCATACTATTTATAAAACAAAATTTAGCATTAATATCAGATGAATCTGGTGAGATGAGCTGCTTGGCAAAGAACACAGCCTGAGTAAAAAACAATGAGAAAATAATACTGAATTATGTTTATATTGTCTGTATTACTAATACAGCTAATATATTATTATTAAAGGTGCAGTATGTAACAATTTTCATGTAATATTAAACTTTTTTTGGCTAATGTGTGAACTTAAAAAATGTGTCCTTCCTGGACTTCGTAGGTTGCCTATTAAAGCCTGTAGGCTGATTTTCGTGGGAAGGGAACGGGTGGCTTTTGCCGGGAAAATCCAAAGGATGTGACGTTTATGCGCTCCCAAGAGCCTTCTACTGAATCCCGTCTGGCTAAGCGGGAATGTGATCATGGTCGAGCGAAAACTAGAGTGAACATTGGCTGGGCATTTGATTCCTGGAGGGACCTTCGTTCGGTTTTATGGATCAAAACTGACCCTGAATTGTGATCATGTTATTGGACAGGTAAGCTTTCATAACTTCAAAGCATTCCCAAAAAAAAAATTTCTCATAATTTACTCACCTTCATGCCATTCCAGATGTGTTTGATTTTCTTTCTTCAGCAGAACACAAATATTTAGAAGAATATTTCAGCTCTGTAGGTCTGACCTTTGTAGCTCCAAAAATCACATATAGCCTTCTTAAGATTAATCCATATTACTTCAGTGGGTTGATTAATGTCTTCTCAAGTGAAATGCTAGGTTTGTGTAAGAAACAGATAAATATAAAAAAAAATGTATAAATAATATTTGCTTCCGCCCTGTTGTTTTGTGCACATTCACAAGGGTGGAGTTATAGCTGCCTCTTGAATGACATAAATGCAATGGCAAGTTCACGTGAGAACTGATGGGAAAAAATATGGAAGTGTTGTTTACAACAGAGGAAGAAGAATATTATACAGAAGCTGAATTGGTTTTGCTAGATCTGTTTTTGTATCTGTTTCTTTTTCAAAATGGTGCTTGCATGTTGTGGCAGGGCGGAGGGCGGGGGCGGGTCGTGATCCTACACACCCGGTCCCAGATTAGGCTAATTATGCCTCCGTGAGGGTTAAAGGCTGACTGCAGGGGATCGTGCGAGAGAGAGAGAGAGAGAGAGAGAGAGAGAGAGAGAGAGATCGTTAGTGGACATGTCTGTCATGTGTGTGTTTGTGTCTTCTTTTAAGTTTATCATTAAACTATTATTTATATTGAAAAGCCAGTTCTCGCCTCCTCCTTTCCATTGAATACCTTTACACATGTGCTTATCCTGGATGCCTCAACCTACTGAAAAAATTACACACTGTTCAGTGTAGACAGGGTGTAAGATTATGTCTGCAGGTATCGTTGCAAGATGAAAGACTAACTTTTCACAGATTCTGACCAGAGTGATCCGAAGATATTGACATGTCAACGCTTTTATGTCATGTGAGAAGTTGCGTGACCTTGACCCTCGTGAATGTGCACACCACAAATGGCCGGAAGAGAACATTTTCAGTAAAAATGTTGCTGAAATATTCTTCCAAAAATCTCAGTTTGTGTTCTACTGAAGAAAGAAAGTCAAACCACATCTGGGATAGCATGAGGGTGAGTAAATGCTTTTTGGATGAACTATCACTTATATATATCTTATCATATAAGGAAGTCACACATTCTGATATTTACTGAAATATTTACTATTGACAGACAGACAGACAGACAGACAGATGCCAGGATAGGCTGGATAGAGTGAAGGTGAAGACTCAATTGCAGCGTGTGAGATGAGATTTATTTAAACTCTAAAATAAACAAATCAAACAGAAACTACCTCGAAGGGGCAAACTCCAAGGTCCAGGGCAGAACACTGTTGGGCCTCAGGTACACAGATAAGACACGAAGGCAGGCTTATGCACAGTAATAAATCTGTGGCCCTCTGAATAAGCAGTTACCACTTTCACGCTGACCCATGATCCCTTTGGACAAAGAACTGGCCAAGGTCAAATGGACACACTTCTTCTCTTCTGTGGATGTGGCCAACAGCTTCTGGACAATGAGAGTTGACACAGCTGACCAGTAAAAGCTGGCTTTCTCTTTTTTAAACTGCCAGTACACCTGGAACATTGTCCATACGGATAATTGAACTCCCCAGCCGAGTTCAATATCATCTTCCATAAGGCCATGAGTAATGCCACTGCCAGCAGTAACATCATCTACGTGGACGACATCCTCATGAGGAACCAGACCTTTGAGAATCACTTGACTGAGATCCGACTTGTACTTAACCAACTCTCCACTGCTGGAGCCAAGCTTGCTCTAGCCAAGGGCCAGTGGTGCCACATTAAGGTTGAGTACGTAAGTCTAACAGTGAGTGCAGATTGCATCGAACCCCAAGCTGGGAGAGTTCAAGTCATCCACAACATTAAATCTTAGACAGGTTTGTCAGAACTCAGAAGCTTCCTAGGTGTATGCAACTACTTCCGACAGTTCATCGAGGACTATGCAAAGATAGCCAAACCCCTCATGGAATTTCTCCATAAAAACTAAATATTCAAGAGGGGAGGGTAAAGAGTGCATTCTCTAGGCAAGCTTCACGTTCCACAGTCTCTGTGCCACCCTGACACAGAAACAAGATACAGACACCTACATGAGCAGACCTCTTAGAGTTGTTGAGATTAAGTTATCTGACTGAAGGCCCTCCTGGCCACCGTATGGGCTGTGGAACACTTCCATAGCTACATTGGAGGTCAGAAGACAGTCATTGAGATTTTTCACCAACCTGATACCTTCCTGAACAGCCTGAGGGAGGGACAGGTATCAAACAGCCACTTTGCCACTTGGATGATGGCCTTGGGCCAGGGACTGGCTGAACGCCAACACTGTGACTGCGAAGGGCAACTAAGCCCAGAATCCGAATTTACAACCACACCACTGCTCCAATCAAATCATTGTTACTATGATGAGAATACCTCCGCAGACCTCCCAAGAGTCTATGTAGATGGCTGTTCATTCCGCCACAAAGTCAGACTTGGGCAGGAGCCGGTATTGTTTGGTTCAACCACAATGTTGATGAACCAAACAACTACCGAATGGGCAACAAGACAAGCCAGAATGTGGAGATTTCTGCAGTGCTCATCATGCTAAAGCAAGCTGCCAAGTTGACTGTTGAGCAACTGATGATCTGTTCTGACTCAAACTATGTTCATCATAGTTTTATCTCTCACTTTCCCACATGGCATGAGGAATGCGAGAAACAAGGAAGTCAAGCACTCTTCCTGGCTTGCGACTAACTTGTGACCGACTTGGGAATGACAGTGTACTGGGAAAAGGTAAAAGGTCATTCCCAAACCTCCCATACTGACAAGGATGGTAACAACGAAGCCAACCGCCTAGCCAAGCTAGGCACGGGACACGACACGGCCAGGGAGTTCCGAGACGAGTGGCATACAATTACACAAAAATGTACAGTAAACACAATCACCCGAGGGCTGGCCTTCCACTGCACTTTCTGTAATGCTCTGAAGACATCAGTGTTGCAAGCGCCTGTACGGTGCATCAATACATGATGGACCCTTGCGACCATCTTTGGGCCACATTCGCGTAGGCCCAGAAGATGAGAACACCTCACTCTGCCTTATCCCTAAACTAAGCATGTGTACCAAGACAAAGGACATTCATTGGGTTTTTCCAAGCAACCCCTTTGAATAACGTGAATAACTACCTCTGTGGCCTAAGAGCCGAATCCCCTGAACAAAAGTGTCAAGGTAGCATGTCTGTCAAAGATGAAGGAACTGAGACAAAGGTTGAGTGAGCAGGCAATCACTGGCTCATTAACACACCAGCCACCGAAGCTCAAATGTCATACCACCATAACACACTAAACTAATGCTACCAAACCAGACAGTGCTCTTAACAGTTCCCCAAGGAGCTTCTGCATATTGACAATATTATCCTCCATCATTTCTGCATCGACAAACATGACATGGAAATTGATATCATAGACGCATTTAGAGGTAATAACCTCAACATTGATGACACCCTTCAACAGCAGCTTCAAGCTGAAGGGACAAAATTGGTAAAGTTCAGTCTCAAACCGACTGGTTTGACCACTATATTTCTTAGTCACATAATCAGATCATCATCTTGCCAAGAACACCTTATCAATTTGGTCACCCTTAGGCTCCTCCTTAGTGGTTGGATCATCATGTCAATTATTGCACACACCATGTACAGGTACATTCAAAACCTACAGGCCGGACTGGACTCCCTCTTTCTCCTACAGCTGTGTTTTACACACCATCGAAAAAATTTGAATTATGCAATCATCTGTCATAGCACCTCAGAAAACAGTGTCTAATAATTTCCTCTCATGCAACTTCAATCCTTCACTGTTATAGGGCATGAAGAGCTAACAAAACTTATCGAAACATCAAAACCCACAACATGTTTGTTAGATCCTATACCAACTAAGCTCTTAAAAGAGGTCTCCTGACTCCATCTCCTGTAATTTCAGAACCTCTTCTTAATATTATTAACTCCTCGCTATGCTTAGGACATGCCCAAGAAACTTTAAAATGGCTGTTTTCAAACCGCTTATTAAGAAGCCACAACTTGATCCTGGAGAACTGCTTAATTCTAGACCGATTTCAAATCTCCCGTTTATGTCAAAAATACTAGAAAAGGTAGTATCCCCCCAAATATGTTCATTTCTATAGAGAAATGGTATATATGAAGAATTTAAGTCAGGATTTAGGCCTCATGACAGTACAGAGACTGCACTTATCAGAGTTACAAATGACTTATCATCTGATCGTGGCTGCATTTCTCTTCTAGTGCTTTTAGATCTTAGTGCTGCATTCGACACGATAGATCACGACATTCTCTTGAATAGGCTAGAGAATTATCTCTGCCTGCATCACCTCATTATTGATGGACTATGATTTTGAAATGGTATGCATAGACTAACAATTGCCAACAAAAGCCTTCATCAGCCAATTAACAAGGACAATTGCATCTATGTGAACTTCTGCAGTTAATCCAGGATAGACTTCAAAGACATTGGTCATTAATCTTACAGTTCAAACAAAATCGATGTTTAAACACTGACCCTTAACACTTACTTAGTTTAATAATTTTAAACCGTGACTTTATCTATACATAATTAATATTTACATTATATTCATGATGTTAACTAGAGGGGAACTGGCCCCCACAGTGAGTCTGGTTTCTCCCAAGGTTATTTTTCTCCATGAATCAACATCTTATGGAGTTTTGTGTTCCTTGCCTCAGCTTGCTCACTGGGGTTATTAATACAATTATTATTTAATTACTTATTTTTAAACACAATTAACAGTTGTATTTTATCTAATTACACAATGATGATTCATCGATATTATAGACATTACAGTTTTATCGTCTGTTAATGCCTGATCTTCTGTAAAGCTGCTTTGAAAAGATGTGTGTTGTTAAAAGCGCTATACAAATAAAAATGTACTTGACTTGACTTCTATGCCTAGATGTGCATCAGTCTCTGTCCAGACAAAAAACCCTCTCCGAACTCTATGAACTGTATGGACTGTGTAACCATTTTCTTTTCTATCAGAAAGACATGGACGGTATAACCCACAGGTTTCTGTGAACCTACAGGGCTCTTTAGTTGCTCTAAAGACATTGGACAACAACCAACTCTTCAGATCAAAGGGGGTAATGTTGGGCCTCATGAACTCAGATAAGAGACAAAGGCAGGCCTTTACACAGTCATAAAGCCTGATTGTGGCCTGTAAGTCACTAAAAGCCTGATAACACAAATAGAACCAAAATCAAACAAAGGGAGTCCAAAACAGACTACAGATCCCATGAAGCCTTGCTCACTTCAAACTCACTTCAAATTCTCAACTCTTTTGGATGAAACAAATAACAGAATGCGTCCCTCATCATGACGTCATCAAGAGTAAAAAAAACTCTGAAATGTTTCTGGGTGTTGCTTCCAGTGATAGTATATGCTACGTCTAGATGTAGCTCTGCTGTTCCCAGATGTATCCTCATTGCTCAAGGAAGTAACGGATGTTCCCGAAATTTTGGCCATACGATCTCCATCTCGATGGACGAGTTGAGATTTCTCCGTGTTCCTATGAGCACACAAACAGATCTGAAGGAGACTGCCAATTAATACATTTTTGCCTGCAGAAGTGAAGAAGAATTCTCTTCCTTCTTCAACACAGTCGATTTCGCTGTTATCTCCACCAACCTGCCGAGAATCAGCTGCCATACAATATGCCGACAGAGCGAGGAAACAGCCTCCCGTCATCACTCGAGCTTCAACGAACCGAGTCGGAGTCAAACAATAGATGAACACACATTCTACCCGCATGCTAACTTGACTCAAATAAGAGGTTTACGTCGGGGCAGAGATATAATATTATAGTGTTATTCTTGTGTATAGAGGCTATTGCTTGTACATTTTACAGACTACAGAGTCCACTCATTGCTGCTAATAATACTTAAGGTATTAGAGTAACTTAATTTTACCACAAATGAGATTTGCTGTGTTTTCATCCAACCACGTTGGACTGTTGTGCATTTCCGCCATCGCAGGTGAGACCGGCACACTGAGATTTTCCATTAAAGAACTAATGACCGCAGCAGATGGTTTACGAGCCATTCACCGCTTCTCTGAGCGATAAGCAAACAGTTGCCTTCTCAATCATGATTGCTAAACCCTGTTCTCTATCTCTCGTACTGACCACACATACACACGACCCCTGACAAACATACCCGCACACACATATGGTGAGTGGATAACTTGGCGAAAAAGCTCAGCTTTGTCCCTAAGTTAATGAACAGCAGAGATGCTAATTAAATTGGCAGACACCATTAACCAGTCCCTCCGCCCACATTCACATGAAGTACTCTCCACGAGAGACACGTCTGTCATTTTGTGCCCTCCTTCCCCCCTTACACACACACACATACATATACATACCTTCCTCTCATGTATTATAGGCTTATTTGATACCATATCTAATCATGTTACAGTTTAGTTTGATGTTGGAAGTCAGAAGTTTATTGACTGCATTGTATTGATCATTAATTGATATTACTGCATTAATAAACTTTGTTATACCTTACAGAGCAGTGTCTTGGTATTGTTTTGCATGCACCTGTGTCAAGGGCTGGCAGGGGATGTCAGTGGCCCAGTTCCCAAATTGGCCCAGTTGCTAGGGAGGGTAGAGTCACATGAGGTAACCTCCTCATGGTCAGTATAATGTGGCTCACTCTAAGAGGGATGCTTGGATGCAGTGGTGGATGGCATGAAGCCTCCGCGGTAACGCGCTCAACAAGCCACTTGATAAGATGCACGGGTTGACGGTCTCAGACATGGCAACTGAGATTTGTCCTCCGCCACCCGAATTGAGGCGAGTCACTACGCCACCATGAGGACTTAGAGCGCATTGGGAATTGGGCATTCCAAATTGGGGAGAAAAGGGGAGAATACATTTTTTTTATTAATTATCTTTGATAATAATTCATATTCTATTGAATTTTATAATTGATGTTTATCTTTGATTGTTGATTTAAATGATTAAAAAGCTTACATTGATTCTTATCAATGTTCTATTGAATTTAATAATTATTAAAGTCAATAGACTGGACAGGAGACTGTAGAGCACATGGCAAACAAACTTAACAGGAGCCATGTGCTCACTCAAAACGCAATATACAAAACAGAAGAGCACATGGTGAACGAACACAGCCATAAGCTATGCGCTCAATCAAAAAACACAGCACACGAGACTGACAGAAGAGCTGATTTTCGAATCAGAAGCTCTCAAAGACAAAACATGGAGCATGAGTGTCCAGATTCCGACACCAGAACCGAAACCGAATAGAAGTCAGGATCCAAACCCCATGCACCGAACATGACACACAAAATAGACAAGAGCGCACAGCAAGGAATTCAAAAACCAAAGCTGTGCTCTACAAAGAGACAGAAACATCGACCGACAGAGCACATGGCCAGGAAGTAAACCCTGATCCATGTGCTCAACAAAAACACAGAACATGTAATGTCAGGATCCCGTGACCAACCAATAAACATGACTGACAAAGGTGACAGGTCCAGATAGATAGATAGATAGATAGATAGAGAGATAGATTGCACTGTGCCTGATGAATGCACTGTGATTAGCTCAGTGGATAAAATAAGTCAAAGATGGCGGACTAAGAAAAATAAATGTATATTATAAATATCCTTATATTCCATTCAATACAAAATAATTGAATACTCGATAACTGGTTAATATGATACAAAACAGACTATTTTACCTAAAATATGTGTGTCATGCATATTACGCTCATTAGAGGATTGCGTCACCTGTAATGAAATCTGTTGTGAATCGAGTATTGTGCGCTGCGCATGAGGAGCATTATTTGAATGATGCGTGAGCTGCCACCTATATAAAGTGTTGCAAATTGCTCGCTTATGAGGCATCATTTCAGTAAGGATGCTGCAATAGAAGACAGCTACCTATATAGGCAGGAGACAGCGATATTAAATACAGGAGAGAAAGCTGCACTCATCAAACACTATTTCATAGTGCCTTTTAACTCTGAGCTGGGCTTTTCATAAAGCTAGCACGGACAAGAGTCACAGCATGAATCATTCCTCAGTCTAGTGAATCCGCATGACGCATCTTATCTCTGATCCTGATGGCGTCTTGAATCTGTCATAACCTGTGCTCTGTCGGGAGCGTTATGATGGACGGTACAGGCCACAGCTTGGTGACAGCTCACTTAGCGTGTTTTAGACTTGTGATTGTGTGTTCACCTTAGCACACTGTGGGCATGTAATCCTGACCTGATGCTATGTGACACACTAACAGTGCGGCCCATCAGCCCAGCTCAAGGTACTGAAGCACACGTACACAGAGCATCAGCTCTACCTGCAAACACTTCCTGACTGGACAACATGCTGTGTGTCTGTGACTGTCAGGAGACCGTAAGGAGGACGTACTAGAGGAAGTACACTCAGTGAGACACTCACACTCACTTTACACACTCAAGCATAAAAGGACAAGGAAGGCCAACACACTCAATACAGGAGTTTGACATAAAGCATTGTGTAAATAGAAAAAAAAGTTATTACACAGTTATAACACTAATAAAACACATATAACAAGTTTAGTTATGCCTTTATTTTAGTGCCAATTTGTATTTCAGTCATAATTATTGACTTTTGATGAAATAAATCCTTTAAATTTATTGATAACTATTAGTCAGTTTTACTGACAAACCAGATGTATAAACATTTAACCATTTAATCATGTATGAAATGTATTACAGATTTATCAACATAAACAACATGAGAAAACAGCAGAAAGCTGATTGATAGAAGTTAATGTGTTGTAAAATCTCGCTTTACAGTGTTAGAAACTCTTTTTAGGTTATTGAGTTATGTGCAGCAGGTTTTATGGAAACTGCGGATTCACGATTCATACTACGCATTCTGACTACCACATCCTTAGTTCACATTCACTGAAGTGTTTTCTTCACTGTATAAACTGCTATATGTATATATAGTACTGTAAAAAAGTTTTAGGCATTTGTGAAAAACTTGCAACGTGAAATTACAAAAATTATGACATAAATAGTTTTCATTAATCAATTAACGTCATACATAGTCCAGTAAAAATAAAGAAGCTAAATCAATATTCGGTGTGAACACTTCTAGCACCAATTGTCCTAGATACACTTGGTTGTTGGCAGATAGGATGTTCCAAGCTTCTTGGAGAATTCTCCACAGTTCTTCTATCTATTTAGGCTGTCTCCATTGCTTCTGTCTCTTCATGTAATCTCAGAATGACATGATGTTCAGTAGAGGGCTCTGTGAGGGTCGTGACATCTGTTGCAGGGCTCCCTGTTCTTCTATTCTAATCTTATCTATTTGAAAAAGTAATATTTGGGAGTCTAACATTTATAGTTCCTATTGACACACTGAAGCTGAAGATATATATAACCATCTTAAGACAAATACCTTATGTGCTGAAGACTTTTGCACAGTACTGTATACATGTTTATGTTCCCTATCAAAAGCCACACTTTGATGCTGCTCTGATTTAGCGCTTTGGGAACATCTTTAGGAGTGACCATCTGTGAATATGTGTGCAACACGTCAATGAAATTGACTAAAATGAATAGCCTCTTCCGGTGACCTCATCAGGATGCGGCGGTACCAGGTGCTATAAATAGATGTGCCAGAGGTGCATCGTCAGGTCTTTTGTCTTCAGACCATTCTGTGTGTGCTGTGCTTCTCAACCCTGTCAAAACTTTCTACATTCCTCTGTTAGGAGTTAGTCAAGTCAAGTCAAGTGGTTTTTATTGTCGTTTCAACCATATACAGTTAGTACAGTACACAGCGAAACGAGACAACATTACTCCAGGACCATGGTGCTACATAAAAACAACAAAGAACCAACACAGGACCACATGAGACAACACAACGAAATAAAATACCTATATAAAATACCTATATATACCTATATAAAGTGCACGTGCAAACATGTGCAAAGTACGGGACAGTACAACAAATTACTGACAATGAACAGGACAATAGACACAGTGCAGCGCCGACCAGTACTCAGTAGTGCAAAAAGATGACAGTTTCTAAAAACTTACACATAACATACTATGAGATAGTGTTCTATGCACATAGCAGTTATTGAGGTAGCAGACAGTTATAAAGTGACAGTAATTTAAAGTGCGACTGTCAAACCAGTCTCTGAGTATTGAGGAGTCTGATGGCTTAGGGGAAGAAGCTGTTACACAGTCTGGCCGTGAGGGCCCGAATGCTTCGGTACCTCTTGCCAGACGGCAGGAGGGTAAAGAGTTTGTGTGAGGGGTGTGTGGGGTCGTCCACAATGCTGGTTGCTTTGCGGATACAGTGTTTTTTATAAATGTCTTTGATGGAGGGAAGAGAGACCCCAATGATCTTCTCAGCTGTCCTCACTATCCTCTGCAGAGCTTTGCGGTCCGAAACGGTGCAAGTCCCAAACCAGGCAGTGATGCAGCTGCTCAGGATGCTCTCAATAGTCCCTCTATAGAATTTAGTGAGGATGGGGGGTGGGAGATGTGCTTTCCTCAGCCTTCGAAGAAAGTAGAGACGCTGCTGTGCTTTCTTGGTGATAGAGCTGGTGTTGAGGGACCAGGTGAGGTTCTCCGCCAGGTGAACACCAAGGAATTTGGTGCTCTTGACGATCTCCACAGAGGAGCCGTCGATGTTCAGCGGAGTGTGTTCACCTTGTGCTCTCCTAAAGTCAACAACCATCTCTTTTGTTTTGTCGACATTCACGGACAGGTTGTTGGCTCTACACCAGTTGGTCAGCCGCTGCACCTCCTCTCTGTATGCTGACTCGTCGTTCTTGCTGATGAGACCCACCACGGTCGTGTCATCAGCGAACTTGACGATGTGGTTCGAGCTGTGCATTGCTGCACAGTCGTGAGTCAGCAGAGTGAACAGCAGTGGACTGAGCACACAGCCCTGGGGGGCCCCAGTGCTCAGTGTGGTGGTGGTGGAGATGCTGTTCTCGATCCGGACTGACTGAGGTCTCCCAGTCAGGAAGTCCAGGATCCAGTTGCAGAGGGAGGTGTCCAGGCCCAGCAGGTTCAGCTTTCCAATCAGGTGCTGGGGAATGATTGTGTTGAATGCTGAGCTGAAATCTATGAACAGCATTCGAACGTATGAGTCCTTATTGTCTAGGTGGGTGAGGGCCAGATGGAGGGTTGTGGCGATGGCATCGTCCGTTGAACGGTTTGGACGATACGCAAACTGTAGTGGGTCTAGTGAGGGGGCAGCTGGGTCTTAATGTGCCTCATGACGAGCCTCTCGAAGCACTTCATGATGATGGGTGTAAGTGTGACGGGACGGTAGTCGTTGAGGCAGGACACTGAAGACTTCTTTGGCATGGGGATGATGGTGGTGGCCTTGAAGCATGTTGGAACGATGGCGCTGCACAGAGAGATGTTGAATATGTCGGTAAGAACATCTGCTAGCTGGTCTGTACATCCTCTGAGCACTCTGCCAGGAATGTTGTCTGGTCCAGCATCCTTCCGTGGGTTGACTCTACGTAGAGTTTTCCTCACATCTGCCGTGGTAAGACAGAGCACCTGGTCGTTGGGAGGAGGGGTGGTCTTCCTCGCCACCACGTCGTTCTGCACTTCAAACCGAGCGTAGAAGTCGTTCAGCGCATCTGGAAGGGAGGCATCTTTGTCACAGGCAACTGATGTTGTCCTGTAGTTGGTGATGGCCTGGATGCCCTGCCACATGCGCCGCGTGTCACCGCTGTCCTGGAAGTGACTGTGGATTCTCTGGGCGTGTGCGCGCTTTGCCTCTCTGATAGCCCGTGACAGTTTGGCCCTAGCTGTTCTTAGGGCTGCCTTATCGCCTGCTCTGAAGGCGGAGTCTCGGGACCTCAGCAGCGTGCGCACCTCCGCAGTCATCCACAGCTTCTGGTTGGAGTGTGTGGTGATGGTCTTGGAGAAAGTGACATCATCAATGCACTTGCTGATGTAGCTGGTCACTGATGCTGTGTATTCCTCCAAGTTGGTAGAATTGCCATATGTTGCAGCGTCCCTGAACATTTGCCAGTCAGTACACTCAAAACAGTCCTGAAGAGCAGAGATGGCTCCTGCTGGCCAGGTTTTCACCTGCTTCTGAAGTGGTTTTGTGCGTCTGACGAGCGGTCTGTATGCTGGAATTAACATAACAGAGATGTGGTCGGAGTAGCCGAGGTGGGGGCGGGGCTCCGCCCGGTACGCGCCTGGGATGTTTGTGTAAACAAGATCAAGCGCGTTCGCCCCTCTCGTTGCAAAGTCCACATACTGATGGAATTTAAGGAGCACTGTCTTGAGATTCGCATGGTTGAAATCTCCGGCGACAATAAACAGTCCGTCGGGGTGAGCGTTCTGCAGTTCGCTCATAGCCCCATACAGTTCACAGAGCGCAGCCTTAGCATTAGCGCTGGGGGTAATGTAAACTCCGGTTATGTAAACAGTGGTGAATTCCCGTGGTAGATAAAAAGGTCTGCATCTAACAGTCACAAGCTCCAACAGCGATGAACAGTAACTAGAGACTAGCATAGAGTTCTTGCCCCATTCTGTGTTGATGTAAACACACAAGCCACCACCGCGAGTCTTACCGCAGAGTTGTATTTCTGTCGGCACGAAACGAGGTGAGCCCGTCTAGCTGAATGGCGGCATCCGGAACTCTGTCGCTGAGCCACGTCTCCGTGAAAACAAAGACGCAGCAATCTCTAAACTCACGCTGCGTAGCATGCTGAAGTCGGATATATTCCAGTTTATTGTCCAGGGAGCAAACATTTGAGAGCAGGATAGATGGGAGAGCCGGCCGGCTAGGGTTTGTTTTTAGCCTAGCATGAACCCCCGCCCTCTTGCCGCGCTTCCGCTTTCTCGCACACCGCTTACGACGTCCTCTCCCCTGGCCACCGGCATCAGGCGACGCCGAGGACTGGAGGCCTGGTCTCCGCAGCAAGCTGAGTACACGTAGCGCCTCCTGCAGGTCATCATGCAGCTTGGTTTTTGCATGAGTCTTATATTTTAGTAGTGTCTGGCAATGGTAGACACGAACACCGGTTGCTCCGATGTCCATGTGCTGCAAAAGTCGGGCTTTTTTAACAAAAATAGCACCATTGTGGATCCGGAGTGGCCGCTGCGTGCTACCGCGCCACCATCTTGGATCATGTCCAGTTAGAATTAGTTAGGCAGTATGCAGAAAAACTTTCTCTTTCTGAAAATGAATGATAAGGAAAGCAATCAGTGTGTGTTCCTGTGTTTTTGCTCTATGGATGAAACGGACACACACCAGTTTTGTTTTGTGTGTTTGGGGGAAGAGCATGCTGCTCTTGCATTGGGGCGGGACGGGTGCGAGCATTGCGATCTGTTTTAAGTCAAAATGTTTGCACTCGTCTTGCTTACTTCCGAGAGCCAGTGCCCACCCTTCCATTGTGGGGCTCTTGTATGGATCTGGCCGAGGAGCAAGAGACGGGTCCGTCCCTATCGCTCGCTCTCTCCCCAGATCCAGCCGGTCCTTCTTGTGATCTTGAAGTGCACTCCGGCGCCTCTTTGGTTCATGAGGGTGACGCTGAAACTCTTGAGTCTGTGGACTTTGAGCTACCCACCTCTGAGCGTTCCTCGCACGATAATAAAGTGGCTGAGGAATTACTCGAGGTGGTAACTTGGGTGGTGGCCAGACTGCAATTAGACTGGCCACGCGAACATGAGACCCCCAAACGCTCCAAGCTGGAGAACAGATTTCTGTCTGATGGCCAAGGGAAGGGAACGTTACATCAGTCCCTTCCTTTCTTTGGTGACCTCCATGACGAGATTTCTCACTCATGGTAGAAACCTTATACTTCCCGTGTCTTCATGCTTTCGTCGTCAACATATTCGACCATCGTGGGTGCTGAGGCATGGGGGTATTCCATGATGCCGCAGGTAGAACAGGCACTTGCGGGTTATCTCTCGACTGGCTTGGCATCATCTCTAAAGAGACCTACTCTCCCCACAAAGCCAAGCAGGACCACCTCTACACTTGTGAGGAAAGCTTATCAGGCAGCAGGTCAGGCTGGTGCTGCCCTGCACATTATGGCAGTGTTGCAGGCGTACCAGGCTGACCTGTTGAAGGATGTGAGTTTGGGCAGTACAGTCGACGAAGAGGCTTTCTCAGAGCTTCGTCGAACCATGGATCTGTCCTTCCGGGCGACCAAACAGACGGCTCGCACCATTGGCTTAAGAAACACTTATAGCTGAACCTTTCGGGCATCAGAGACAGGGACAAAATGTTCCTTCTCGATGCCCCGGTTTAACCTTCTTGCTTGTTTGGTGACTCTATGAACACAGTCATCACCAGATTCCAGTAGGCAAAGAGTCACGAAGCAGCCTTCGGGCAATTCCTTCCTCGCCACTCTCAGGGGGAGGGGCCACCGGCTACTCAGCCCCGCCCTGGTTCTTCTAGAATGGAGGCTCAAAAACAGAGCGTGGCGAATCATCACCCTCAGCAGCCCCCAAAGCAAGACCTCAGGACCGTTATCTCCAGGAAGAGAAAGCCCTGATGGTTTTGCGCCCAGCCTTGTGGGGGTAGCCCCCCTCGTGACGGGGCACATGAAACATCCACCTGTGCCTTCCCGATACCCCACGAAACCTCTCCATTTGGCCTTTTGCACATAGCTCAAAGTCAAGTCAAGTCAATTTTATTTGTATAGCGCCTTTCAGAAGATGAGCATTAACAGACGATAAAACTGTAATGTCTATAAAGTCGATGAATCATCATTGTGTAATTAGATAAAATACGATTTTTAATAGTGTTTAAAAATAATTAAATGATAATTGTATTAATAACCCCAGTGAGCAAGCTGTAGGCGACTGTGGCAAGGAACACAAAACTCCATAAGATGTAGATTAATGGAGAAAAATAACTTTGGGAGAAACCAGACTCACTGTGGGGGCCAGTTCCCCTCTGGCTAACATTATGAATGTAATGTAAATATTAATTATGTATAGGTAAAATCATGGTTTAAAATTATTAAACTAAGTGTTAATGGTCAGTGATTAAACGTCGATTGTGTTTGAACTGTAAGATTAATGACCAAAGTCTTTGAAGTCCATCTTGATAAATTGCAGAAGTTCACATAGATGCAATTGTCCTTGTTAATTGGCTGATGAAGGCTTTTGTTGGCAATAGTTAGTCTAAGCATTTCATTTCAAGATCGTAGTCCATAAATAGACTGAGGTGATGCTGGTTGGAGTTGGCATCATTTCATCCTCTGAAGTCCGTCATAATAGATTGAAGTGATGTTTGGCTGGCACCGGCTGCATTTCATTCTGCGACATGTAGCAGTGGAGTCCAACATGAAGCAGGAATGGTGCTGGATCCAGCCGGTTCTGGTGACCTCAGGATAGGAGTCCAGAGGTTGAGACAGGGAAACAAATAAAAAGATGTAAGCGTAGATGCCATTTAATTTATTGCAGAGTTAGAGATCATGCTCAATGTTTCTGGTCTCTGGTTCCAGCAGAAACAACTAAAGCAGCCTAATTGTGGGTTGGAGGATAAATTAGGTGCATGCCTGGCTAAATAGATGAGTCTTTAGTCTAGACTTAAACTGAGAGAGTGTGTCTGCATCTCGAACAGTGTTTGGGAGACTATTCCATAGTTTAGGAGCCAAATATGAAAAGGATCTTCCTCCTTTAGTGTATTTTGATATTCTAGGAACTATTAATAGGCCAGAATTTTGCGATCTTAATGAACGTGTTGGAATATAGCGTGGTAGAAGATCACTTAAGTACTGCGGAGCTAGACCATTCAAAGCTTTGTACGTAGTTAACAGAATTTTAAAATCAATACGAATTTAACAGGTAGCCAATGTAACGATGATAAAATGGGGCTAATATGATCATATTTCTTGGTTCTCGTCAGCACTCTGGCTGCTGCATTTTGAACCAATTGAAGTTTATTTATTGATCTTTCTGGACATCCTCCCAGTAATGCATTACAATAATCTAGTCTTGAGGTCATGAACGCATGAATTAGTTTTTCGGCATCAGCAACCGAGAGCATATGCCTTAATTTAGCAATATTTCTTAGGTGGAAGAATGCTGTTCTACAAACATTTGTAATTTGATTTTCAAAGGACAGATTGGTATCAAATATAACCCCTAAGTTCTTCGCTGTTGAAGATGAAGTAACAGTACATCCATCCAGAGTCAAATTATATTTTAGTGGCTTATTTTTAGAGTTTTTTGGTCCAATAATTAGAACCTCTGTTTTGTCAGAATTGAGTAGAAGGAAATTGCTGGCCATCCAATCTTTTATTTCATTAATACACTCTGCTAATTTTGAGAATTGTGAAATCTCATCAGGTTTTGAAGAAATATAAAGTTGTGTATCGTCAGCATAGCAGTGGAAACTTATTCCACGATTCCTGGTAATATCTCCCAGGGGAAGCATATACATGGAGAAAAGCAGAGGCCCAAAAACTGATCCCTGTGGCACTCCATATTTTACTTTTGTTTGGTTTGACAATTCCTCATTTACATAGACAAAGTGGTAGCGGTCTGCTAAATATGACCTAAACCATGCTAATGCCACTCCACAAATTCCAACATAATTCTCTAGCCTATTCAAGAGAATGTCAGTGATCTATCGTGTCGAATGCAGCACTAAGATCTAAAAGCACTAGAAGAGAAATGCAGCCGCGATCAGATGATAAGAGCAAGTCATTTGTAACTCTGATAAGTGCAGTCTCTGTACTGTGATGAGGCCTAAATCCTGATTGAAATTCTTCATATATACTATTTCTCTGTAGAAATGAACATATTTGGGAGGATACTACCTTTTCTAGTATTTTTGACATAAACTGGAGATTTGAAATCGGTCTATAATTAGCAAGTTCTCCAGGATTAAGTTGTGGCTTCTTAATTAGCGGTTTGATAATTGCCATTTTAAAGTTTCTTGGGACATATCCTAAGCATAGCGAGGAGTTAATGATATTAAGAAGAGGTTCTGATATTACAGGATATACCTCTTTTAAGAGCTTAGTTTGTATAGGATCTAACAAACAAGTTGTGGCTTTTGATGTTTCGATAAGTTTTGTTAGCTCTTCATGACCTATGATAGCGAAGGATTGAAGTTGCACATGAGGGAAATTATTCGACACTGTTTTCTGAGGTGCTATGACAGATGATTGCATAATTCCAATTTTATTTCTGATTATTTCAATTTTATCTGTAAAGAAATTCATGAAGTCATTACTCTTGAGCTGTGACATAATATCTGGTTCGGTTGAGGCTTTATTCCTAACCAATTGAGCCACAGTACTGAATAAACATCTAGGATTGTTGTGGTTATTTTCTGTGAGTTTACTAAAATATGCTGACCTGGCAGCTTTGAGTGCATGTTTGTAGCTACAGACACTATCCTTCCATGCACCCTGAAATACTTCTAATTTTGTATTTTTCCACATGCGCTCCATTTTCCGAGCTGCTTTCTTGAGAGCATGAGTGTGATCAGTGTACCATGGTGCAGGGCTTATTTCTTTAATTTTCTTTAATCGAAGTGGGGCGACAACATCAAGGGTGCTAGAGAAGACTGCATTTAAATGTTTTGTTATTTCATCAAGTTCTTCTGGGCTTTGGGGTTTATTGAGTATATGAGATAGATCTGGAAGAGTATTAGTGAAGCTATCTTTAGTGGTCGAAAGAATAGTTCTACCTGAACGATAGCGTGGTGTAGATTGAGTAACATTAGTTGATTGCAGCATGCAAGAGACGAGGTAATGATCCGAGATGTCATCGCTCTGCTGCAGAATTTCTATATTATCAACATCAACTCCATATGAAAGAATTAAATCTAGCGTATGATTATGGCGATGAGTTGGTCCTGTTACATTTTGTCTGACTCCAAGAGAGTTGAGAATATCGATAACTCCTAATCCCAAAGTATCATTTTCATTATCTATGTGAATGTTGAAGTCACCAACAATTAAGGCTCTATCTACAGTAACTACAAGATCTGATAAAAAATTTGCAAATTCACTAAGGAAATCTGAATAAGGCCCGGGTGATCTATACACTGTAGCAAGGGTAAAGGACGACAGATAATTTTTATTTATATTTGTATTTGATGGTGTCACCTTAAGCATTATTAGTTCAAAAGACTTACATTTATATCCTGTCCTCTGAGTAACACCAAAACCTTCACTGTAAATTGTAGCAACACCTCCTCCTCGACCCTTCAGACGAGGCTCATGTTTATAACAATAACCTGGGGGAGTAGATTCATTTAAACTAATATATTCATCCGGTTTAAGCCAGGTTTCAGTCAAACAGAGAGCATCCAATCTATGATCTGTAATCATTTCATTGACAATTAGTGCTTTGGTAGAAAGAGATCTAATGTTTAGTAGCCCTATTTTTATATGATGTACATTTTTAATTTATTTGTTTTGTTCAAGTTTGACTTTAATCAAATTTTTTCTAAATGATTTAGTGAGGGTATTGTGTTTCGTAGTTCTTGGAACAGACACAGTCTCTATGAGATATCTAGGTGATACAGTCTCTATGTGTTGTAGTTTATGTGACCTGTGTGACGTCTCAAGGCAGCTAGCAGACGTTCGGATTAACCAGTTTGTCTGCTTCCTGACCTGGGCCCCATTTAGTCAATTAATATCATTATTAAGTCTATGAGCCAAATTACTAGAGAGGAGAGCGGCACCTTCCCTGGAGGGATGGAGTCCGTCTCTCTTTAGCAGGTCAGGTCAACCCCAAAAATTTTTCCAATTGTCTATAAATCCTATTTTATTCTGCAGACACCACTCAGACATCCAGCCATTCAGTGACACTAATCTACTATAAACCTCGTCACCACGACGAGCAGGGAGGGGACCAGAGTATATTACAGTGTCTGACCTCGTTTTTGCAAATTTGTACACCTCTTTAACATTATCTTTAGTGATCTCCATCTGGCGAAGCCGGACATCGTTAGTGCCGACATGGATAACAATTTTAGAAAATCTACGTTTAGCATTAGCCAGCACTTGTAAATTTTATTTGATGTCAGACCCTCTGGCCCCCGAAATGCAATTAACAATAGTGGCTGGAGTCTCTATTTCCACGTTCCTTACAATAGAATCACCGATAACAAGGGCTCTTTCAATATGATTCTCAGTGGGTGTATCACTGAGTGGGGAGAATTTATTGGAAACCCTAACAGGAGCGGGAGAGTGGTGTCTCTTTGCTGAACGAGTATGCCACCGAGACGTCACCCAAATGCCCTACTGCAGGTGCTCTATAACCGGAACCAAAGTGTGTGTGTTGCTCTCTGTACTGCCCGCATCCGAAACAGTATCTAACGGCTTCTCTTTCTCACTGACCTCTACTAGCGTTCGGATGCGAGTCTCTAACTCATTAACCTTCTCCGTCAGCCTGACTAATTCCTTACATTTATCACAAGTGAATCCCTCACTGCTGATGGAGGCTATTTTAAACATGTGACATGCAATGCATGAACAAATAACATGAGCCGACACCATGACTTACCGCAAATTGTTCGTTGTTCCTGAGCGGTGAGGGTTTTGGTGGTGGTTGTTCTTGATAAGCGGTGCTTTTAGATCGATGCAATAATCTGCGTACCGCAGAGGAGAAAAAACGGGTGCGCACTGAAAACATGCACGCAGTTTAACCGCGATAAAAATAGAACGTGGATACAGGTGGAATATGCGCGCAGTTGAATCCCGATAAGACAATAATACGGGAAGACCCGATGCATGCTTAAAAATGGCAGATGTTTAAGGATTAAAGGCTACAAACACAGACTCTAGCTAGGTGTCAGCAGCAACCGGTAAAATACACGCAGATGAAACGGGAGAAAAAGCGGAAGAATCTGAAACGCGGTAAAATGACAAAGGATATAACTATGAACGACGCGGTAAAATGACAAAGGATATAACTATGAACGATGACTATAACGTTGAACGTATGAGAATAAGATGTGCTAAGCAGGCCACAAACAAACTCTCGTGCAGCGTGCGTGCGTGCTGTGCCGTCAGAAACAAAGCCAGGGGATTTCATCCAAGGGCCAGTCCCCTAAGGCAGATAAGGGTTACGTGCCACATAGTACGTGCTACGTACCCTTGCTATGTGGTTCAATGTCCGGTTCCTCACTTTGGGTCCCACTCCAGGTGCGTCTTGCCATCGCAAGCTGCTAATGACAGATGCCTCTCTGACGGCCTGGGGAGCAGTCTTAAGTGGTTGTCCAGCTCAAGGGAAATGAAAGAGTTGTCAGCTCAATTGGGACATCAACTTTCTTGAGTTGATGGCTGTATTTCTGGACCTGAAGTACTTCCTCCAGTATATGAGAGGCTTCCATGTCCAGGTGCGGGTGGACAACACAGCAGTAGTCTCTTACATGAACCATAAAGGAGGTCTATGGTCACGCCAGCTGAACAGACTGGCACGGCAGATTCTCCTTTGGGCCCAGGGCAAGCTCCAGTCAATCAGAGCAGTTTATATCCCTGGATGCCTGAATGTGGGAGCAGATTTACCGAGTGGAAGTGCAAGTGGAAGTGGACCCCCCCCCTCCCCCGAGGTAGTGAAAAAAATCTGGTTGAGATTTTATAGCGCAGAAGTGGATCTCTTCGCCTTACAACATACAGCGCAATGTCCCCTCTACTTCTCTCTGTGTCACCCAGCCCCCCTGGGTCTGGATGTGATGGCGCATACATGGCCCAGAATGCGCCTGTATGCATTTCCACCAGTTTCTCTGCTCCCGGTAGTCTTGGCCAGAGTTCGCCAGCAAGGGTCCTGCTACTGATACTGTTATTGATAGCGCTGCGTTGGCCGACAGATATGTTTCTCAGAGATAATGTCTCTCCTCGATGGCTCGCCTTGGGCGATTCCAGACAGGAGGGACCTTCTGTCTCAGGCGCAGGGGACGATACTTCATCCCCAACCCGAACTGTGGAACCTTCATGTTTGGCCCCTGAAGGGTACCAACTAAGGGACATCGGGCTCTCACCTGAAGTCATTGAGACCATTCTGAGCACTGGGGCTCCCTCTACTATAAGAAGTTATGCCAATAAATGGGGTGTCTTTGAAAGATGGTGCACTGCACATAATGCAGATCCAGTTAACTGCCAGATTGCTTCAGTTCTGGGCTTTTTGCAGGAAAAGTGATCAGCAGGCACATGCCCCGCCACTCTCAGGGTTTATGTGGCCACTCTATCAGCTTGCCACGCCTTGACTGACGGGATGCCATTGGGGAAAAATCCTCTGCTCACTCACTTAATTTGTGGAGCCATGCAATTAAGACCTCCTGCTAGGACCAGTATCCTTTCATGGGACTTAGCAATAGTCCTTGAGGGTCTGGTTGAGACCCCCTTTGAACCTCTACAGTCAGCATGTGATAAACTTATAGACTCTCAAGATGGTTTTTCTTATGGCGATTACTTCTCTAAAAAGAATTGGGGCTCTGTCTGTCTTGCCATCCTGCATAGATTTTGCCCCAGGAATGGCTAAAGCAATATTGCACCCTCATCCTGACTACCTGCCTAAGGTTCCTTTCTCGGCCGTAAATCCGGTCACTCTTGAAGCCTTCTGTTCCCCGCCGTTTACAACGCCGGATCAGGAGAGACTTCACGGATTGTGTCCAGTCCGTTCCCTTCAGGCTTACGTCCACCACACTAACCAGTGGTGTAAGTCAGGGCAACTATTTGTTTGTCATGGGGGCCGTAACGAGGGGGCGGCCGCCACCAAGCAAACAATGTCAGATTGGGTGAGGATGCTATTGCCCTAGCCTTAAGACTTAATATGTCAATTTACTTCTCAAGTAAATGTATCTTGTTTTAAAAATGTTTAGATATTTTAACTGGAATACAAGATTAAATTACTCATTTATATACAGTATATATTATTTATTTGATGTACAGTGCATCCGGAAAGTATTCACAGTGTTTCACTTTTTCCACATTTTGTTATGTTACAGCCTTATTCCAAAATGGATTAAATTAATTATTTTCCTAAAAATTCTACAAACAATACCCCATAATGACAATGTAAAAGAAGTTTGTTTGAAATCTTTGCAAATGTATTAAAAATAAAAAATGAAAAAAATCACATGTACATAAGTATTCACAGCCTTTGCTCAATATTTTGTTGAAGCACTTTTGGCACCAATCACAGCCTCAAGTCTTTTTGAGTATGATTCTACAAGTTTTGCACAGCTATTTTTGGTCAGCTTCTCCCATTTTTCTTTGCAGGAGCTCTCAAGCTCCATCAGGTTGGATGGGGAGTGTAGGTGCACAGCCATTTTCAGATTTCTCCAGATATGTTCAATCAGGTTCAAATCTGAGCTCTGGTTGGGCCACTCAAGGACATTCACAGAGTTGTCCCGTAGCCACTCCTTTGTTATCTTGGCTGTGTGCTTAGTGTCGTTGTACTGTTAGAAGATGAACCTTCACCCCAGTCTGAGGAGCAGAGCGCTCTGGAGCAGGTTTTCATCAAGGATGTCTCTGTACATTGCTGCATTCATCTTTCCCTCGATCCTGACTAGTCTCCCAGTGCTTGCCACTGAAAAACATCCCCACGGCATGATGCTGCCGCCACTATGCTTCACTGTAGGGATGTATTGGCCAGGTGATGAGCGGTGCCTGGTTTCCTCCAGACATGACGCTTACCATTCAGGCCAGAGAGTTTAATCTTTGTTTCATCAGACCAGATAATTTAGTTTTTCATGGTCTGAGAGTCCTTCAGGTGCCTTTTGGCAAACTCCAGGCAGGCTGTCATGTGCCTATTACTGAGGAGTGGATTCCGTCTGGCCACTCTAACAAACAGGCCTGATTGGTGGAGTGCTGTAGAGATGGTTGTTCTTCTGGAAGTTTCTCCTCTCTCCACAGAGAAACGCTGGAGCTCTGTCAGAGTGACCATCGGGTTCTTGGTCACCTCCCTGACTAAGGCCCTTCTCCCCCCATCACTCAGTTTGGCCAGGCAGCCAGCTCTAGGAAGAGTCCTAGTGGTTCCAAACTTTTTCCATTTATGGATGATGGAGGCCACTGTGCTCATTGGGACCTTCAATGCTGCAGACATTTTTCTGTAACCTTCCCCAGATCTGTGCCTCGATACAATCCTGTCTCGGAGGTCTACAGACAATTCCTTGGACTTCATGGCTTGGTTTGTGCTCTGACATGCACTGTTAACTGTGGGACCTTATATAAACAGGTGTGTGCATTTCCAAATCATGTCCAATCAACTGAATTTACCACAGGTGGACTACAATCAAGTTGTAGAAACAAGGATGATCAGTGGAAACAGGATGCACCTGAGCTCAATTTTGAGTGTCATGGCAAAGGCTGTGAATACTTATGTACATGTGATTAGAATTTTGAGGAAAATAATAAATTTAAGCCATTTTAGAATAAGGCTGTAACATAACAAAATGTGGAATAAGTGAAGCGCTGTGAATACTTTCCGGATGCATTGTATATGGGCAGTGTTGTTAATATCTTGCATACTTATTGTTTGCTTGTGATATTTTCATCAACAGTATGTTCTTAAAATCATTGGATTATAATGATGATGTCTTTTTCATCTCATATTCGTTACTGTCATTAAATATCTTCATCAGTATATTTGCTAACAAGATTAACACTGCTTATAGTGCAGTATTTATCAGCATGTGTGTTCCACACCCAGGAAATTGGCATTGCTTACAGCATGTTCTAATTTTTTCTTTTCTTTTTCTTTAATATTAATTTTTAATTAATGTTTATTTTATTTTTATGTGAGTCAAGTGCATTAACTGTTTGCGGCATAAGGTTTTTTTAGTATTAGGTTATATTGTAGGATTAAGTGGGTTGAGTTCCATGTTTCGGTGATGACCTAAACTGTAAGTTTTAAAAGCTGATCTTTTTTCCTCAAAGATGTACAGCCACTCAATGTCACGCAATGACAGTCACAGCAGAATGCTTCTTGTCTTGAAAGGATGCACTAAAGCACTTATGATGATATTGCGTGTGTTGCAGATTTTAAAACATGTTCTGCATTCCCTCTTCTTTATATCTACAAAGGTTATTTTGATGTAGGCATGGCTGTGTCCCTCTCATTCTCTCTATTTATAAGCAGGGGAACAAAGTGATGCTGAAATCACAGACTCCGTTAACAACCACCTCCATTAACACACAAGCTTGACTTAGATTACACAATGAGAAGAGGCCTGCCCCATTTCCATCATGCTTTTATAAGCTTTTATATAGAGCTGCATGCTTCAATATCCTCCAAGTAGACGGATTAAATGTTTTGTATATGTGTGTGTCATGTGCATCTATTGTAAACCAACACGCTTGACTATATTCATCTCAATTTCAGAAGACCCGTCTGTCCCCGTCGCCCCTCAAACACGGACGCTCAATCCAATATCAGCGATGGCTCTATTTTGGGAGCGCATTGTTTTAATGCAAATTATAACCATAAAACCCAGTACCCCATTCTGTTAAATTAATAGAATTACGAAAAAATGTAATGACAGCAATTAAGTCTTGAAAATGCAAATTTTATAGTCAAGGACGATTACCTCATTTATAAGATGTATTGGAGAAATGCCAGTGCTGAGGAATACAGATCCTGGTTGCTTTGAGTTACATCATGCCGGATGTTTGCCGAGATATTTTGCACCTACAGATGCAACTAACAAACACGAAATGCAACTCTCGTAGTTACTCCTTTGTGTGTTTGCTTGATTTAATATTTACTGGCACAAGTAAATTTACCAAAGTGTCCCAAGACTAAGGTGGTTCAGTGATGTACAACACAACAACAAAATTAGAAAAGAAAAAAAAAAAGTTGGAAACAAAAAGGAAATTAGCCACAACACATGCAAAATAAGTCAAAACATCAAGCCACAACACAAGCAAAATAAGCCACAAAACAAAGCCGCAACACAGGCAAAATAAGTCACAACACCAAGCCACAACACAGGCAAAATAAGTCACAACACCAAGCCACAACACAAGCAAAATAAGCCACAAAACAAAGCCGCAACACAAGAAAAATAAGACACAACACCAAGCCACAACACAAGCAAAATAAGTCACAACACCAAGCCACAACACAAGCAAAATAAATCACAACAACAAGCCACAACACAAGCAAAATAAATCACAACACTGAGCCACACAAGCAAAATAAGCCACAACACCAAGCAAAATAAGCCACAACACTGAGCAACAACACAAGCAAAATAAGCCACAACACCAAGCAAAATAAGCCACAACACCAAGCCACAACACAAGCAAAATAAGTCACAACACCAAGCCACAACAAAAGCAAAATAAATCACAACACCAAGCCACAACACAAGCAAAATAAGACACAACACCAAGCCACAACACAAGCAAAATAGTCACAACACCAAGCCACAACACAAGCAAAAAATGACACAACATCAAGCCACAACACAAGCAAAATAAGTCAAAACACCAAGCCACAACACAAGCAAAATAAGTCACAACACCAAGCCACAACACAAGCAAAATAAGTCACAACACCAAGCCACAACAAAAGCAAAATAAATCACAACACCAAGCCACAACACAAGCAAAATAAGACACAACACCAAGCCACAACACAAGCAAAATAGTCACAACACCAAGCCACAACACAAGCAAAATAAGACACAACATCAAGCCACAACACAAGCAAAATAAGTCAAAACACCAAGCCACAACACAAGCAAAATAAGTCAAAACACCAAGCCACAACACAAGCAAAATAAGTCAAAACACCAAGCCACAACACAAGCAAAATAAGTCAAAACACCAAGCCACAACATAAGCAAAATAAGTCACAACAACAAGCCACAACACAAGAAAAATAAGTAACAACACCAAGCCACAAAACAAAGCAAAATAAGTCAAAACACCAAGCCACAACATAAGCAAAATAAGTAAAAACTCCAAGCCACAACATAAGCAAAATAAATCACAACACCAAGCCACAACACAAGCAAAATAAGTCAAAACACCAAGCCACAACACAAGCAAAATAAGTCAAAACACCAAGCCACAACATAAGCAAAATAAGTCACAACACCAAGCCACAACACAAGCAAAATAAGTAACAACACCAAGCCACAAAACAAAGCAAAATAAGTCAAAACACCAAGCCACAACATAAGCAAAATAAGTCACAACACCAAGCCACAACAAAAGCAAAATAAATCACAACACCAAGCCACAACACAAGCAAAATTAGACACAACACCAAGCCACAACACAAGCAAAATAAGTCAAAACACCAAGCCACAACACAAGCAAAATAAGTCAAAACACCAAGCCACAACACAAGCAAAATAAGTCACAACACCAAGCCACAACACAAGCAAAATAAGACACAACATCAAGCCACAACACAAGCAAAATAAGTCAAAACACCAAGCCACAACATAAGCAAAATAAGTCACAACAACAAGCCACAACACAAGCAAAATAAGTCACAACACCAAGCCACAACATAAGCAAAATAAGTCACAACAACAAGCCACAACACAAGCAAAATAAGTAACAACACCAAGCCACAAAACAAAGCCACAACACAAGCAAAATAAGTCACAATACCAAGCCACCACACAAACAAAAAAAGCCACAAAACAAAGCCACAACACAAGCAAAATAAGTCACAACACCAAGCCACAACACAAGCAAAATAAGCCACAAAACAAAGCCGCAACACAAGAAAAATAAGACACAACACCAAGCCACAACACAAGCAAAATAAGTCACAACACCAAGCCACAACACAAGCAAAATAAGTCACAACAACAAGCCACAACACAAGCAAAATAAGTCACAACACTGAGCCACACAAGCAAAATAAGCCACAACACCAAGCAAAATAAGCCACAACACTGAGCCACAACACAAGCAAAATAAGCCACAACA
The DNA here is from genome assembly GCF_025860055.1 of Xyrauchen texanus. Lineage (NCBI taxonomy): Eukaryota > Metazoa > Chordata > Actinopteri > Cypriniformes > Catostomidae > Xyrauchen > Xyrauchen texanus. Next base: position 1,811,724 of record NC_068317.1, on the reverse strand, counting down.
CCAAGCAAAATAAGCCACAACACCAAGCCACAACACAAGCAAAATAAGTCACAACACCAAGCCACAACAAAAGCAAAATAAATCACAACACCAAGCCACAACACAAGCAAAATAAGACACAACACCAAGCCACAACACAAGCAAAATAGTCACAACACCAAGCCACAACACAAGCAAAAAATGACACAACATCAAGCCACAACACAAGCAAAATAAGTCAAAACACCAAGCCACAACACAAGCAAAATAAGTCACAACACCAAGCCACAACACAAGCAAAATAAGTCACAACACCAAGCCACAACAAAAGCAAAATAAATCACAACACCAAGCCACAACACAAGCAAAATAAGACACAACACCAAGCCACAACACAAGCAAAATAGTCACAACACCAAGCCACAACACAAGCAAAATAAGACACAACATCAAGCCACAACACAAGCAAAATAAGTCAAAACACCAAGCCACAACACAAGCAAAATAACTCAAAACACCAAGCCACAACACAAGCAAAATAAGTCAAAACACCAAGCCACAACACAAGCAAAATAAGTCAAAACACCAAGCCACAACATAAGCAAAATAAGTCACAACAACAAGCCACAACACAAGCAAAATAAGTAACAACACCAAGCCACAAAACAAAGCAAAATAAGTCAAAACACCAAGCCACAACATAAGCAAAATAAGTCAAAACTCCAAGCCACAACATAAGCAAAATAAATCACAACACCAAGCCACAACACAAGCAAAATAAGTCAAAACACCAAGCCACAACACAATCAAAATAAGTCAAAACACCAAGCCACAACATAAGCAAAATAAGTCACAACACCAAGCCACAACACAAGCAAAATAAGTAACAACACCAAGCCACAAAACAAAGCAAAATAAGTCAAAACACCAAGCCACAACATAAGCAAAATAAGTCACAACACCAAGCCACAACAAAAGCAAAATAAATCACAACACCAAGCCACAACACAAGCAAAATTAGACACAACACCAAGCCACAACACAAGCAAAATAAGTCAAAACACCAAGCCACAACACAAGCAAAATAAGACACAACACCAAGCTACAACACAAGCAAAATAAGTCACAACACCAAGCCACAACACAAGCAAAATAAGACACAACATCAAGCCACAACACAAGCAAAATAAGTCAAAACACCAAGCCACAACATAAGCAAAATAAGACACAACATCAAGCCACAACACAAGCAAAATAAGCCACAACACCAAGCCACAACATAAGCAAAATAAGTCACAACAACAAGCCACAACACAAGCAAAATAAGTAACAACACCAAGCCACAAAACAAAGCCACAACACAAGCAAAATAAGTCATAATACCAAGCCACCACACAAACAAAAAAAGCCACAAAACAAAGCCACAACACAAGCAAAATAAGTCACAACACCAAGCCACAACACAAGCAAAATAAGCCACAAAACAAAGCCGCAACACAAGAAAAACAAGACACAACACCAAGCCACAACACAAGCAAAATAAGTCACAACACCAAGCCACAACACAAGCAAAATAAGTCACAACAACAAGCCACAACACAAGCAAAATAAATCACAACACTGAGCCACACAAGCAAAATAAGCCACAACACCAAGCAAAATAAATCACAACACTGAGCCACAACACAAGCAAAATAAGCCACAACACCAAGCAAAATAAATCACAACACCAAGCCACAACACAAGCAAAATAAGTCACAACACCAAGCCACAACACAAGCAAAATAGTCACAACACCAAGCCACAACACAAGCAAAAAATGACACAACATCAAGCCACAACACAAGCAAAATAAGTCAAAACACCAAGCTACAACACAAGCAAAATAAGTCACAACACCAAGCCACAACACAAGCAAAATAAGTCACAACACCAAGCCACAACAAAAGCAAAATAAATCACAACACCAAGCCACAACACAAGCAAAATAAGACACAACACCAAGCCACAACACAAGCAAAATAGTCACAACACCAAGCCACAACACAAGCAAAATAAGACACAACATCAAGCCACAACACAAGCAAAATAAGTCAAAACACCAAGCCACAACACAAGCAAAATAAGTCAAAACACCAAGCCACAACACAAGCAAAATAAGTCAAAACACCAAGCCACAACATAAGCAAAATAAGTCACAACAACAAGCCACAACACAAGCAAAATAAGTAACAACACCAAGCCACAAAACAAAGCAAAATAAGTCAAAACACCAAGCCACAACATAAGCAAAATAAGTCAAAACTCCAAGCCACAACATAAGCAAAATAAATCACAACACCAAGCCACAACACAAGCAAAATAAGTCAAAACACCAAGCCACAACACAAGCAAAATAAGTCAAAACACCAAGCCACAACATAAGCAAAATAAGTCACAACACCAAGCCACAACACAAGCAAAATAAGTAACAACACCAAGCCACAAAACAAAGCAAAATAAGTCAAAACACCAAGCCACAACATAAGCAAAATAAGTCACAACACCAAGCCACAACAAAAGCAAAATAAATCACAACACCAAGCCACAACACAAGCAAAATTAGACACAACACCAAGCCACAACACAAGCAAAATAAGTCAAAACACCAAGCCACAACACAAGCAAAATAAGTCAAAACACCAAGCCACAACACAAGCAAAATAAGACACAACACCAAGCCACAACACAAGCAAAATAAGTCACAACACCAAGCCACAACACAAGCAAAATAAGACACAACATCAAGCCACAACACAAGCAAAATAAGCCACAACACCAAGCCACAACATAAGCAAAATAAGTCACAACAACAAGCCACAACACAAGCAAAATAAGTAACAACACCAAGCCACAAAACAAAGCCACAACACAAGCAAAATAAGTCACAATACCAAGCCACCACACAAACAAAAAAAGCCACAAAACAAAGCCACAACACAAGCAAAATAAGTCACAACACCAAGCCACAACACAAGCAAAATAAATCACAACACTGAGCCACACAAGCAAAATAAGCCACAACACCAAGCAAAATAAGCCACAACACTGAGCCACACAAGCAAAATAAGCCACAACACCAAGCAAAATAAGCCACAACACAAGCAAAATAAGTCACAACACCAAGCCACAACACAAGCAAAATAAGTCACAACACCAAGCCACAACACAAGCAAAATAAATCACAACACCAAGCCACAACACAAGCAAAATAAGTCAAAACACCAAGCCACAACACAAGCAAAATAAGTCACAACACCAAGCCACAACACAAGCAAAATAAGACACAACATCAAGCCACAACACAAGCAAAATAAGTCAAAACACCAAGCCACAACACAAGCAAAATAAGTCACATCACCAAGCCACAACACAAGAAAAATAAGTCACAACAACAAGCCACAACACAAGCAAAATAAGACACAACACCAAGCCACAACACAAGCTAAATAAGTCACAACACCAAGCCACAACACAAGCAAAATAAGTCACAACACAAAAAAATAGCCATAACAATGGGAACAATCCACAACACAATGGAAATAAGCCACAACACATTGGAAAAAAAACAGACAGAACCACAGAAGTAATCCACAACACAACGGGAACAAACCACAACAGAAGCAATTCAATACGTTTGATTTTGTAGGGGTGTTCAGTGAAGCCATAATCTGTATTTGTATCTGTATCTGTTCATATGACAAAATTATCCATATCTTTCTCGGTATTAGGATATAACTGGAGTGGGCGGGGCTTAAACCGGAAGTGCGTAAATGAACGAGCTGACGAACAAAATGAAACACCCATTTTAAGTGTTACTCTTACATTTATATTTTTTATTATTAAAATATGCCTTGTCTATGCCTTTTCATAATAATAGTCTAATAATAATAATAATAATAATAATAATAAAAATGAGTCTGGGCCAACATACCAACTGACACCATGTAAAAGCCATAATCAGGGCTGGACTGGTAATCTGGCATACCAGGTATTTTCCCGGCCGACGCACTTTGGGGCCGATCATGGGTGGACTGGTCATCGGGAGAGCCAGTGGGTTGGGCGCGAAATGGGCTGAATGGGCCTTGATAAGCTAAAATGAGCCGCCGCATTATGCAGAATGGACCACAAAACGGCACCGCAATATGCAGAAAAGGCCAGCGAACTATGTAAAATCCCAGGCCGATTTCTTTCCCAGTCCAGCCCTGGCGATAATATATCTGTTTTAACATGAAAAACAAATGATGAACAAAAAACTATGATAACAATGTCCCATCTCTCTATATTTTAGCCATACTGTAGGTGTCAAAGTCTAGCATTAACCCATTGTGCGTTATAATTAAAACATGTCTTTCAGCCTAAGTGTCCAAATGACATTCAAACATCAGTATGACAAAGAGCCAACAATGCTTACAGTATGTGGGTGAAATACTAACAGAAGTTAATTATGGGAGAAAGGGAAAGGCATAATGAAATGAATCTTTAATGACGCTGCGTAGTTGTAACCTTTTCTGAGCTCTCTGTTTCACAAGCAATGTTAAATCACCCAGCATGCAACGTTCTGCAACAGTTTCAGCTGCAGATCTACATAAAATAAAGGAGCGTGTGCTAATTTAGAGTTGAGGCAACTCAAAGAATGATTGTTCAATGCAATTGAGTAGTGGATCCCCCTGGAGCGCTTTGCCGATAATTTGAATAGGTTTCCCAACACTGATCCTTAGAAGGTCTCTGTTCACTTTACATAAGAATACCTACATGTACGAATGAGATCGCTATGAATAATTACTACATTAATGGTCTTAATGTTGTTGAAGGGTGTCTTCTTTAGCACAAAGTCAAGATGGGTTCTATCAGCCCAGTCCCAGAAAACACAACAACTGCCAAGAGAAGATATAGGGACGCTATTACAGTGAAGTTGTAAACCTCCATGTGCTTAACACACAATCATAATAGAATATTGATTGTATAAGGAGCGACCCACTACCCTGCACTACAAAGCATGAAAGGTCATTTGGTGGAAGAGAGTAATAGAGCAGTGGAAATATACTCCACTGGCTTTTCATCAGATATTGTGTTCTGTGAGACTGCAACAAGAGAATATAATTCGTAGCACGCTGTAAATCAGAAAACATACAGACAAAATATTTTGTCTTTCTCTGCCTTTACTGTAATTGAAAGCCAATGTCATGGAAATTTGGCTGTATTTCTTAAGCTGCAATTCAGATGGTTTTGCAATTGGAGAGCAGTAGTTTACCTAATTAATTTTGTTCATTGTACTGTGCTGCACATATGCTTGCTTCTGTTCAGTTTTTAGTAATTAATTTTGCTTTGCGTACACACTTGCTGTACTTTAGCACAATTCCACATCTGTCTCATGCACCATTAGAAACCAAACAGCAATTTAGGGTATTAAAGGCTGATCGTAGCATTTGGGAAATGTGCTACAGGAAAACTATGACAAATAACAGCACACCATGCGAACTGAACAACAAATTACGCTACGAGCAGGAGACGATAATGCTTGATTGAATCAACTTAACGTTTTCTTAGAGAAAAAAAAAATTAATGCAGGAAGGGTCCTTGAGGACAGTTAAGAAAATGACTTTTTAATCATTTGAATGGCTGGATTCATCTGATGAGTCTAAGGATATTTGCATATATCTTTGCAAGGGTCAACTGCAAGTAAGCCTTTAGTTTACTGATTTTCCCAGAAAAGTGTAACACTGAGACCATGCTGAAAAAAAAAAAAAAGGTTAAAACCAGACTAATCTGGTTAGGTGGTTTAAGCCACCCAAACAGATTTAGAGGGATTTTGAAAGCAATTTTTGCTGGTCAGGATGACCTTATCTGGGTTCCCAGCCTGGCCAAGCTGGTGCTTAGCTGGTTTCACTGAGAGGCTAGCTGGTCTCCCAGCCTGACCAGCTAAAATAATAATTGTTCAAAATACTTCTAAAGCCAGCCAATTGACCAGCCTGACTAGGCTAAAACCAACCAATAATCAGGGTGCGCTTTCAAAACATTTCTTGTTCTGCACCAACCAAAGTGACATTTCTTGTTTTGAAGCCAACATTGGCTCAACCAATAGGGTACAACTATGACATTTAATGTTTTATTTTATTTTTTTACGTATGTTTAATGCAACATCTTATTTCAGCCTAATGAGTAGTCATTTGTCTTATTTGCAACCCCGCTGTCTTGGTTGGCCAATTGAACAGCATTTACTGACAGTGCTTTTTGTTCCACCGCAAATGAAACTGCCATTTTAGCATCAAAAATAATAATTTAGATGAGTATTGTATATAATGGCAGTTGTATTTAATGATCGTAGCCACAGCTGTAGCATCAGGGAGAGAGAGATCATTGGCTGTTGATGATTTCGGTTGGTACTGCTGTGGTTTTGTACTCTATTCTTGTGTAGAACACTAAACAATGGATATATACATTTTTACAGTATTAAAATTATATAATTACAATAAATAGCACTAAAGATCTACAGAATGAGTCTATCTAAGGATATGTTCAGACTGCAGGCAAATCAGATTTTTTTCTCAAATCAGATGTTTTCAGGCAGACTGTCTGCACTATTAATTGCAAGTGATCAAATCAGATTTGCACATCCAGACATAACAAACCTATCTGCATTGGTTGCTTTGGTAACGACGTAGGCGTACGTGATGATGCTTTCAAAACAGATGCGGGAAACATGGAGGTGCATCATCTCGTTTTCCAAATATGCGCACAAGAATAACTAATCGATGGAGGAGACTGGCAAATATTGTGATGTTCCGTGCTGCAGTCACCGATTGTTGATGTCAAAGTTGTGTGTCGCGTTAAGAGATTGAACTCACTTTTAGTGACACACAGTGGACATTTCACCTCAGAACTTCAGCAATAGCTGTAATGATTTACCAGGTAATATAATCTTGCAAAAATGTTGCTGCAGTCATGTAGTTTCCATGAGATCAGGCCAGGAACACCATGAGGGTGAATTAATAATAACAGACTTTTTTATTTTTATGAAATATTCCTATATAACTGTGCTGAATCAAAGTCTTGATGGAAACCATGATGATACTTGAGCAGACTGGATCATTTGAGTCCCGTATTGATTTCAGTAATAAACACTAAAGAGAGATGGAGTGAAAGAACATTGACTTTATGCACAAGTGTGTCTGTGAGTAGTGTACGGTGTGGAAGGAAGTGTTCAGGGCTGGCATAGTCAGCATGTTTCTGAATTAAAAATCATTTGTGCATATGTGAACTCTGAAATCGCTAAATATGCCAATGTGTGCTTTTTGCAAGAGTCTGCGCCGACGCGTGTCTGCAAGCACAAATAATTGAGTGTGTGCTGCAGATGGAGCTCCCTCTGTGGTGTCCACATGAAAATAGTTCTCTCACATCAAGGCCCTGCACATGGACAAATCAATAGAATGCTGATAGAAATATGTAGCACTCGCTCCCCAGGTAAAAGATTGATCTGGACTCTACTGAGACTCTGTCCAAGCTCCAAATAATGGTTAGGGGCCACTGACCTCCAAATCTCTGAAGAAAATACACACACACAGACACACACACACCACTCCTTCAATAATTATAGCATCACATGACTAAACAATGCTTGTTTTTAGCAACACACACATAATATGAAGCCATTTTGAACGTACTTTGAAAGAACACATGAAATCACTTTACAAACACAGATTTCTTTCCTGTGTCAAAGAACAGGAAAGGAACTGATTTTTAGAAAAAAATAATATCATCTTATTAAACTATATAAACACACACACATATATATATATATATATATATATATATATATATATATATATATAGCTTTAATATAGTTAGCTACTTTTTGCTAGTAACTTGTAGTGTAGCTAACTACTTTTTTAACTGTGTAGTTTGACTTTAGTTTAACTACTTTATGAGTAGCTTGTAGCTCAGTAAGCTGAAGGTTTAATGTAGCTTACCCTACACTTTGCTTGTGTGCTGCAATGCAATCTACATCTTAAATTGTCTTGGTTGTTATTTATATTCTGAATCATAAAACTTTTGTATCAAAGGGCTCATGGCTTTTTAAAGTAGCCAATACTCTTCAGTTTGCATCACAGCCATAAACCATGATTTGCTACTGCTTGGTTTCAGGTGGTATTGGGAGGAGGAGCTTTCTCATTCTAAGCATTTGATTGAGAATTTTTTTTTGGTAAAATGAGTAATTTATATTTTTGCTTAATTTACTTTAAAGGAATATTGTACATTTTAAATGCATATATCAGCTAAAGTGTGTTTTGCCAACTTTTTGGAGTACACAAGCATATAGATGACCTCAAAGCAAATAGACATGAACTAAAAGCCCCAAAAACTCCTGGTCTTTTGATGAGATCAAATCTGGATATAGAACAGATATAACAGGTAGACAGATATTCTGAAACATTCAGATGGATATGGATACAGTGCATTCTTTTGAAAGATTGTCGTGTCTCTTTTGCGCCCTTTGTTTTCAGTGGTGGTAGTGACGATAATTACAGTATGATAATGAAAGTGTGCTGCAGAAGATGTGCTTGCAGCACCTCACGTCCATCAGTAAAGCACGCACACTTTGAGTGATGACTTTCCTACAGGAACCAACAGCTGTATGTGCAAATCATGCATATAAATCAATTACCAGAGCCTATGTACTTTAAATGCACCCATTAATTAAGCAATGTCACATACAATGAAGCGTGAAGTTCATTACATTTTTAGCATTCACACGCAGGATTATTTGAAGAGATGTTTTACCTAATGATCAGTGCTGCTGCCAGAGGAAGACAGTGAGAGTTTTAAAGGGATGAGTAAAACAGAGGTAGGCCTAGCATTGAGAGCTGTCCCGCCACTCCCCAAGCTCTTGTGAAAAGCCTGCAAGGCATGAATGCACCTCCATCAGGTTTAATGTAATTCACTGATGCATTTATGCTTGCGTTAGCCATGTATGCCATGTGTGTGCATGGGTTTGTGAGTGAGGTCGTGGGTCTCTGCCTTCTCTATGCCACACTGCACTTCTGTTTTAGCTTGCATAGAATGACAGTTTAGTAGCTGCTTGCATTAAGCGATGACCACTGCATAATGAAATACACAAGAACATTTCCCCCGTCATTACAAAGTTCCATGTTCTGACACGATTTGCATAATCATATATTTTTCCTTCCTCTCCTTGCATTTTTTTCCTCAATGAGGACATCTGCCTCTGCCACTCCACAAATAAATAAATATCACAGGAAATAAACAAGAGAAAAATCCACATGATAAATTCAGAGGCTTGTAACGTGACATGACACAGGAGTCTAGCGTTCCTGTTTGTGCAGCGGACATAGAGACGGCGATTCCACTTATTTTCTTTTCCATCTGTTATCAAGTTCTTTCATGGCTGAAATCACTGATATCAATACTGAAACTTGAGATTTTGTGATTTATGATGATAAAATGCATAATTATTACCAACTGACATAATATATATATATTATGGGCTGTCGATTTAATGCGTTAATTCACTGCGATTAATTTGACAAAAAATAACGCAATAAAAAAATTTACGCAATTAATCGCACTGCCCCCGGACCATAATAAGGAAGATTCCTGAGAAATGCAAGCTTGTAGTACTACCTGTTTACTCCAGAGGGCAGTAAGTGAAATTTCAGCTGTATGAGCAACGTGTAGTTTATAGAGTTAAGAAAACACTTCAGTAGACAGAACAACACAAACATTACGTTCTTGCGTTCAAAACACTTGAAGGAGCGCAAATGTGAACTAAGGGATCTCAAGATGAGTTTAAAGATTGAGTATTAAACTATATTTAACTTGAAACAGTGACCTAAACATTTTATGTTTATAATGCAACGCACCCGAGACGCTACACAACCATATCTGATGAAGGTTTAAATTGACGGGACCTTAAACAAGCCCTCATAATAAATCTCCAACTGATTGACAACTTCAGTTGTGAAATGGATTGCTGTGAACTGTATGCCAATGATTGACTTATGATCAATAATATGGTAGTAAACAATACATTGTATTCTAAAGCCGCTTTTTGTATTGTCTTATCAATGATTAACTCTTTTGCTACAAGAAAGTAATATATTTAAATTATCTGAATATATTAAATTTTTTTATATTTGAAGATAGCTATGTATAATTATATATGGATATAAATATGTATAATCTTTATATATTGATTTATTGTTATATGAGGGGCTTTCTCAGCAAATATTCGTACATGCGATTAAATTCGGTTAATCGCGATTAATTAATAGGGACACCATGTAATTATTTCGATAACATTTTTTAATTGATTGACAGCCCTAATATATATATATATATATATATATATATATACTATTAACATTTAATAGGCCTAAACTAAAAACTATCAGAATTTTGTTTGTTATCATTTATTATCAACTACAGAACATGATCAATCTTTTACAGCTTTTAAATAAATATTCCAGGCGCAATACAAGTTAAGCTCAATTTACAGCATTGTGGCATAATATTATTTAGCGCAATAAATAAATAATAAATAAAATAATTTTGACTTGTCCCTTCTTTTCATACTGTGAAAGGGAAACAACAATCCAAGATCTGTGATTTTATTTATTTAGTTTTACTAAAATTACAATCTAATTTCTGATTGAAAATGTATATTATTAACTTTAAAAATAATAATAATAAATATAGTTGCAAGCAGCAATACCAGGGTCAAGTCAATTATCGGCAGCATGAGCAGCGAAAGAAGCACCGTGACACATTTTAAGTTAGAATTCTGATGAATGCTGTAGGAGTTTAAGATAAAAAACAAACATCTATGGCCATGTTTCACAAGATGCACTACTGTTCTATTTGCGTGTGCTAGCTGCACATTAAAATCTCTATCATCGGCAGAACAAAAGGGCATGCTCTATTGACTATTAGTACATTGATAAAGAGCATTTACTCAAGGTTGTGCAGAGGGTGTTAAGTGCAACATTGCACACTATACATTGTTTTGTGTATTTTCAATCACTTTGTATGATTTTTTTGAAAGAAATGGAAAAGTCAGTTTTTACATCCATAAAAAGTTAAAACGAGTTATATGCAATAAATGTAGAGACATCTATGCAATATTTAATTTAATCCAATTTAAACTAATCAAAAGTTTTGATAATTTCTATGACACTAACATAATTAAAAACAATTTGTCTAATTGATTGAAATATTTCAAACAAGCACATTCAGCTATTGTTTACTACAGGGCATCCAGAATTCTCAATGACCCACCAGAGCAAGGCCCTAAAATATTTTCATTTTACTAAACAAATGCAACAGCCTTAATTCCTCTTTGGTATTTTTTTTTTATAAATTTGGTCATTACAAATTTGTTTGTGAATCAATTTTAAACAACACAAATCTGCAAATAATCAGCAGATTTCAATTTCATGTTGATTGGACAAATGTTACAAGGAGTAATATAACAACAAAATGTTAACATTTGTTTACACATGTTTACAAAATGTTTACAAAATCAAATCATGGCCAACCATGGTATCATTGTTCTCTGCATGAACCACACAATCTAACAAGACCAGTCTCACAAACATACAGCCTCAAGTCCATTTTGGTGTGCTCAATGTCAAATTTGTTGATGATTGGCCAATGGCTGCCATGTTTCTCAATATATGCAACTGTCCTCATGATTAATGATGGCACCTCCCACAAAGTCACTGAATGCAAAGACACTGCATGCAAATTTTGAAATTAATCAGACCAGTGTTTCTATATTTAGAGCCACTCTCATATTTTTCCCTGTTATAGTGCCACAATCTGTCAAAGTGTTGCAGAGATACAGCATGAAGGCCATTTTGGCATGCTCGCCGTCAATTTCATGAAGCCATTTCTCAGGAACGATTTCAAACATCGAAAAAGAATTTGTGTAACTCTATCTCATGATTGCTTTAAAACAATTTTGCTGAAATCGGACAGAAATTGTAGGAGTAGTGAAAAGACATGTTTCATAAAATTCAAAATGGCAGAAAATCTAGTCAGTTGGAATCGAAACCAAGGTATGCATTTGACTCTGTGTGAGCTCAGGAATTTACTCTCTAGGACGTACAGTTCAAAAGTTATTAGCATACACATTAGTGAAACTGTTACCTGTTGGTGGCACTAAAGGGTTAGAGTTACAGACTCCAAATTTGCTGTGGTATCAGTTCAGACTGTCCTCTAGCTGTGTGCAAAATGTTATAACTTTCAAAATGCTCTCCCAGAAACAAATTCTGTCTGGCGTCCGGCATCTAGATTGGTTTGCAGTGGTAGACCTGAAGGACGCGTACTTTCACGTCTCGATCCTGCCACAACACCGACCCTTTCTATGGTTTGCGTTCGACGGTCAGGCGTATCAGTACAAAGTCCTCCCCTTCGGCCTGTCTCTGTCCCCTCGCATCTTCACGAAAGTCGCAGAGGCAGCCCTTGCCCCGCTCCGAGGAGCCGGCATAAGCATACTCAATTACCTCGACGATTGGCTCATCCTGGCCCCCTCGTGAGAGTTACTATGCGCACACAGAGACCAGGTGCTCAGGCACCTCAGCCGTTTGGGGCTTCAGGTCAACTGGGAAAAGAGCAAGCTCACTCTGGTTCAGAGCATCTCTTTTCTCAGCATGGAGATAGACTCAGTCTCAATGTCAGCATGTCTCTCCAACGAGCGTGCACAGTCGGTGCTGAAATGCCTTTCTTCCTTGAAGCCAGGCACCGTGGTCCCTTTAACGTTTCCAGAGGCTCCTGGGGCATATGGCATCCTCCGCGGCGGCCGCGCTGCTGGGGTTGATGCATATGAGACCACCTCAGCACTGGCCTCAGACTCGAGTCACGAGACGAGCATGGTGCCGCGGCACGCACTGTGTGAGAATCAACACCGCCTGCCACCAAACCTTCAAACCCTGGACAGACCTCTGCTTCTACGGGCAGGAGTACCCGTGAAGCAGGTGTCCCGACGCGTCCTGGTCACGACCAACGCCTCCAAATCGGGTTGGGGCGCCGTGTGCAACGGGCATGCAGCCGCGGGCCGTTGGAATAGGTCCCCGCTGAGCTGGCACATCAACTGCATAGAGTTGTTGGCTGTTTTCTTTGCCCTGAGGAAGTTTCTCCTGTATATTCGAGACAAACCTTCCCTAGTCAGGTCAGACAGCAACTCAGTGGTGGCCTACATAAATTGCCAAGGCGGATTACGCCCCCCACCACATGTCACAACTCGCCCGTCGTCTCCTCCTTTGGAGCCAACTAAAGTCGCTGCGTGCCACTCACATCCCCAGCAACCTCAATATGATAGCAGACGTGCTGTCTCGACAACGCTTGCCCAGTGGGGAGTGGAGGCTCCACCTCCAGTCGGTCCAGCTGATCTGGGAACGGTTCGGCAAGGCCCAGGTAGACCTGTTTTCCTCCCAAGAAACCTCCAACTGGTATGCCCGAACAGAGGCTCCCCTCGGGGCAGACGCATTGGTACACAGCTGGCCCACTGGGCTGCACAAATATGCATTTCCCCCAGTGAGCCTTCTTGCACAGGTGCAGTGCAAGGTCAGGGAGGACGAGGAGCAAGTCACTTTGGTGGCCCCCTATTGGCCCACTCGGACTTGGTTCTCGGACCTCACGCTTCTCGTGACAGCCCCTCCCTGGTGAATCCCCCTGAGGAAGGACCCTCTTTCTCAGGGACGGGGCACGCTCTGGCACCTGCACCCAGACCTCTGGAACCTCCATATCTGGCCCTTGGACGGGATGCGGAAGATCTAGCCGGTCTACCATCAACCGCCGTAGATACTATCAACCAAGCCAAAGCCCCATCTACCAGGCATCTTTACGCCCTAAAGTGGCGCCTATTCGCAAATTGGTGTTCTTCCCGGGCTGAATAAAAGGCTGGTGGCTGGAGAAGAGGCTGATAGACGGCAAGTCTCTAGGTAAGCACGACTTAATTTTCAGGTTCCTAAAAGGCACCCCTTCCGGCCAAGCCTGTTCCCCTCCTGGGATCTCTCAGTGGTCCTTACGGGCCTCCAGAACCCCCCTTCGAGCCGCTAGATTCAGCTGCGGGTCTGAGCTCACTCAACCAGGAGTGTTGCGTCCTCATGGGCACTGGCCAGGGGCACCTCCCTAGCAGACATCTGCAGAACAGCAGGGTGGGCAACACCTAACACTTTCGCGAGATTCTACAAGCTCCGAATTGATTCAGTATCGTCCCGTGTTCTCTCAGGTCCAAGCCCATAGAACTCAGTAACACGCTGACGATCTGACCGGGTGAATCGCTTGCACCTAGCGCCCTTTCCCTCAGCCGAGGTAAAATAGTGCGCCTTTGTTTGTAGACCCCATCTTTCGGATCCCTGGTTGATTCCTCCCTAGCCCTTTTGGGTCTGCAGTTCAGCGGAGGAACTTGCCGACCCAAGCCACTACGGGTACTCAATCTACACTGTACTGGAATAGGTGCTCCACAGGTTAAGGCCTCCTGTTCGGGCTCCCCCTGTGTGTATTTCTGCGGTACTGTCCCCTCCCTTAGGCAGTTCCAGCTGCCTCGGTCGCCGTGCTGTAGCTTCCTCCCTCCACGAGGCAGGATCTACCACCGCGCAAACTTTCCCACATAGGACCTAAATGGCCATGTGATTTATTCGCCACCCTTTGCCTCCCCTGCAGGGTAGGTGTGGTCTCCGCAGGGTCTTCTCCCCCTGAAAGAATAGGAAACGGGGTAAGACCCCCTTCCCTTAATGCATGTAAGGGCCCCGCCCGTAGTTGCTCTATGGGAGAAACATAGAGAGAAAAGAGGTCCAGCCAGGCTTGGCCCGTTCCCAGGTTGGCAAGCATCACCTTGTTCCCCTCACTAGGGTAAGCAGAAGGATTCTGATGACTTTAATGGGGCATTGGGGAAGGGTACGTGCAACCTGATACAGCTGGTCGCCTTTGCACGTAAGAATACCTGCCCGCTCCTGCATCAGCAGTTCACGTACACGGCTCAGCGCATGGCATGATTGAAGTGGGACCTCTAGTGTCACTTCTCCGACACAACATGGAGAGAGCGACAGAAGGGGAACATCTAGGTTACGTATGTAACCTCCGTTCCCCGATGGAGGGAACGAGACGTTGTGTCTTCCCCACCACGTCGCTGAGCCGAGCCACTGTTGTGGCCGGACCATTTCCGGCTCCTCAGAAAAATCCTGAATGAACTCCCGTATTCGCCCCGCTTAAATGCCCGTACATCCAGGTCGGGATATGCAAATATCATCTGCCAACTTGGCCTTTTTTCATAGAACAGAGGTATATATCGGCGCTCAAGAGAGACCCCTAGTGTCGCGTTCCCTCCATCGGGGAACGGAGGTTACATACGTAAACTAGACGTTTTGTTTTGCACTAAGAAGGTCTCCGCTATTACTAAAGGTCAAGGAACCTTAATCTCACAATTTTTATATAATTTGTCTTTCAAGTGTACCCCAGTATGCAACATCAGTTCACAGGCTGTACTGAATGCATGTCGGATTGTACGGCAATTGCATTGTATTAATGCTTTTAAACTTTTTTACTTGTTCACTACAGTTAAACAGACCTCAAAGAGAAAGTGCAATCCACTCCTGAAGTGAAATGTTTGAAAAGCCTTTATGTAGTTTAATTCAATTGAGTCAAAGCTCTGTGTTCTGCAGCCTGTAGAATCGCCTCTCTCATCACACACGCTGTACCCATCGCTATTCAATACCAGCAGGGCTACTTAAATATAGAATAACACAAAGTGTTTTCTTTTATGTTTCCCTCTTACTAACAGCAGAACTGTGAAGATACGATAGAATACTTCAAAACGTTGCAGTTCTCATTTGATGGCTCTGCTTTTCTTTCACTGAAATCAGCAAATACATGGCGGAGTAAAACCGCAGGCATCTTTCTCTGATATAACTGCTGCTGGTGATCCATTTGAATTTTAAATTACTGTGAAATAGTATTTGTCATTAGTAATCAAATATTTGAGGCACTGCTACTTTCTGTCATGTGGGGGTAACAATACGCTTAATAAAAGTCTGGATGGAGGTGAGGTTCAGTTAAAAAACAATGAAAATAAATCAAGAAGCTATCATCATAGAGGAGAATGATTATGATCATACATACTGTAATGTATGTATAATGTACCTCAAAGAGCACACTGGACAATTATTCACTTATAATACCATTGAAAGTGTATATTTTTTGACAGTGTAGACACTGGCTGTGACGGTGGATGGCTGTGACATATCTTTAATTAAAGAACAAGTTGTGTTAACTGTCCCCTTACTGGTCAGGATGTTTCATAATTTGATCGAAAAGAAGGCATTCCATAAGTGACACCTACTGTCTTTATTTAAGTGGCTGAATGCTTGATTGACAATTTCAACGCCTTCAACTTTTTTTTTCTGTACACTACTACAGCTTTAACTTGACTAGGGATCTGATAACTGCTCAGACATTTGTGTTGATTGCTCTGGTACTATAGGTGATACTCCTGATAATTTTGGTAGTTCAACTACTGGTTAACCACCATCCTACCAAACGTCTCCAGTGTGAATGACATGTCAGTGTGTTTGCTGTTGGTCCTGCTCTGTGTTAGTGCCTAGCTGTAAAACAGTTCCTCTCTTGCTGTGATGATTCAATCATGTTTTCAGGTATCAATAAGCATTTGGTACCTTGTTGTATACTGTTTGTTTGAGCATCTTGACCAGCCCGACATAGCAACATTGGCTCAACCAATGTTGCGAGTTTGGGATGGATGGGACTATCCAACTGATGGCAGATAAGAGAAGTGTTTGGGGAAACATTTTGAAAACAGTCATTATTTTTGCAATTCTATTTGGTGATGCCATTGGTGAAGAAATTAAATATTTACCATATTTGCACGTGCAATCAAACCAGGTTGAACAATCTAGGCTGGCCGCAGAGGCATCCAATCAAACAGGTGTGATCTACATTCACACTGCTTTTTAACAATATCACAATATCTTTTTTTTTCCAAAGATTCAAATCATCACAAAAGTGCTGGGAAAACATTCAAAGCCCTCATCGTTTGAGCTTGGCTGTCTTGATGCGGTGATGTTTTCTGACGTCAAACAAAGAATGTATAATCTACTTCAACTACCTTCAAAAATTTGTATGTTGGAATACCCGGGTTGAAATTTCCCACTTACGGACTCAATTCGTTCCAGTCAATAACATGTGGTCACATCAGGGCCGGCCCTGGCCAATTTGCTGCCCTAGGCAAGATTTCACCTGGTGCCCCTGGAATCACAGACAATTCCACCACTGATCATTGTGTTCATAGACTCACACAGAAACAAACTGCGCAGCTTTGTCTTGTTTTTCTTTATTTTGAAAATATTTTGGAAACAAACACACACACACACAAAACTAAATTATAAATATAATATAAATAAGTTTATATTATAAGATTATTGCGGGAAAAAAAATACAGAAACAAAAAGATACACAAAAAAATAAATAACTATACACAAACTGGAATGCAAAATGTAGCAAATGTTCTATAGCCTTACTCTCCTTGCCTTTCTAGCAGCAAAGTCATCTATGATATCATCATAAGACAGCTGTTGGGAGACCACATGATTTATGCTAATGACTGAAAGTCCACTGAGACGTTCTTGAGCCATTGTAGATCTCAGGTAGTTTTTAATCAGTTTGAGCTTAGAGAAGCTCCTTTCAGCAGCAGCGACGGTAACAGGTAGAGTGGCAGAGATTCTCAGAGCGACCCACATATTGGGGTAAATTTCCATCAGCTTCTTCTTGTGCAGGAAAGTCAGGAGCTCAATGTTTGTCATGTTTTTTGATGGCAGATGTGGAAAATTTTGCATTTCCAATACAAGTTCCCTGCCATCAATATCTGGCTGTCCATCATGACTTAAAGCTGTGCTCAGGGTCTGACAGTGCTCTACAAACTCTTCTTTGGACATGTTGGGAAAGTTGAGGAGCACTCCAAATTTGTCATTCACCTCCCCGAGGGTCTGAAATCTCTTATCTAGTGAAGAGAGGGCTGTATCCACCACTACATTAAAAAATGTTGTTTCAATTTTTTTAAGTGCATCACCAATAGGCTCATCAGGAGCCTCATAACCAAAGTGCCTTTTTGTGGTTCTCAACCGCTTTTGTTTTATTACAGCTTCCACGTTCATCTCCTCACAGATTTCCAGTACTTCTGTAGCCGTCAAGAGAATCTCTGGTTTTCTTCAGCAAGTCAACATTCACATCTAGCTGCATGGAGGGTGATTGCATCAGTTTACTCACAGGCTGGATCTTGTTGAGGATGTCATACCATATGACTGTGCAAATAGAAAAGCGGTAGGATCCAATCTCCTCAGCCAAAGACTGGGCTTCAACTTTCACAACAGGGTCTTCAGTAGTTTCCCTCACCTCCAGAAGAGCTTCTCTGACTTGCCCAGCCTGGTACCTTACTGCATGGATGCTGTCTATCCTACTTTCCCACCTGGTCTCTGACCATGATTTCAGGGTGGTTTTGACATGTTTCAGGAGGATATTCCATCTATGGGTCGAGGCTGAGAAGAGTTTGAATAATTTTCCTAAATATCCAAAGTAGCCAATGGCATCTGGTGAGCTCTTAGCAGCATCAGCTACCACCAAATTTAAGGTGTGGGCACCACATGGGACAAAAAAGGCTCTTGAGTTCAGTTGAAGCAGCCTAGCCTGAACACCTTTATTCTTTCCCTTCATGTTGGCACCATTATCATATGATTGTCCTCTGCAGTCCTCAAAGGGGATGTTCAGCTCCTCCAGTCTTTTCAGGATGAGAGAAGACAAACTTTCCCCGGTTGACTCCTCTGCCACAAGAAAGCCCATGAAATGTTCTTTAATTTGTGGCGATTCTTCTTCCAGTGAAACAATCCTAACAATGACAGAGAGCTGTTCTTTATGACTCAGATCAGGGGTGCAATCTAAAATGATGGAGAAATACTTTGAGGTCTTGATCTCTTCCAATATTTTTTCCAGTATTTTTGTGCTGATTGAGTCTATGAGTTCATTTTGGATTCTTTTGCCCAGGTAATGTGTGTGACTTCCAGCTCCACTTTCCACCCTACCAACATGCTGCTTCATTATTGGGTCAAATTTGGCCATAAGCTCAACTTCTTTGAGAAAATTGCCATTGTCTGGTTTGTTTAATGTGTCTGTGGATCCCCTTAAAGCAATGTTTCTTTCAGCTAAGGACTGAATTATTGCCACCAGTCTGGTAAGCACTTCTCGCCACCTGTTTCTCTCTGCCTCAGCGAGTGTCATCTCTTGCTTATCTATGGTCATCCATTTTGCAAGACGAACCTCTAATTCCTTCCATGTTGCCATGTTTGTATTGTGCTCATGGCTATCCTCATTGGCCTTGAGCAATTGGCTTGCATTTTTCCAGTCCTTTAGTCCCTCTCTATTCAATTTGAAATCTTTCTGAGAAAAGATTTTGCAGCAGAAGCAGTACAAACTGTCCTTCTTTTTTGAGTACATAAGCCAGCTTCTTTTGATTATTTCTCCATTGACTAAGACTCTATTAAAATAGTCATGCTGACATCTTCTCCCGTCTTTTTGTTTCGGAAATGTGAAATTGGTTTTTATTTGATATGGTCCTCTAAGAACAAACTCCGTTCTTACCTTTTAAATTAAAACAGATGGCCAGTCAGCAAGGTCTAATGGTGCAGCAGTCTTTTTGAAAACTGATGCTAAATCGCTGGGTGGTGCTGAAGTGGAGGGAAGAGATGTGCTTGGTGCTGAATCGCTGGGCGGTGCTGATGTGAAGATGTCTGCAACAGGTGGCCCAGGATTTGCAGGGACGGGGTTCAAATATTTCAAAAGTGCATCTGAAGAGAGAAGATGAGGATTATATGTGACCTGTTACATTTGGGTGTTACATTTTATTTTAACTGTCACCGTCCCACAGGTGGGGCATTTGCCATTATATATTTAAAACAATAATATCTTAACAAAAAGTAATATTGACAAACTGTATATCATTTGAAACCTCATGTTTGTTTTCATGCCAAGAGTTCAAAAGATAACACCAATTCAATTTTATGAGGAAAAAAGGTCTGAAAATGTTTTAAATATAAAGAAAGATATTATGGATTCTCGATTTGTGATGTGGTTGCGAGCTATAACGCACATATGTGCTCTTTTTATGCATTTATTAGAGGTTGAATTCAAATCAAATACTAAATACTACAATTAAACACACAAACAGCAAAAATAATTACATCTGGTATTCATGCACAAAATTGTATTGAGCACTTCTCTAGCATACATACAGTAGTTACATTTTCAAAATTAATTTTGAAAGTGTTTGTTTTCCAGTAACAGTTAGATGGTAGCAATGTCCTACTAACTACACATGACTAATTTAGCCAATTCAAATAAAAATACCATAAAATACTGCACAAGTTCAACTAACTGTCATGATAAGCTATTTCAAATTAGCAAACGTTACTAGCATCGATCGTCGAACTAACTGCTAACTTATGCATAATGCAACATAGATAAACAAATACATCACATTCATTACCTCTATCTTTATCCCGTTTTTCTTCCTCTTCTCTTCTTTTTTTTTCTTCCCTGGGCACCAGAGGGCTTCGGTCTTTTTGACATAATGATAATTTATCTGTGAATTCGGCCATCCGTCACAATATCAAACAGGTAATGGATGTCTTTAAGTGCAGCAGGGCGGGGGAGGAGATTGATAAGTCACTCGGACCGGGGTGGATCGGGAAAGCAATGTAGTTATGTTTTTTGTGGGATGTTCGCTTTTTTTTTAAAATATATATATATAAAAAAAAACTCCTTTGGACGCTCAGGCGCCCCCAAGGGGTGGGCGGCGCCCCTAGCATTTGCCTATTCCGCCTATGCCACGGGCCGGCCCTGGGTCACATGTACACTTTACCAAATTGCACTGTAACTTGCATGTCATGAACACAAAATGCTCACATTTAAATGTTTAAAAACACTATAAATGACTTTAAGTGATTATTTCTAACTTCTATAATAGTTTATATATAGATGTATTTTCCATCAGAATCAGAATGCCATTCAGCTTTGCAAAGTAAACAACATGGTGGCACACATACTAGTGACCACTCTCGCAATCACACCTTATCACATCTTATTGATCATAATCAATCAGTTTAAACATATTAAAATCACATTATATCTTTGATAATATGCTGGGCCTTATTTTAAGAGTGCTAGTGCTAAATGCAGCACTGTGCTTTAAGATATAAGCGCAAAGTCATGGGTCATGGCCATGATGTTTTGATATTTGGGCTGGGTTAAGTACAATTTAATTCTGAGGTTCTTCTCCGGTTATTGCAGCATCTGTGTCCTATTAAATAATCAGTTTCCTGTCAAGCACCAGCAAGCTATAAATAAATACTGCAGTGTATGAATTGCCACTTTACACCAAAGTGTTTTTAACACACAGGTTTTTGCTTCACCAATAATGTCTTTGAGAGTACAAAGCAACAATAAATATTTAAAAACTGTTCAAATTTGTGAAGAGACATTGGATGTCATAATTTCTTTTAAATAAATATTACCTTATCATTTACGAATATCCCAGTTATTGAACTAATTTAAATTCACCAAGAAAACACTTCGACCTAAACATAAAGGAATAATTTTTATGACTTTCTGCTATAAAAGCAACTGCAAGATTTTTCTCTCTCTTCCAAATACATGTTTTCAATGTTTATTGTGCTCAGCTCCTGCTTTTTTACGTGGCAAACTCGTAAAATTGCCCCTCTGTGACTTTCTGCAACTGTCATGTGGAGGGCAATGCGCCACTTGACGCTGCCGTTGAAAGGAGCGTTGACGCCTTGACTCAACTCATGAGAAATGCACTTTACAATTACGAAAGAACATAATTGAAACTCAAAATTATTATAATTTGTCTAATATTGTCGTCTTTTCTGATAAAAGCCATGCTCAGCAGTGTCTGGCGACCAGTTTCTCCGATGTCCATGTGCCATAAAAGTCAGGCTAAGTGGCAAAAATACTACCATTTTGGACCGGCTACTGTAGGAAAATGTTACTAATTCTTATACTGATGATCCCCTTCTGGCACTCACTGGACGTTGTGTCGATTGTTCCACTCACCTCTAGAGAGCTTTACTGTTGGATCTACGACACATTGCCAGCGGCTTTCTCCCTCCTCTGCATGCCAGGTGCAATCGTGAGCGTGGGGCTGGACTGGAACCTTCCATCCTCCCCTCAACCCTCACGGCTAGATGATTGATTCCTCGGGATGACGACGCCATCACCACAACCCTCCATCTGGCCCTCACCCACCTAGACAAAAAGGACTCATACGTTCGAATGCTGTTCATAGATTTCAGCTCAGGATTCAACACAATCATTCCTCAGCACCTGATTGGAAAGCTGAACCTGCTGGTCCTGGACACCTCCCTCTGCAACTGGATCCTGGACTTCCTGACTGGGGGACCTCAGTCAGTCCGGATCAGGAACAGCATCTCCACCACCACCACACTGAGCACTGGGGCCCCACAGGGCTGCGTGCTCAGTCCTTTGCTGTTCACTCTGCTGACTCATGACTGTGCAGCAATGCACAGCTCGAATCACATCGTCAAGTTCGCCGATGACACGACCGTGGTGGGTCTCATCAGCAAGAACGATGAGTCAGCATTCAGAGAGGAGGTGCAGTGGCTAACGGACTGGTGTAGAGCCAACAACCTGTCTCTGAATGTCGACAAAACAAAAGAGATGGTTGTTGACTTTAGGAGAGCATAAAGTGAACACACTCCGCTGAACATCGACGGCTCCGCTGAACATCGACGGCTCCTCTGTGGAGATCGTCAAGAGCACCAAATTCCTTGGTGTTCACCTGACGGAGAACCTCACCTGGTCCCTCAACACCAGCTCTATTACCAAGAAAGCCCAGCAGCGTCTCTACTTTCTTCGAAGGCTGAGGAAAGCACATCTCCCACCCCCCATCCTCACTACATTCTATAGAGGGACTATTGAGAGCATCCTGAGCAGCTGCATCACTGCCTGGTTTGGGACTTGCACCGTTTCGGACCGCAAAGCCCTGCAGAGGATAATGAGGACAGCTGAGAAGATCATCGGGGTCTCTCTTCCCTCCATCAAAGACATTTACAAAAAACACTGTATCTGCAAAGCAACCAGCATTGCGGATGACCCCACACACCCCTCACACAAACTCTTTACCCTCCTGCCGTCTGGCAAGAGGTACCGAAGCATTCGGGCCCTCACGGCCAGACTGTGTAACAGCTTCTTCCCCCAAGCCATCAGACTCCTCAATACTCAGAGACTGGTTTGACACACACACACACACACGTGTCCTGAGTGCACTTTAATTACGGTCACTTTATAACTGTCTGCTACCTCAATAACTGCACGTTCTAACCCCATGGCCACCACCACTGTGTCCTTGAGCAAGGCACTTAACTCCAGGTTGCTCCAGGGGGATTGTCCCTGTAAAAAGTGCACTGTAAGTCGCTTTGGATAAAAGCGTCTGCCAAATGCATAAATGTAAATGACGTTGTCACTGATAGCAAAAGCCTGCAGGGCCTCCGGACATCTCTGATGCACGATCCCTGCCTTTTATACCCTTATGTCCAGGGGCGGGACATGCCAATTCTGTTTGCCAATTTTTTATTGGCCTTTTTCAAATTGAGAGGTATCCGGACATCTCTGATGCACGATCCCCGCCTTTTATACCCTTATGTCCAGGGGCGGGACATGCAAATTCTGTTTGCCAATTTTTTATTGGCCTTTTTCAAATTCAGAGGTATCCGAGGCTCCCGAAAGAAACCACTTGTATCACTACAATCGACACAACATCTCGTTCCCGCCATCAGGGAACAGGGGTTACACTAGTAACGTAGACGATTTGTAGTCATGCAAGTTTTAATAAAGGAGAAGGTAAGGACCTTATTGAAACTCATTATTATTTGTCTGTTATTGTGGTCTTTTCTGATAAAAGTCATGCTCAGCAGTTTAAATTGGCTACTGTAGGAAAACGATCCCGTAGATCTGCTTTGTGTTCGTAATTCTTATACTGAAGTCAGTAGATTTGTAGTCATGCAAGTTTTAATAAAGGAGAAGGACGTTATTGAAACTCACTATTATTAGACTATTAATGTTGTCTTTTGCACGATTGTAAACTTGAAAAAACTTGAATCACAAAAATAGCTGGAATTGGTGCTTTTAGCTTATTCCTTTAAAATAAATATCCCTGGAAAATATTTTCATGAACCAGTTATTGTCTTCCTTTTTCACCCCTCATGAGTTTGCATCCATGTAATTTGTTGTGGTATTGTAAGAACAAATCTACAAATTAGAAATGAAGCAAATTTGTTGTTTTTTCATTACCCATTTAGCGCTCTTGCCACCTGTGACCTCACACAGCGTAGCCTACCTATGTGACTTGTTTTTATTTATAAAAAATTTTGCATAGCCAAATTTCAAACATTACAAGTAAACACGCTACTAAGATGGACAGAAAACATGGACAAGTTCTTGAAAAGGAAAAATATTGATGATGGTTAGCCTATGTGGGATATTTAGTGGATACTTAGGGATAAACTTAGTGTGCCGTAAAATATGTTAGTCATTAAAAGTGTGCCGTGGCAGAAAAAAGGTTGGGAAACACTGAAATACAGAACATTCATAAGAAGTTGGAAGTGTAAATTGACTGTATGCATTAAATTAAAAGAATGAAATATGGACTTACGTTCTTTCATGGCTAGTATTAACAGTGACTGTACCTGCCTTGCAGGTTAGGCTGTGGATTTTGGCATGCACTTCTAACAGTCAATTTTGCTTAAAAAATAAGGGATAATAAAAGGGGAAAAGTCACAGAAAAATTATTTGTTTTTTTAAATAATCATTTTAACATTTTAATGAGTTGTAAGACTACAGTAAGACGTTAGGCTTAATTTTAGACTATACTTTTTAGAATTTAAATAGTGCTCACTGTGGCTGAGATACATAGTGAACAGTAGAGTTATAAATCAGAAGAAGCTCTTCACCTCACAAGATCTTCTTGGAAGATCCAAGATGGTGGCACGGTAGCACACAGAGGCCACTCCGGATATGGTAGTATCCAAAATGGTAGTATTTTTGCCACTTAGCCCGACATTTATGGCACATGGACATCGAAGAAACTGGTCGCCAGACACTGCTAAAATATAAGATGCATGCAACAACTAAGCTGCATGATGATCTGCAGGAGAAGCAACGCAAACTCTGCTTGCTGCAGGGACCAGGCCTCCAGTCCTCGGCATCGTCTGATGCCGGTGACCGGGGGAGGGGACGTCATAAGCGGTGTGAGAGGAAGCGAAAGCACGGCAAGAGGGCGGGGGTCCATGCTAGGCTAAAAACAAACCCTAGCCAGCCGGCTCTCCCATCTATCCTGCTCTCAAATGTTCGCTCCCTGGACAATAAACTGGACTACATCTGACTTCAGCAGACTACACAGCGTGAGTTTAGAGACTGCTGCATCTTTGTTTTCACGGAGACGTGGCTCAGCGACAGAGTTCAGGATGCCGCCATTCAGCTAGACGGGCTCGCCTCGTTTCGTGCCGACAGAAATGCAGCTCTGTGCGGTAAGACTCGCGGTGGTGGCTTGTGTGTTTACATCAACACGGAATGGTGCAATAACTCTATGCTAGTCTCTAGTTACAGCTCATCGCTGGTGGAGCGAGCATTTCAATGTTTGTGCATTAGAATTACAAGAATCAAAAAGATCACTAGATTTAGATAAAATATGTCACACTGCAGGATACTGCGTTCAATGCTGCGAACCGCATTCAGTTTTGCAGTATGTTTTTGGTGTCGGTCAGGGCAGGAGCTGTACTCTCTTCAGCTGTACACAGAAGTCTTGTCTCAGATGGGTTGTTGTGAGCTAAAAGCCCTCTGGTCAATCGCCGATGCTCTCTGCAGTCGCATTAAACACAGAAACTTCAATGAGCACACGAGAGTCATAAGCGCTGAGCTGACGAGAGTCCCAAACAGCTTTTCCTCAAACAGCCGCAACATTGGGCCATAATGGGCACCCATAAAGAAAATCATCATCAATGAAAATGACAGCTTATTAAGATCTGATATTAAGCAATGGGGTTTAATAATGATAGGTTATCTATAAAACCTTTACAACCTGGCCGCGCGAGAGCAGATTCAATCTCGGCGGCCGACACATGTTAATAAGCCCACAACCTTTAATTAAGCGTTATATATAAGTAGGGCCCCATTAAGGGCTGATTTGTGGCGAGTTCATTACGTCAAGCACCGAGCACCAGACACATACTCAATACAAATCAAGGCACACAGAATATTATCCTGCTTAATGTGGCCCAATATTGATATTTTATCACTGGGTCTTGATAAGTGACTTTTAGAATTGTCATTTTTCATGGTGTTGAAGCAGCAGTGAAGATTCTTCATGGAAATGTTAATGTACATTGTTTATTGAATGATGAACTGCCTCAGACTTTATTTCTCTTTTGTTGGTTTTCTAGGTTTGTAAGACAACAAAAAAACTTGATCTAGAGATCTAGAGAGAAAGAAAAATATATTTTGATTTTGATTCATTTAATAATAGAAAAATCAGTCCATTCAAATTCAGTAAACATTTGTTTTCAGGTCTTCAAGTTAAAATAGGTTCAAATAAATCCTTCTCAAATTGTTATTATTATTATTATTTAATTCATTGTTATATTCATCGTTATCTATTTTCACTACCAAACATTGCATTTAGGTAATTCTTCAACTTATATACAAAGTGTCAATAAAGGGCATGCTTGAGATTAAATATGAGTCAAGTGATATTTGAAGAAAAAAAAAAAAAATAAAACAATAAAAATAATGATAATAATTTAAAATGTAATTTCCATCGGCATCATTTCCAGCACAGAATTCTATTAAACACAATACAGAATTTTAGATGTGCATCTTTGAAACTGGCATGACTTTCAGAAAAAAAAAAGAAAAAACACATACATCTCCTGTGATGCATGTACACACACTGTTGGACATTGTTAGTAGACAAATAAAATATAAGATAATAAAAAAATTAATAAATAAATGTCAAAAAAAACTGAATATAAATACACAATGTAAATATATTATGGATTTCATTATCCTTTTTTTTTCCTCTGTTTTGTCACACATTATTGAATTTTGAAAAGCAAAAGTATAATGTATTATTGTTATCACGTGTTTGTTTTCATTTGGACTCTTTAACTGCAGTGATGGAGTCATAGACACTTCCTCCAACAGGCTCAACTCTGTGTGATCCTGTAACACACACACACACACACACAATGACAATTACAATAACATTAACAGAATATTTTGACATATAATCATAATGTTTGTTCATCTGTGTGTCAGTTTGTTGTTAGTACTCACGCCACGCAGGTTTCCTTCTCTTCCTCTCTCTCAGATGTGTCATACACTTCATCTTCTCATGTTCATATGCTCTATGAAACTCGGCACTGTCAATGTCCTCCATCACCTGCAGCAAACACAACATTACAAACAAATTATTCAACCTTGAACAAGTTATTGCATGAAACTTATTGTTTAACAGTGAACTTGTTTCTTGTCTATAGTTATGAATCAGAAGTAATTTGCAATACTAAAATCTCTTTGATTCTGTAGACTTTCAAACTAACCAACAGGTTTACTGCAACTGTATTGAACCGAAACAAATACCAGTATCTAACATAGAGCAAAACAACAACAAAAAACACAAGAGAGGGAGAGAGAGAGAGATAGAGAGAAAGAGAGAGAGATAGAGAGAAAGCGAGAGAGAGAGAGAGAGAGAGAGAGAGAGAGAGAGAGAGAGAGAGAGAGAGAGTGAATTTTGCAAGTTAAGTTTTTATTGATTTTCTAATTCACTGATTTATTTATATATTTTTTTAAATGTTCATTAAAATGTATCTGTTATTGACCAAAAAAAAGGCACAGGTTAAAAAATTTAGCAGTCAGTGTTAACTGTTTATTTTGTATTTTTATTATTTATTTATTTAGGTAGCATAAAAAATGAACATTTAAATAGTACAAAGAGTACAAACCTGCAAAATTGTGACATTCACATCATTAACACCACTAAGCACAATATTCAAAATAGCATTAATTTATATGCAATGGTTATCCTGGTAAAATACAAATAAATTCAATTTCAGTGAAAATAAGCTTTGTCAGCACGCACCAGAAAAGTGTGATTTAAAAAGGTTGTTGCAGAAATCCACACCGACATTATGATGCTATTGTGATGTAGCTATTAAAGTTAGAGTTGGCTTAAAAGCAAACATTACTTAAGCAGATGTTTACCGCTCTCTGAGTAACTACAAATTGGAATGGATAATTGCTCAGATTTAAATGCAGCAGCAATAACATCTTAATTTCTGATTGGGCCGACATCCACCTCATCTGTGGAAACAAGATGGCGTTGGACATAAACAAGTGTGAATTCATTAGGCCGCGTGCTAAAACGACAGTAGGTTTATGTGTGCGAACGTGCGTCTTTCCTCTCGGGCGAGTGTTTAAGTATCTGCGGCCTAAGAGAGCCGCTCTCTGGCCAACTGTGCAGCATCATCTCTCGTTCCCATATGCCTGCCGCAGCATATGTGAAGCCTGTCGCTACTTCTGTAAAAGTTCCATTAAAAATGCACAACTACAGCTCTAACAGCTTGAGTATTACCTTCACACAATTATTAATGCTCGGCAAAACTGCTGATGAGCACCCAGCACGCATTAAACACACTCACTTACGCCAGACGGGTAATATCATGCGGATTTGGAGGTTTCAGAGCATGCCGTGCTGTTTGTATTTCTGTGTCCTTTGTTTGTCCTTGAATCCATTTTAAATAGATGCCGGGTGACAATCAGTGAGGATTGAAAGATGCTAACAATTAATTGCTAGTGACTTTGTCTAAACAACCTCAGATAACAGGTTTTTAGTAACAATGGTGCTTTTCAGTGCTTCAGAGTAGGTTTATATTTGAAAGACAATTTATGTATACCTTAACGTATACATATATATATATATATATATATATATATATATATATATATATATATATATATATATTCGGGTGTGAAAATACACTTAGCTCACGAGATGATACACAATACTGGGTTCACAAGAACGAGATGATATTTTAACACTATATATGACTGGTCTTTTATTCGACTTATAGGGGATAGGCGATACCACTATTTTCTTTTCGATCCAATACCAAGTACTTTTAGGCCAGTATTTTTACAAATTCTTTGGATAAAATTAGTAACTTAAATGATTACTGTTATTTTTACTTTATTTTTTATATATTTATAGGCTTAAGCAGAAAATGATTAGGCTGCTTTGTTTTCCTTTTAGAAATTAGTTAGTATAAGCCACATATTAAACAACAAAATTAACCATATTATAATATGGCTACTATTACAAAAACCAAGTTACAATATGGATACTACAGTAATGCTGTAGTAATACCATGGTTAATTGTATCGATACCTTGGTTACTGCCAAAATAAATAAATAAATAAAAATTAAAAAACATGGTCACTACAGTCGTGGTTACTAGTCATGGTTAATACAATATTACTACATTAAATCCATGGGTAGTTTTCATGAGGATATCATTTATTAACGAGGATTAAAGATCATTATCAATGTTTTAACACCTCTGAATTTAAATAAGCCTGTAAAAACTATCACACAGCCCATTATAATAATGTCAGGTCTAGGTTTGTGAATAACTCCAGATGCTGTTTTTCTCTCATTACCTCAGGAAAGCACTGTTCCCTCTTTGAACAAGCGCTATGACTGAAAGTGTGATCGCTGTCTGCTGGTGTATTTTAGCATTTCTGTGCGTCAAGATGAGTGGAAGAACAAATTGTGCAATGATATGAACGAATGCAACAATTTGCTCATATAATTGTTTTTTTCCACTTCGAAGCTTATGAGATACATTAATATTCATGTTATCTAAATAATAATTTCATTAGTTAAAAAAAAAACTTCAGAATCTATATTTTTGTGATATGAGCGCGACGCGATCGTCTGTGTTCCGCAACTGCTTTCGGGTCCTTGAATAAAGTATATAAAACATAGTAAGATATAAAAAACATTTTCAAAGTAAGAAAACAATCTCAAATATATTTATTTATACAGAGGCCCCAACAGACCAAAAGATGTGCAAAAAGTGACAGTAGCAAAACATTTTCGGGATTTCCCCTGTAGTGGGGTGATTTGTCACAATGGGAACCTTTTTTTTATTATTATTTCTTTATTTCTGTATGTTATATTTTTAGTTTTGAGGACACCATTATTATAAATTAAGAGTGTTATGAAGTAGGTGTTTAAAAAACCAACATATAAAACCACTGCTATACTGCACAAGTTATTTTCTTATGCAGTATTTTTTTATTATTTTCAGGTAAAAATATTTAAACATCAACAATCAGTTTAGGGTTTATGCCTAAAACATTAGTTATAAGTGTTAACATTTTCGATTTATCTGAAAACAAGATAAAATATCTTATCTCAAGTAAATGTCTACTTTTTTAGAATGTTTAGATATTTTTTATTGGAAAACAAGACAATACATCTGTTTCCAGTGTAGAAAAAAATAAGCAATTTGTGTAATTGGACTTACCAAATAGTTACTGAGCTATAGCCTTTGAGACAACTTCCCGGTCTCCCCTCCATCATTAGTTCTGAGTATATTATTAACCCAAAGCCTTTCCAAAGACCCCCTCTCTAAGCAGAGGTCAGTATTTGCCCACAGTGCAGTCGATGAGGTAAGAGTGATGACATTTTATGTGTCATGTCTTCATTTGGATACTAGTGTATAAAATACTGTATTAGGTCTCTGTGTCCAGCTCATAGTCAGCGGTTGATCCAAGATGGCGGCGCGGTAGCACGCAGCGGCCACTCCGGATCCACAATGGTGCTATTTTTGTTAAAAAAGCCCGACTTTTGCAACACATGGACATCGGAGCAACCGGTGTTCGTGTCTACCATCGCCAGACACTACTGAAATATAAGACTCATGCAAAAACCAAGCTGCATGATGACCTGCAGGAGGCGCTACGCGTACTCGGCTTGCTGCGGAGACCAGGCCTCCAGCCCTCGGCGTCACCTGATGCCGGTGGCCGGGGAGAGGACGTCGTAACCGTGTGCGAGAAAGCGGAAGCGCGGAAAGAGGGCGGGGTCCATGCTAGGCTAAAACAAACCCTAGCCGGCCGGCTCTCCCGCCTATCCTGCTCTCAAATGTTTGCTCCCTGGACAATAAACTGGACTATATCCGACTCCAGCAGGCTACGCAGCGTGAGTTTAGAGACTGCTGCGTCTTTGTTTTCACGGAGACGTGGCTCAGCGACAGAGTTCGGATGCCGCCATTCAGCTAGATGGGCTCGCCTCGTTTCGTGCCGACAGAAATACAGCTCTCTGTGGTAAGACTCGCGGTGGTGGCTTGTGTGTTTACATCAACACGGAATGGTGCAAGAACTCTATGCTAGTCTCTAGTTACTGTTCATCGCTGTTGGAGCTTGTGACTGTTAGATGCAGACCTTTTATCTACCACGGAATTCACCACTGTTTGCATAACCAGAGTTTACATTCCCCAGCGCTAACGCTAAGGAAGCGCTCTGTGAACTGTATGGGGCTATGAGCTTAACTGCAGAACGCTCACCCCGACGGACTGTTTATTGTCGCCGGAGATTTCAACCATGCAAATCTCAAGACAGTGCTCCCTAAATTCCATCAGTATGTGGACTTTGCAACGAGAGGGGCTAACGCGCTTGATCTTGTTTACACAAACATCCCAGGCGCTGCATCGGGCGGAGCCCCGCCCCAACCTCGGCTACTCAGACCACATCTCTGTTATGTTAATTCCAGCGTACAGACCGCTCGTCAGACGCACAAAACCGCTTCAGAAGCAGGTGAAAACCTGGCCAGCAGGAGCCATCTCTGCCCTTCAGGACTGTTTTGAGTGTACTGACTGGCACATGTTCAGGGAGGCTGCAACATATGGCGATTCTACCAACTTGGAGGAATACACAGCATCAGTGACCAGCTACATCAGCAAGTGCATTGATGATGTCACTTTCTCCAAGACCATCACCACATGCTCCAACCAGAAGCCGTGGATGACTGCGGAGGTGCGCACGCTGCTGAGGTCCCGAGACTCGCCTTCAGAGCAGGCGATAAGGCAGCCCTAAGAACAGCTAGGGCCAAACTGTCACGGGCAATCAGAGAGGCAAAGCGCGACACGCCCAGAGAATCCACAGTCACTTCCAGGACAGCAGTGACACGCGGCGCATGTGGCAGGGCATCCAGGCCATCACCAACTACAGGACAACATCAGTTGCCTGTGACAAAGATGCCTCCCTTCCAGATGCGCTGAACGACTTCTACGCTCGGTTTGAAGTGCAGAACGACGTGATGGCGAGGAAGTCCACCCTCCTCCCAACGACCAGGTGCTCTGTCTTACCACGGCAGATGTGAGGAAAACGCTACGTAGAGTCAACCCACGGAAGGCTGCTGGACCAGACAACATTCCTGGCAGAGTGCTCAGAGGATGTGCAGACCAGCTAGCAGATGTTCTTACCGACATCTTCAACATCTCTCTGAGCAGCGCCGTTGTTCCAACGTGCTTCAAGGCCACCACCATCATCCCCATGCCAAAGAAGTCTTCAGTGTCCTGCCTCAACGACTACCGTCCCGTCGCACTTACACCCATCATCATGAAGTGCTTCGAGAGGCTCGTCATGAGGCAGATTAAGACCCAGCTGCCCCCTCACTAGACCCACTGCAGTTTGCGTGATCGTTCAAACCGTTCAACGGACGATGCCATCACCACAACCCTCCATCTGGCCCTCACCCACCTAGATAATAAGGACTCATACGTTCGAATGCTGTTCATAGATTTCAGCTCAGCATTCAACACAATCATTCCCCAGCACCTGATTGGAAAGCTGAACCTGCTGGGCCTGGACACCTCCCTCTGCAACTGGATCCTGGACTTCCTGACTGGGAGACCTCAGTCAGTCCGGATCGGGAACAGCATCTCCACCACCACCACACTGAGCACTGGGGCCCCCCAGGGCTGTGTGCTCAGTCCACTGCTGTTCACTCTGCTGACTCACGACTGTGCAGCAATGCACAGCTTGAATCACATCATCAAGTTCGCCGATGACACGACCGTGGTGGGTCTCATCAGCAAGAGCAACGAGTCAGCATACAGAGAGGAGGTGCAGCGGCTGACGAACTGGTGTAGAGCCAACAACCTGTCCCTGAATGTCGACAAAACAAAGGAGATGGTTGTTGACTTTAGGAGAGCACAAGGTGAACACACTCCGCTGAACATCGACGGCTCCTCTGTGGAGATCGTCAAAAGCACCAAATTCCTTGGTGTTCACTTGGCGGAGAACCTCACCTGGTCCCTCAACACCAGCTTTATCACCAAGAAAGCCCAGCAGCGTCTCTACTTTCTTCGAAGGCTGAGGAAAGCACATCTCCCAACCCCCATCCTCACTACATTCTATAGAGGGACTATTGAGAGCATCCTGAGCAGCTGCATCACTGCCTGGTTTGGGACTTGCACCGCTTCGGACCGCAAAGCCCTGCAGAGGATAGTGAGGACAGCTGAGAAGATCATTGGGGTCTCTCTTCCCTCCATCAAAGACATTTACAAAAAACACTGTATCCACAAAGCAACCAGCATTGTGGTCGACCCCACACACCCCTCACACAAACTCTTGACCCTCCTCCCGTCTGGCAAGAGGTACCGAAGCATTCGGGCCCTCACGGCCAGACTGTGTAACAGCTTCTTCCCCAAGCCATCAGACTCCTCAATACTCAGAGACTGGTTTGACACACACGTGTCCTGAGTTGCACTTTAATTACTGTCACTTTATAACTGTCTGCTACCTCAATAACTGCTATGTGCATA
Organism: Xyrauchen texanus; assembly: GCF_025860055.1. Classification (NCBI taxonomy): domain Eukaryota; kingdom Metazoa; phylum Chordata; class Actinopteri; order Cypriniformes; family Catostomidae; genus Xyrauchen; species Xyrauchen texanus. Next base: position 1,777,705 of record NC_068317.1, on the reverse strand, counting down.
GAACACTATCTCATAGTATGTTATGTTTACATTTTTAGAAACTGTCATCTTTTTGCACTACTGAGTACTGGTCAGCTTGTACTGTCTATTGTCCTGTTCATTGTCAGTAATTTGTTGTACTGTCCTGTACTTTTTGCACATGTTTGCACGTGCACTTTATATAGGTATATATAGGTAGTTTATATAGGTATTTTATTTCGTTGTGTAGTCTCATGTGGTCCTATGTTGGTCCTTTGTTGTTTTTATGTAGCACCATGGTCCTGGAGGAACGTTGTCTCATTTTGCTGTGTACTGCACTAACTGTATATGGTTGAAACGACAATAAAAACCACTTGACTTGACTTGACTTGATATTTATGAGTCAGTGCTCCGGACAGCCGACTGAAAGCAGAGTGAACCAGATTAGCATTTTAAATATGAACAAGTTAACCTTTAAAAGATTCCTGCAGCTAGAATCATTGACCAGCAACAGAACTTTCTCCTTTCTGCAGCTTTTATTGACTCTCTCATGTGTCCTAGGGTCAATGGACCACTGCAAAAATGGAAAAAGATGGCTGCAGCGTGATTGAACGCATCTCAAGCTTGAGCTCAAGTCTGCATGTCGCTAGTATAGTAGCTTTATAAATCCTACTTTATCCTGATCCACATGTTGTTGTTTTTTTCACCTGAAGTGATTCTAAATATGTCAAGCATTAACTAAGTCACTTTACATCGCCAAGCGTTTCATGTATTTGATCTTTTCGCATACATGCAACAATGGATTAGAGGCACATATCACTCCAAACTTTGTGGGACGCCATTCAACAAATTAAGACTGATATGCGGACTCATTTTGATGAAAAAGTGGATCCTATTCAAAGTAGTCTGAGCAGTATTTAGAATTCCTTAACTACATTGTGAGAATAGGTTCATTTGTCAGAGCAGCGTGTTGGGGCTAATGAAGATAATGTGCAGGAGTGTGTCGCTCTTATACTAGAGAAAGACAACTCCTACCTGACGGACAAAGTTGATGACTTGGAGAACGTTACAAAGTCGATGTTACAATCTTCACTTCATTGGAGCACAAGTGTCCTCTGAAGGCAATGATGTTATTGGTTTCATGTCCAGGCTGATTCCACAGCTTCTGGGAAGAGAATACTTCCCCACTCCACTGCTTATTACTGCTCTCCAACTGTCCGACAAAGCAGAATTAGTCCTAGTCCTATTATCATCAGACTTCTTATCTTCAAGATAAGGTGAAAATCCTTCACCTTGCCAGGGAGAAAAAGAAGCTTGAGTTCGATGGGACTCATATCTACATCTATCCAGACTTCAGTGCCGCGGCTTTGATCCTGTCAAACGTAAACTTTGAGAACTTAATATGAAGTACTTTATCCATTATCCTTGCATGCTGTGTGTTTTTGTTGATGGCAAACAGCAGGACTTCAGCTGCCACAAAGACCCTGATGCTGCCTTTATGTCTTCCTCAACGTCTCTGGGACTATGATTACCTACTGAGGTGAGGTTGGTGACTGAGGCTGTGGCTAATTGTAGCATACCTGCCTTCAGTATGACAGTCCAACAATCTGGCTCTTTCTTTATCTTTATTTTGACACTTTTCTTGTATTGATGTTGGATGGAACAGGTATTAATCTCTGTCAATTGTTGTGGTTTTTGTTTACATACTGTTGTTGCAAAGCTGATTGCGTTACTTCTTCTTTATCTTTTTCTTCTTTGCCACTCTAGAGCTTACTATCGTAATACTACAGCCCATAAATGTTAACGTTAAATACTGCTTGTGAGTTGTTTTTTTGTTAAATAAATATGTAACTATTGGTAGCAAATATAGTCCACCCTCCTCACCGGTAGATTCCTTTAAAAGCCTTATCTCCACCATTAATTCAATTTCTGTAGAAATCTTATTATGTGATTTCAACATAAACTGGCTAGATAAGTCATCTAACAAAGAATAAAAAATATATAATTAGCAGTCTAAATGTTACCCAGTTAATTAATGAGCCTACTAGAATTACCCATATAACCCAATCCCTGCTTGACTGGAAACTTGTCTCACACCCAATTAGATAATTTTTTTATCTCCTCTTTTCTCCCCAATTTGGAATGCCCAATTCCCAATACGCTCTAAGTCCTTGTGGTGGCATAGTGACTCGCCTCACGAATATTCGTTGCATCCATGTCTGAGACCGTCAATCAACGCATCTTATCACGTGGCTTGTTGAGTGCATTACCGTGGAGACATAGCGTGTATGGAGGCATTACACTATTCTCTGCGGCATCCATGCACAACTCACCACACGCCCCACTGAGAGCGAGAACCACATTATAGTGACCACGAGGAGGTTACCCTATGTGACTCTACCCTACCTAGCAACCGGGACAATTTGGTTGCTTAGGAGACCTGGTTGGAGTTACCCATACTCTATCTGCAAATGTGCACACATCACCCCACTCAACCCGATCTCATGAAAATTCGTACCTAATTTATGAGTTAGCTATTTCGTATGATATTGCACGATTTTGTTCACATAAACTTGTATGACTTCATCACGTGCAAAATCTGTGTCTAATCCGGAAATAAGCGCATGTTTCGCACATACTTATTAATATTACGCCCTTACCTAAACCCCTTATCTAAACTTTTCCAATCAGTAGAGTGTGTAAACATGATAGGAAGCTGTTGTGTGTGACAGAAGCAAGTATCTGTCACGTATTAGGTGGAAGCAATATCCAGCGACGTCATTGGCTGTAGTGAAATTCGTAGGAATTCAAACAAGTGCAGTCGTATGATATCATACGAAATAGCCAAATTTAGAAAAGTCGTATGAATCCTTATGATTTTGCCGTGAGAGTGTACACTCCATAAAGGAGGTGATGTACTTGATCTCAATAATTATAGACCTATATCCATTATATGATCTATACCTAAAGTCTTTGAAAAATTCATTTATAATCAACTTTCACATTATCTCAGTATTAATAATATCTTATCACCATTTCAATCTAGCTTTAGGCCTTACCAATCCACAACTACTGCCTTATTAAACTTACCAATGATGTGTTCTCTGCAGTAGATAGTAGTGAATTTACAGGTGCAATCTTTATGGATTTAACTACTGCTTTTGATTTTGTTAATCGCTATCTGCTTTTAGATAAACTCCATGCTATCAGCCTTTCTGTAAATACAGTTTTATGATTCAATTCATACCTCCATAATAGAAAACAACGTGTCGTCTTACATGGGAATAAATCTGATCTTTTGATTCAACTAAAGGTGTGCCACAGGGTTCAAAATTTTAGACCACTTCTCTTTTCTATTTATGTAAACAATTTACCATACATTTTCAATAACTGTTGTGTTACATTTTATGCTGATAACACTGTTATATATATCCATCCATCCATCCATCGTCAACCGCTTATCCTGTGTACAGGGTCGCGACTGTTTATATATATATATATATATATATATATATATATATATATATATATATATATACACACACATCTAGATCTGATATACTACAAATTCAAGCTTCTCTTCATTCTGATTTCAACATCTTACAAGATTGGCCTTCACATAAAAAGCTAGTGCTCAACAAAACTAAGTCATTTATTATGATATTTGAAACCAGACATAAACTTAAATCCAAACCGGTTCTTCTGTGATGACGGTACTCCTCTGCATATAGTTGACAATATTAAATATCTTGGTGTATGGCTTGATTTCGAAACTTTCAATTAAATCACACATTGATCATGTCTTATATAAAGTCAAATTTGGAATCAATGTTTTACATTAATCTTTAAATTGCTTTCCACTTAGTGTTCGTAAGAAACTTCTCTCAACTTATACTTCTGATTCTTGATTATTTTGATGTTGTCTATCACAGCGCACTAAAATCACACCTTGCTCCACTTTACACAGTATAAATTAGACTATATTTGTCCTTGGCTGTCCTTTTCTCACTAGTCATTGTACAATGTATGATGCACTTAATTGGCCATCTCTTTTTGTTTTTTTTGTTTTTTTTATTGAAGGAAGAACAGAGTGACGTATCATATACAGAAAAAGTTAACAATGCTCCTTGTTTTTACAATTTTCCACCTTTTCCACAACCCACCCACTGAACAAAGAAAGAAAGGAAAAAATATATATATATATATAAACTATAATAATAATAAGATATATAAACAATGTATGTAAAAAAAAAATAAAAAATTCCAAAGTAGAAAAACAGAGTTTCAAGATTGTTATATTACAAACAGTGAGGAAATAATTGACATCATTGTTAGCCCATTGTGTTGATTTGCGTTATCCGTTCCACTGTGCACGGGCCTTTTAATAACAATATTAGTTTTAGTTTTTGGGAAGAGTTACGTCCTTTTCAAAATATGAAATCATTGGGGTCCATACTGAATAAAAACGTTTGGTGGATCCTCTAAGAGAGTATTTAATTTTTTCCAGTTTCAAAAACAGCATCACATCACTAAGCCAGAGTGAAACTAAAGGTGGTTTACTTGATTTCCAATCAAGTAATATTCTTCTCCGAGCCAAAAGACATGCAAAAGCGCATGCGTCTTGACTATTTTTGGACATGACCACACCTTGTACAGGTACTCCAAATATAGCCATCTCAAAACTAGGCCTGATATCCTTAATATATGCCTCAGACAAAATTTTAAATATAACTGTCCAGTAATCCAGCAGTCTGGGACAAGTCCAAAACATATGAGCAAGGTCTGCTTTAGCAGAACGACAGCGCTCACATGTATCATCTACATTTGTGTATATCTTGGACAGCCTAACCTTGCTGTAATGAAGTCTAGACTGGATTAAACCCAAGCGAGTACAGGAGGTTGTTCCATTCACTCTAAATAATGCATTATTCCATGTTTCATCTGATATATCCACTGCCAAATCCTTTGTCCATTCTGCACGGATTCTGTCTAGATTAATATTTTTTATTGACATTAAAGTATTATATACTTTAGAAATTACACCTTTCAAATGTAAGGGAGTGTTTAACATTTCATCCAATCCTGTGCTGGGAGGAATGGTTGGATATATAGGACAATGATTTTGGATTAGATGACGAACTTGAAAATATCTAAACAGATGTGATCTTGGCAGATTATATTTTGAGGAGAGATTGGAAAAAGGTCCAATCTTTCAATAAAAAGATCGCTAAATTTGACAAGACCTGCCAGTTGCCATTGACTGAAGACTGAGTCCATTTGAGCTGGAGGGAATAGGTGGTTCTTGCATATAGGGCTGGCCATGGAGAAGTCTTTGAAACCAAAACATTTTCTAAATTGAAACCAAATCTTGAGAGTATTTGTGACGACTGGGCATTGAGTATATAGTGAAATACAAAGGGGCAATTTAGATAAAGCTAAAGCAGGAAGGGATGATGAAGTACAGGAGTTTGCTTCTGAAATACACCAGACATCTTTGGGGTTCTGAAGCCAATAAAGTACTTTTGAGATATTTGCAGCCCAATAATAATACCTGGAATTAGGAAGCGCTAATCTGCCTTGAGATTTCTGTCTTTGGAGAAATTCCTTCCTAATCCTAGGTGTTTTTCCACCCCATATAAATGATGAAATAAGACTGTCTAAGTTCTGAAAAAAGGATTTTGTTAAAAATAATGGAATGCATTGAAACAAGTACAAGAACCTTGGTAAGATGTTCATTTTTACACAATTAATTCTATCTGCAAGAGAGAGAAATAGCAAATTCCATTTTTTGAGGTCTAGCTTTAACTTGTCGATTAGAGGAGCAAAGTTCTCTTTGTAAAGGTTAGGGAATCCCTTTGTGATGTTTATCCCTAGATATCTAAAACCCGATATAGACAATTGAAAAGGTATATCGGTATTCGAGATATGGAGGTCCTTACTATTTATGGAGAAACAAACACTTTTCGAAAAATTCAGTTTATAGCCTGAGAAAGTTCCAAATTGTTTTAATATTTTTACTACCTGTGGAATACCCAAGATCGGATCTGAAATATACAATAGCATATCATCGGCATATAAGGATACTCTATGTTCTATGCCCATACTGCTAATACCAGTAAAATGCTGTGAATGTCTTAATGCTATAGTTAGGGGCTCGATGGCTAAAGTAAAAAGTAAAGGGCTAAGAGGGCATCCTTGTCTTGTACCACGTGATAGGGGAAAATACTTTGAACATATTCTATTTGTAATTACAGATGCTTTAGGGGAAAGGTATAATAAATTAATCAATGAGAGAAGAGATGTACCAAATCCAAATCTTTCCAGCACAAAGAATAAATATTTCCACTCCACCCTATCGAATGCTTTTTCAGCATCTAACGAGATGACTACCTGAGGGACAGGGTCCTGAGAAGATTTGGCCGAGTGTATTACCCCTAACAATCTCCGGATATTACTAAAAGAGTGTCGACCTCTGACAAAACCGGTTTGGTCTTTTGAAATCAAGTTCTCTATTACTGTATCTAAACGTAAAGCAAGGATTTTTGCCAAAAGTTTTACATCTGAGTTTAAGAGAGAGATTGGCCTGTAAGAGTTACATTTCAGAGGATCCTTTCCAGGTTTTAGTAAAAGTATAATGTTTGCTTCATTCAAGGTTTGTGGCAAGCTACCCTTTTCCAACGAATCCCCAAACATATCAAGAAGAATAGGGGCTAATTTATCTGCAAATTTTTTGTAAAAGTCTATTGGATAGCCATCAAGACCAGGAGTTTTTTTGCTCTGCATTAATGTGATCGAGTTTAAGATTTCTTCTATTTGTATGGGCTGATCTAAAGAATTTTTCTGCACAGAATTGAGGGTGGGTATGCTTATATTATTTAAAAATTCAAAAATTTCAGTGTGAGATTCAGGGCTTTCAGAAGTATACAAATTTGAGAAGTAGTTCTTAAAAGTGGTATTAATTTCAATTGGATTAACTATTAAACCATTGTTATCGTTACAAATTTGAGGTATAAGTTGAGAAGCAGCTTTAGATTTTAACTGGTGGGCTAGAAGTCGTCCTGCTTTTTCTCCATGTTCATATATATAACCTTTAGAACGTGATCAATACCATTCAGTTTTATTTGTTGATAACAGATTGTACTGAATTTGAAGGTTCAACCTTTCTTTATATAGTTCAGGTGAGTTCTATGTTCTCTGTTTCAGAGTTCTATGTTCTCTGTTTCACCCATCACGTTTATGTCATGTTTCCGTGTGGTCTGCTCCGTGTTTTCCGTTTCACCCGTCAGCGATCCCGTTCCATGTCACGTTTTCCCTGTTGTCCGCCCTGAGTCTCACTGTCTGTGTGTAAAACTACAATTCCCACAATTCCTGGCCTCTCTCACTGCCTGCACTCTTCATTGTTCTCACCTGTGTCTCGTTTAGTCTTCATTGTGTTTGTGTATTTAACCCTGTTTGTTTCTCCTTTCCCCTGTCGGTCTTTGTTGTATGTTGATGCCTTCTTCCCATGTTTTCCATCGTTGTTTTTTGTCGCTGTTATTTCCTTGTGTGTCTTCCGTGTTTTTATTTACCTTTTTCCCATCGTGGATGTTTTCTTTTGTTCATGTTTTATATTACCCCTTAATAAACCGCCGCTGCAACTAGATCCTCATCCTGTGTCTGCCTCTACCTACAACCGTGACAGAAAGACAGACCACCAATGGATCTAGCAGCGGTTTTTCTCGAACTGGCCCGGGCGAACTTTCCCGTCCGCGAGTACTCACGACTCTTCTTCACGGTCGCCATCCACTCCGGGCTCGACGACAACGCCTGAAAACCATCTACTGGGTCGGGTTGCCATCATCCCGGTGGAGAGAGGCGCCGGAACCCGGAGAGCACCCGTGGAGGGAGTACGTGAGTCTCGTTCTGAGGAAACTCGCGCCCGAGGAACCACCCCTCGTGATTCCGGCTGTCGAGCCTGAGCCCTTGCCTACCCGGACCGATGAGCCAGCGCTGCCAACTTCTTCCGCCCGGAGGAGGAGGAGGAGGAAAGTCTCCGCTCTCCAGTTCACATCTGCCACAGTCAGCGAGCCAGCGCCCATGCCTGCCACGGTCAGCGAGCCAGCGTTGCCAGCCTCGACCGTCCCAGAGCCAGCGCCTGTAGCCTTGACCGTCCCAGAGCCAGCGCCTGTAGCCTCGACCGTCCCAGAGCCAGCGCCAGCAGCCATGACCGTCCAAGAGCCAGCGCCAGCAGCCATGACCGTCCAAGAGCCAGCACCAGTAGCCATGACCGTCCAAGGGCCAGCGCCAGTAGCCAGGACCGTCCAAGAGCCAGGGCCTCTCGCGCCTCCTAGGGCTCCACCTCTCGAGCCTCCTAGGGCTCCGCCTCTCGAGCCTTCCAGGGCTCCGCCTCTCAAGCCTTCCAGGGCTCTGCCTCTCAAGCCTCTCGAGCCTTCCAGGGCTCCGCCTCTCAAGCCTCTCGAGCCTTCCAGGGCTCCGCCTCTCAAGCCTCCCGAGCCTTCCAGGGCTCCGCCTCTCGAGCCACCCAGGGCTCCGCCTCTCAAGCTTCTCGAGCCTTCCAGAGCTCCGCCTCTCGAGCCACCCAGGGCTCTGCCTCTCAAGTCTCTCGAGCCACACAGGGCTTTGCCCCCCGAGCCTCCTACGACTACGGCTCCTCTCCCAGAGACTCCCGAGCCTCCTACGGCTCCGCCCCCAGAGCCTCCTACGGCTCTACTCCCAGAGACTCCAGAGCCTTCTAGAGCTCCGCCTCTCGAGCCTTCTAGAGCTCCGCCTCCCGAGCCTCCTACGGCTCCGCCCCCAGAGCCTCCTACGGCTCCGCCCCAGAGACTCCAGAGCCTTCTAGAGCTCCGCCTCCCGAGCCTCCTACGGCTCTGCCCCCTGAGCCTCCTACGGCTCCGCCTCCCGAACCTCCTACGGCTCTGCCCCCAGAGACTCAAGAGCCTGCCAGGTCTTCGCCTCTGAAACCTCCCACGGCGCCACCTCCCTTGGCTCCGCCTCCAGAGCCTTCCAGGTCTCCACCCCTAAAGCCTCTTACAGCGCCACCTTCCTCGGCTCCGCCTCCTGAGCCTTCCTTGGCTCCACCTCCTGAACCTTCCTCGGCTCTGCCTCCGGGGCCTCCCTTGGCTCCGCCTCCTGGATTTCTCTCGGCTCCGCCTCCTGGGCCTCCCGAGCCATCCTCGGCTCCGCCTTCCTCAGCTCTGCCTCCGGAGCCTCCAGAGGCCCCCTCAGCTCCGCCTCCTGAGCTTCCAGAGCCTCCCTCAGCTCCACCTCCTGAGCCTCCCTCAGCTTCGTCTCCAGAGCCCCTCTCAGCTCCGCCTCCGGGACCTGTCCCTGTCCGATGGCCTCCTCCCAGGCCCCCTGAACCGGCCCCTGCTCTACGGCCATCTCCCAGCCCACCTAAACCTGTCCCTGCCCGGTCGATACCTCCCTGGCCTCCTAAGCCTATCCCTACCCTGTGGACGCCTCCCAGGCCTCCTGGACCTGTCCCTGTCCGATGGCCGCCTCCCAGGCCTCCTAGACCTGTCCCTGTCTTGTGGCCGTCTCCCAGGCCTCCTCGACCTGTCCCTGTCCTGTGGCCAGCTCCCAGACCACCTAAACTTGTCCCTGCTCGGTCGATACCTCCCTGTATCCCGTGGACTGCCTAATTGCCCCTTGTGCCCCCGTGGACTGCCTAATTGCCCCTTTTTCCCCCATGGACTGCCTAATTGTTCCTTGTGCCTCCTTAGTCTGTCTCTGTGTCCTTTGTGCCTCCTTAGTCTGTCTTTGTGTCCCTGGTGGCCCCTTTGTTCTGTCTGTTTTCCCCCTTGTCTAGCCCCCCTCTCCTTGATCATTTGTTTATTTTTTCTATTCTGTTTCTTCTTAGGACCGTCTGGAATCCGGTCCTTTTGAGGGGGCTATGTCACGTTCCTGTGTTGTCTGCCCTATGTTCTCTGTTTCACCCATCACGTTTATGTCATGTTTCCGTGTGGTCTGCTCCGTGTTTTCCGTTTCACCCGTCACCGATCCCGTTCCATGTCACATTTTCTCTGTTGTCCGCCCTGAGTCTCACTGTCTGTGTGTAAAACTACAATTCCCACAATTCCTGGCCTCTCTCACTGCCTGCACTCTTCATTGTTCTCACCTTTGTCTCGTTTAGTCTTCATTGTGTTTGTGTATTTAACCCTGTTTGTTTCTCCTTTCCCCTGTCGGTCTTTGTTGTATGTTGATGCCTTCTTCCCATGTTTTCCATCGTTGTTTTTTTGCCGCTGTTATCTCCTTGTGTGTCTTCCGTGTTTTTATTTACCTTTTTCCCATCGTGGATGTTTTCTTTTGTTCATGTTTTATATTACCCCTTAATAAACCGCCGCTGCAACTAGATCCTCATCCTGTGTCTGCCTCTACCTAGAACCGTGACAGAGACATAGAATTGAGGTAATCTACCCTTCTTATAGAATAAATTAAATCGTCCAGTTTTTGTTTACGTTTTTTATTGAGAGTTGAAGTATATGATATTATTTCTCCCCTGATAACTACTTTAAGTGTCTCCCACAGTGTAGATGCTGTAGTAGATTCGGACCTGTTATGTAATAGGAAATTATCTATAGCTGTTGATACAAATGTACAAAATGCAGGATCTGATAACAAGGCCGTGTTTAGTCTCCACAAAGGCCGTTCGTTATACCTCAAATTACAAATAAGGTCTAATTGCAAGGGGGCATGGTCTGATTCCATAATAGGTAAATATTCAATTTGTCCAACAGAAGGAAGGAGAGATTTATCAATAAAGAAATAATCAATTCTTGAATAGGAGTGATGAACATGTGAAAAATAGGAATATTCTCTGCTTTGTGGGAAAAGAAATCGCCAAGGATCAACCGCCCCCACTTGATCCATGAATGTATATAAGGCTTGGGCCATCTTGGAATGGGATAAAGATTTGGGATTGGAACGGTCAAGGGACGGATCCATTACGAAATTTATGTCACCACCAAAAATCATAAGATGGGAGTTTAGGTCTGGCAATAGAGAGACTAGCTTATTAATAAAACTCACATCATCCCAATTAGGCGCATATACATTAACTAATACAACAGGAACATTATATAATATCCCAGAGACTACAACATATCTTTCCTGAGTATCTGCAATAGAACCAGAGGCAGTAAATTGAATGGTTTTGTGTATCAAAATGGCAGTTCCCCTTGCCTTAGAGTTAAAGTTAGAGTGGAAAACTTGCCCCACCCATGGTTTCCTAATTCTAAGATGATCGACAATGCGCAAATGGGTTTCCTGTAAAAATATTATTTCAGATTTTAATTTTTTTAAATATGCAAAAATTTTGCCTCTTTTGATTGGGCTATTTAGGCCTTTGACATTCCAGCTAACAAATCTAACTTTCGACCCCCCAGGAGATTTAGTTAAATCGGCCATATCAGACATGGACAAATATATATTTAGTCAAGCATTCACAGATCAAAAATGCCATCAGCAACATAAATGTTTCCTCACTATTCAGTTTTTCTAAAATCATATCATAAAACAAACAAAAAACACAAAAAAAAAATTCAATACCTTTTAAATAAATCAAACTTCCCAGCATTTTCCTAATGCTTGCTTCCCCAACTGAATCAAGCTGCAGAAACCTATATAAATTGCATGGCTCCCGGTTATCCAGTCTTTACCTCTCGATCTTCTTGAGAGACTCCAAACCACAATATTTACATGGAGTACAGCATAGTGTCATTATTACACAGTGTACTGAATGAACTTTAAGGCAATAAACAGAAACAAACATGCCATCTTTTCTTGAAGTTTTAAATAACTTGCTATAGAAGAATAGATAGAGAAAGTCACCTTATTACTTGAAGTATGTTGTCTGTACCATTTAACTTCACAGACAGTAGCGTTATATCTTTAGTCTTGTACAAAGACACGTTGTTTGTAAAAAGCCTCGGCAGCCGCAGGTGAATCAAAAGTGTGAATTTCCTCGCCGAGTTTCACACGGAGACGTGCAGGATACAAAAGTTGAAACTTTATGCCTTTCTGATAGAGGGATTGTTTGACTTCTTTGAATCCGGCGCGTTTCTTCGCTAAAGCTGCGCTCGTATCCGGGTATAGCCGCAGTGACGTTCCGTTGAATTTGGTATCATGTTGCCTGGCCCAGTGAAGTGCCTTTTCCTTTTCCTGAAATCGGTGGAAGCAGACAATGAATGGTCTTGGAAATTGCCCTGCTCCAGGTTTGGGGCGAAGCGCGCGATGCGCTCGTTCAAGTTCGGGAGGTTTGTCAAACACGCTCTCCATGGTATCTTTAAGCAGCCCAGATATAAATCCGATGGGGTCTTTTCCATCCTCAGCGCCTTCCGGAATATTGATAATACACAGGTTGGCCCTTCTGGATCTATTCTCAAGATCGTCAATTTGGTCAAGAAGAAAAGAATTCTGCGTCTTCAAGGATTTAATCGTCGTTTCCGCGGCGGTTAGCCTTTCAAAGTTTTCACCGACCAGTACTTCAGTAGATGCAAGCCGGTGCTGAAACGAGCCGACCGTCTCGCGTAGCGTGTCAAGGGAGGCCTGTAATGGCTTGATTGAATCGTGAATTAAACTTGCCATGTCCTCTTTTAAACTGGCCCGCTGTTTTGCCAGTTCGGAGACTAGCTGACTCATCGACAAGTTATCCTTATTGTCTTTTTCAGGTACGTCCTTGTTGCTAATAGTGGTGTCATTAGCCGCCATTACTGCTAACTTACCCGCGAGGGTAGCGCCTGACCGTGTTGCTGGCGCGGTACTTTGCTTCTGTTTAGAGTTGCTCATTCCGCTTTCTCAACTAAGTGTAGTTCTTAAATGTTATATTGTAAAGCAATTAGATTAGAAGCATATATGATTAAAAGGAGTGTGGTTGGGAGGTCCTCGCCTTTGCTGCCTTCTCTTACATCGCCAAACCGGAAGTCTTAATTGGCCATCTCTAAATGTAAGAAAACACATTCACTGGCTTCACTTTATATTTAAATGTATTCACTTCAATTATAACTTTTAGTTTAACTCTTTTTTTATTGATTTTTCCCCCAATCAGAGAAAAAATAAAAGACAGACAATACAGTGTTTGTTTCGACATATAGACCAAGAAATACAGATAAAAATAAGCAGATTTCTTACTCTCTGATTCAACAACAAAAAACAAAAGAAACAAAGGGGTTATAAATGGTTGCTTCCAAACATGCTAGTATGTTACAAAACAATACAAGTAAGAATAATATTAATGTATTATGCATGTACAGTGTGGTAGAAAAATATATAAAATACAGCAAAAACTGTAGATATTACTAAGAAAAAAAAAAAAAAAAAAAAACCTTTGCACCTTTTTTTTTAAACAATCACTGCCAGCTGTCAAGAAAACCAAATACAATTGTTTCCCTTTTTTTTTTATGTACTCGGATTCTTAATCAAACAGGGACGAGAGAGAGGACAAGATCAGCAAGGGTCAAAAACAGAGGAGTGGTTACGCAAAGGGTTATTTCTAGGAAAGTTAATATTTTTTAAAGTACAAAAGAAAAGGTTGCCAAATCATGTGAAATTGTTCTGTTCTACCAATCATTGTAAATCTAATTTTTTCTATTTGAATACACTGCAACAGGTCGTGCATCCAATGGGAGTAGCTGGGTGGAAATGGATTTTTCCAGTTCATCAGTATAAGCCTTTTGGCAATTATTAAGCAAAAAGCTAAAGCGTTTGACTGTAAGATGATAAGGACACCTTTGCGGGATTAAGACCAAATAGTGCCACTAAAGGGCACGGTTCAACATCTAAAATAAAAACGTCAGAAATTGACTTGAAGATTGATGTCCAGAAAGAGGTCAACGCTGGGCAAAGCCAAAAAGTATGATAAAGAGTAGCCGGGCTTGTCGACATCGGGTCACACGTAGGATCGAAATCCGGGTTTATTTTAAACAGTTTAGCTTTTGTCCAGTATATTCTGTGTAACAGTTTAAACTGTATTAGTGAGTGGCGAGCGCAAATAGAGGTGGTGTGTACACGACAAAGGGCCTTTGACCATTCCTCATCAGTAAAAATATGGATTAAGATCTGATTCCCAATTCTGCTTAATTTTAGACATGGCTGAAAAATCTGAGAGTGCAGTAAATGAAAAGATTGTTTTGTAAATATTGGAGACAGCACCTTTAGAGACTTTTATTTCTAAAACTTGATCAATTTCTTGTTTCAGAGGTAAAGTGAGAAAATCTATTTCTTATGAATTCACGAGTCTGAAGATATCTAAAGAAGTGAGTTTTCGGGAGATTAAATTTGTCTGATAAATATGAAAAAGTTACAAAAGTATTATCGTGGAAGAGGTCATTAATATCTACAATGCCCCTTTTAAACCATAATGCGAAGGCTCCATCTGAAATGGAAGATAAAAAAGAAGGATTTTTATATATGGGAGACAGACCCGACATTTTCTGAAAGCCAAAGTGTTTTCTAAATTGTTGCCAAATTTTTAGGCTGTGCAAAACTAAAGGGTTTGAAGAGTAGTGAGAAAATTTCATAGGAATAGAAGAACATAACAAAGCATGTAAAGAGACTCGGCTACAAGAGTCACATTCTATTTCAACCCATGCCGGAACTCAATGACAAAGACCATAATGTGACTGACTCCAATATAAAATGCTATGAATGTTTGCTGCCCAGTAATAAAATAAGAAATAAGGAAGTGCGAATCCACCTAGTTTTTGGGTTGCTGAAGGGATAACTTCTGGATTCTTACTGGGCCTCCGTTCCAAATAAAATCTGAAATCACTCGATCTAATGACTTAAAGAATGCTTTTGGTATAAATACCGGAATATTTTGAAATAGAAATAGAAATTTAGGTAAAATATTCATTTTTATGGCATTAATTCTACCTACAAGTGAGAGTGGGAGAGTTTTCCACCTAGCAAGATCCTCTTTTGCTCTCTCCAAGATTGGAATAAAGTTATGTTTGAAGAGATCTACATATTTCCATGTTACTGTAACTCCCAGATAACGAAAATGATCTGAGGCTGATTTAAATGGAAGAGCTGATACTAAAAGAGCTCTTGCGGCTGTGTTAATTGGAAAAAACTCACTCTTATGCAAGTTTAATTTATAACCTGAGACACTACCAAATTGTCCTAGAATACTTAAAACGTGTGGAAGACAAGTTTCTGGATCTGAGATATATAACAATACGTCATCGGCATAAAGGGAAATTTTTTGTTCTTTTCCTGCTCTATGGATTCCAGTGATCTTGCCATTGGTACGAAAAGAGATTGCAAGAGGTTCTATCGCTATAGCAAACAAAAGTGGGGACAGGGGGCAACCCTGTCTAGTCCCACGGTGAAGAGAAAAATATTCAGAACTAATACCATTTGTTTTTACCGAAGCCAAAGGGGAAGAATATAAGAGTTTTACCCAGGACACAAATTTATCACCAAACCCAAATTTTTTTAATGTACAAAATAAATAGTCCCACTCAACACGGTCGAAAGCCTTCTCTGCATCGAGAGAGACTAGGGCTTCTGGCATGTATGAGTCTGATGAGGTATAGATTATGTTCATCAGCCTTCTAAGGTTAAAGAAGCTTTGTCTATTTTTTATAAAGCCAGTTTGGTCCGGATGAATGATGTCTTGAATAACAGTTTCCAACCTTATAGAGAGAATCTTGGCCAAGATTTTCACATCTACATTTAGAAGGGAAATTGGACGATAAGACCCACAATCTAGTGGGTTTTTACCAGGTTTCAAGATCAGTGAAATTGACGCCTGACGCATGGAGGGAGAAAGATGCCCATTACTTAGGGATTCTTCGAAAACTGAAAGAAGTAATGGGGAGAGCTGGAGAGAGAACTTTTTTAAAAACTCTGTGGGAAAGCCATCTGGACCTGGGCATTTTCCACTCTGCATCTGAGTAATAGCATGTAAAATCTCAGCTAGACTAATAGGATCCTCTAATTTGTTTTTTGACGCGTTACTAATTTGAGGGATGTCAAGATTTTCAAAAAAATTATCAATCAGATTGGAATCTTTGAGGGAGTTTGACTGATACAAAGAAGAATAAAACAATTTAAATTGATTGTTAATTTCTTGGGGGTCTGATATACTATTCCCTGATGTGGTTTGGACTTGAGCAATAAAACTTTTTGCAGTTTGTAGTCTAAGCTGTAATGCAAGTGCTTTACTCGGTTTATCACCAAACTCATAGTATCGGTGTCGTGACTTAAGTAGAAGGTGTTCAGCATAGCTAGTGGAAAGAAGATTATATTCAGATAGCAAAAAAGCCCTTTCCTTATGTAGTAATGGGGTTGGACGTTGTGCATATTTCTGGTCCAACTGGCCAATCTGTCTAGAGAGTTCACAGAGCTTTTTATCTCGCATCTTTTTGATATAAGCAGAACAAGAAATTATTTCTCCACGCAAATAAGCTTTGAGCGTGTCCCAGAGAAGAGATACAGAAACCCCTTCCGCAGAGTTAACCTCAAGAAAAGTACTGATCTTTTCGGAGATAAATTCAACAAAACGGCCATCTGACAAGAGTAACACGTTCATTCTCCAAAAACTAGAAATTATAGAACCACCAGGGAGGGCCAGTTCGAGAATTACTGGGGCGTGATCAGAGATGACTATACTATCATAAGAGGAAGACTTTACTAAAGGAGTAAGTTTGCTGTCAATGATAAAATAATCTATACTGCAGTAAGTATGGTGAACTGGAGAAAAAAATGAGAACGCTTTTAGAAGAAGGATTCAAATGACGCCATATATCAGTTATACCGTACCACTCCAAAAATGAGTTAACTGTTCTAGAAGATTGGGACAAGGAAGCTGGTTTGGGAGAAGACCTATCTAAAGCAGTATTCAAGACACAATTAAGGTCACCTCCCATAATCAATTGGTAAGTATTCAGGTCAGGGAATTTAGAGAAAAGTTTTACAAAAAAGTCTGGATTATCCCAGTTAGGGGCATAAACACTTACTAAAACAACTTGATTATCATAAAGAGCGCCTGAAACGATCACATATCTACCATTGGGGTCTGAAATAACTTTAGAAGAATTAAATGGGGTATTCTTGTTAATTAAAATGGCTGTGCATCTAGCTTTACAATTAAATCCCGAGTGGAACACCTGTCCCACCCATGACCTCATCAAGCTTTTATGACTGGAGTTCTTAAGATGGGTTTCCTGCAAAAAGCATATATTGCCCTTCAACTTTATTAAATTGGAAAAAACTTTTATACTTTTCACTCGATTGTCTAATCCCCTTACATTCCAACTAATTAATTTAACCCTGCCCCCTCCCTGAAGTGTATTAAGCATTGTTAACAAACATTAGCTTAATAATGTTAGGGGAAAAAATAATGATTTTAAGAGTAGAGCATGGCAAAAGAGGCTGCTAAATAAGAGATGGTTGAAGGTGCATGAAATAAATATACAAAAAGAAAAAAACTATTCCCCCTTTGTGTCCAGAGCTGACATAGGATCTAACATATCTAAAATTAACAAACCTAACTGAAAGGAACGTAACAGTCAGGTAAAAAAAGAAGTAGTTAACTAGTTCTTGCAATTTTAGCTGCCCTTTCGGCAGTGCTCCGTGAACATGAGTAAAGTATAGAGTTTATTCTCTCAGCAGTATGATGCATGGCATCCAACTTTGTTACCCTGAACTTATGGAACGGGAATTATTATTATTTTTTTATAGACTTATAGAGTGGTCAGGATTGTGTGTGGGCTAACGTTACCTCCCTTTTTGTAACACAAATTTAAAGCACGCTTACTCACTTTAAGAAGGGTGGCAAACTCTTTATAGATTTAAAACAAGTCCGTCACTCAAACCTTGCCGGATACGGTCTTAGTGACCATACTAACAAAGTCCATCGCTGCCTGCGGAGTCTGGAATATATGACGCTGACCTTGGAAATCGACGCGGAATCTGGCGGGATGCAACATTCCGTAGGTGATGCCAGCATTGCGAAGTGCTGTTTTCACATCTTTGAATTCAGTACGGCGTCTTGCCACCTCAGCAGACATGTCCGGGAAAATGCGAACAACCACATCATTAAACTCCAAAGAGCCCAGCTCGCGACTCAGTTTCAATATGAGTTCTTTGGTTTGGTAATGGTGGAGTCGGACCAGTTTATGTCTTGGAAAAGAGTTTTGTTGAGATTTTTGGCCGACTCGATGAGCTCGATCAATTTCCAAAGGCCGCTTAAAGGCGCCGTCACCAAACAATTCAGTAAAGAATGAGGCCATGAAAGCAACCGGACTTTGGCCCTCCGAACCCTCTGGTATTCCAATAATCCTTAAATTTTGCCTCCGCGACCGGTTCTCCAAATCGTCCAGCTTGAGTTTGAGGCTGGTATTTTCTGTTTGCAGCGTGCTGCACAGCTTCTCCACTGCTGTTAACCGGCCATCTGAGTCGTTAAGTGCCTCTTCAATGTCCCCGATCTTTTGAGCTTGCGATGACAGGGTCGTTTGTAATGTGGAAACGGCAGAGCGAATTTCAGACAAAAATTCAGACCGTAGTGAAGAGATTTCTGATCGGATGGTGGATGTAATTAAGTCCTTCAAGGAAGCTGGCGTGATCTCTTCCTCCACCTGTACTGAAGTGGTAGCATTAGCCTTAGCTGCCTGCTCGCTCCCCTTGTCAGTCAGCATTTCAACAATGTTTCGCCCCGATTTTCCTGGTTTTGGCATTCTTCTTTATCAATGTATCATAAAATCGATTATTTGGTAAATATATGACAAGATAAATGACACTGCTGAAAAGAAAACGAATGAGTGTTCAAGGAGCGACTTCCAACCACGTCTATTCACCACGAGGCATACCGGAAGTTCCTCTTCAATTATAACTTTTACTTAAAATGATAAAGTCAGGAATTCTGCTCAGCACTATTTCTCTGTCCCTCCTGTTAAGAAAACAATTGGCAAAAGAGCTTTTATATTAAAAGCACCCAGCAGATTGAAATAAGTTACCTGTTGATATTAGATCCATTTCATCACATGGTATGTTTAAAAATGCCCTTTCTTCTTACTTTGAGATTGAGTCACAAATTCCATGTTGCATAATAGCAGTACGGCTACTAGTGCGCAGTGACTAGAAGATTTTTTTTATTCTTATATTTTTTTTTAATAAAAAAAATTATAAAAATACTGGAAGATCAAATGTATTATTAAAATGTAAACTTAACAATTTTACTAATTTCATGTAATTTTGAATCCAATTCCTTAAATTTGATTTACAATTCTACATCCTGTTTGCTACCTCAACTTAATTCAATTTAAATTCAGGAACTAAAATGGAACTGAATTTACAATCTTAATCTGATTCTGAATGGTGGACATCCATAGCTGTGTGACATACTGTGTACACCATCTATAACTACAGTATTTTAAACAGTTTTATTCTACATGGGGTGGGGGCGCCTATGTGGGCAGCCATGTTGGGATCACATGACCAGCTGAATACTACTTGCTTAATCTAACTAAGTAACTACCCTGTTATTGGACACTTTCATTCATGGATTACATTAATCATGGCTTTAAGTGCATAGTGAATTTCTACAATGGCATTGGTAACTGAAAACTACTGTGTTTGTTTTCACTTCAACATACTTTGTTTGTTTACTGATTACTGAGTGCACCTTTGAAATATACATTTTATATGTTCATATGTATATCTCTCTGTGTTTCTGTGATGACTGAAAGTTGAGTGACAATATACAAGGAGGAAATATTATTTACATTTGGATTAGGGCAAGAGATGCTCTGAACCGGGACGAGCTTGCTCTTTTCCCAGTTGACCCGAAGCCCCAATCGGCTGAGGTGTCTGAGCACCAGGTCCCTGTGAGCACACAACATGTCCCGCGAGTGAGCTAATATTAGCCAGTCGTCGAGATAGTTGAGGATGCGCGAGGGGACAGGGACAGGCCGAAGGGGAGGACTTTGTACTGATATGCCTGACCCTCGAAGGCAAACCAGAGAAAGGGTCTGTGCCGAGGAAGGATCGAGACATGGAAGTACGCGTCCTTCAGGTCTACCGCCGCGAACCAATCTAGATGCCAGACACTCACTAGAATGCGTTTCTGCTTGAGCATCTTGAATGGGAGTCTGTGGAGAGTCCGGTTCAGAACTCGTAGGTCGAGGATTGGCCGCAACCCACCGCCTTTCCACGATGAAGTAGGGGCTGTAAAACCCCTTCTTCACCTCGGCTGGAGGGACAGGCTCTATCGCACTCTTTCGCAGAATGTAGGCAATTTCTGCATGCAAGGCAGCGGCGTTCTCGCCTCTCACCGTGGTGGAGCGGACGTCATTGAACCTGGACGGACGCCTGGCGGACTGTATCGCATAGCCGAGTAGGACGGTCCTGATCAACCAATGCGAAGGGTTGGGGAGCGCGAGCCACGGTGGGGCAGAGCACGAGGTGCTGAGTCTAGAGACATCGAAGCACTTACCTGGCTCCTTGTGACCGCTCCTAGAACAGCCTGGGATGGGAGAGGAGGTTTTCCGTCCTCGTGGCCGGTGGAGGCCGTAGGCTCGGGAGCAGGCTTGTGCCACGACTGGGTGCGCGGAAGCGGGAAGTCCGGTTCCAGGGCACTGTACCTGCCAAAGAGAACCGGTGGCTGGCGTTCGTGATAACGATGGCCAGGGAGACCGGAAATAGAGCCCAGGGGCTGAGGATACTGTTCTTTTTTTGAAAATGTGGGTACCGCACCCCGTTGGGCGTGTGGCGAAATGAAATTCACAAAAAAATAAGGATTCTCCACCCGCCCCTCCAGCGGGGGAGGGAGTGGTCTGCTTAACAGCTCCCATAGTGCAGTTTCCTGAGTCCCTGGGCTGTCCGTCTCAGGGGCGCTTTGAAGCCTTCTTGGGGTTCTTGGCGGCCGGCCGTGAGGCGGGGGGCATCGACGTCCCGCGGGTAGCTCCACGCTGGGGCCGGCCACGAGGGGCGGGCTGTGGCGGGGCTGATGTGGGTGTCGGCACCACAGGGATATGCACTGGGTGACGAGCAGACGGAGTGCGGGGTCTGTAGCTCCGCCTGGGAAAGGATGTGCTGTATGGTCAATCTTACCATTGAGAACTGCCCCGCCTCATACGCGTAGAAAGAAGGACAGAGTCGGGGAGCTTTTATACCCGTATGTCCGTGAGAGTGGCATGCAAATTCCACACGCCCATTTTCATTGGCCTTTTCTCAAGATTAGAGATGTCTGGGCTCCGCAGGAGCGACTCCTTGTGTCAACTCACTGACAGAACGTTGAGTGAGTGACAGATAGGGAACTACCATGAAAAAAATTAACTTAATCCTACTTTCATTTCTATTACCTCAATTTAAATTCAGAATAAATACAGGAATTGAATTGGGATTCCTTATTCAATTCTGAATGGTGAACAACCCAGGTATCTATATAATATTCAGTATACAATAGCAGAAATAGTAAGTATGATAGTGTACTGTAAAAAAATTAAAACATCTTCAATTCAAAGTTTTCTAGTGGCTTGTTGCATCTAAATATTTCAGTTGGCTCAATGAAAGTTCTGTGAATGAAATATTCCCTAATGTGGCAACTGACAACAGTCTTTTAACAGGCTCATTTACAAAGTATATGTTGAGCCAATGGAAAGTTTACTAGAACATTGTGTTGGTCCAGTGACATATTTTGAGTTCTAGTAGCTATGTATTTGGTTCCCCTACTAAATAAAGTGTATATCAGCAAGCAGCATGTCTGAATTGTTTATTTCTCGCTATGCTATTCCATGCCTTGCTACATCCACATTAATCCAGATACATTTTAAAACGCTCTCTGTCCACACTGCCATTTTAGAATGTTTTCGAAAAGTTGCTCATCCACACTGAAACGCATGAAAACTCTTAAACCTTTGTACAGTCTGAAACTAAATTGTCCTTGTGTTGCACCGCCGGACACCAATTCAGAGCAAACTTTTTTTTTTCGCCTTTGAAGGAATGTAATGTGAATGTTGTACAAAAGTCAAATGTATCTTTAACAACGCTATCAAAGTGAATATCATGCTCAACAGCGCCGCTATAACATGGTTCGCCATCTTGATTGTATTTGTTGAATTGACTGTGTCACATGACAACAGATACATCATCGTTTTACAATGTCTCTATTTCCGTCCACACTACAACGTGAAGATTGAGTTTTCAAATTTATCCACTTGGGTGAGCATTTTCAAAAAGCTCAGTTTTCACTGTCAGTTTTGCCACACCGTGTTTCGTTAAAGCCTATTTATTTTTGTTACAAGCCGTGTTTCGTTAAAGCCTGAGTAAAGTTAATTTGTTTCAATGTACCGGTAGGCACCTGCGGCTTATAGACAGGTGCGGCTTATTTATGTTCAAAATAATATTTTATTTAAAAATCAGTGGGTGCGGCTTATATTCAGGTGCGCTCAATAGTCCGGAAATTACGGTACTAGTGCTTGATGGACACGCAGATCGCTAGATGACACCATTGTTCTGTTTCATCTGTCTCTTGCACCGCCATGTTTGTGACCATTATCCCATATACCTTTATTGTGTTGTGTTGAGATGTGACAAAAACCTTCTTCAGGAGTTAAAAGCAGCTCTTACATTCATACAGGATCATCAAAGATCTGTGATATTTTTTTAATACTGTGACTAAATCAGATCAGAAAACAACAAGAAAACATTTGCAACATCAGAATGAGAGATGTTTACAGTGATATGCCGGTAGGCATGTGTACTCGCCACTCACACATCAGACTGTAAGGAGATGAATCGTGGATTAAATAAAATGATGTCCGCAAACGTTCAATCTGTCAATATTCGCGCTGTCTTCAGACTTGTATGAACTTTTGCTGGGACTTGGCATGGATCAAAATAAATTTTCTTGATATTGTTTTTCGTGTTTTTCCAATCATCGCCATTGTTTGCTCCTGCTGATGTCACAAATATGGCGGATGCAGGGAAAAGTTACATCACTAAAACAAGGCAAAAGGAAATGTAATAGAGCTTGAAAACATGATCGCAAAGAAGACTGCTGATGTCCAGATTTATAGTAAAAAAACAAGTTATTTTTTGGTCTGTTTTCAACTCAAACCAAATGGATCACTTCTGAAGACAAGGATTCAACTACTGGAGTCTTATAGATTACTTTTATGCTGCCTTTATGTGCTTTTTGGTGGCTTTAAAGATTTGTTCACCATTAACTTGCATTGTGTGGACCTACAGAGCTGAAACATTCTTCTAAAAATGTTAATTTGTGTTCTGCAGAAGAAAGAAAGTCACACACATCTGGAATGGCATGAGTGTGAGTAAACGATGAGAGTTGTAAATAATTTAGGAGAACTATCCCTTTAAAGTAGTTGAATTGGTTCAATTAAGGTAGTTCTATTGATTTAATCAACAATCAGATGATACTATTACATTTTGCAATCAGTTCTGACAATAATATCATCTGATATATTTAATTAGGATGACATTCTTTAATGAAAATTAACTACGGTTTCACTCCAGTCAGCACAGTTTAATCAGGGTACTTGTAGTAAACCATTGGAACCACAAAATGACCATGATTACTGTGATTTTACTATAGTAAAACCATGGTTACTATTTGGATACTACAGTATTACTGTGGTAAAACCATTGTTCATTGTATGCCATGGTTAATTTTCTTAAAGATTAAACAAAAAAGGGTGACACCATTAATTTGAGCTTAAATTTATACTTATATTTATGCTGCTTAAACAAGAAAATGCCCTGCACTGTATAACTAAATGGAAATATAGTGATAAACAATGTTTTGCTTAAAAAAGAAGGCAAAGTCAACTAGATCATTCTAAAGAACTTACTTTAATGATTTAGTTTTCTCAGCGCTTCATGAGAAAGAGATGATTTACATGAGTGTGTTTGATAACTCCCTCAGCCCCATTGCTGCGTTCTCAATAAAATGTGACAAATGTAGCATTTTATGATGCTACACCACTAATTGTTGGAAAACGTCACTCGTTACTGGAAAAGCGACACTATTGTGAAAATAGCTGAACTACTGTCACAATACTGATAAATGTAGTTAAGTTAGTAGTGTTACTAAGTTATTTACTCCTCAACAGTTTACTGCTGTATTCATGATGGCCTGTACACAAACGTCTGTCTCCTAAACATGGGCAAAGTACAGGAATTCTCCACAGCTTCTTAAGTCATTTATTATTTAGCATCATCACTGACGTGTTTGTGTATGTGGGCGGGTCTTCAGGGCCGCCCCTCAGACTGATAAATATGCCATGCATTTGGTGGCACTCTCATCAGTCACAAAGCAGCTCAGGACGCCATTATCCGACCGCACTGCCTGCGAGCGAGCTGTCAACGTGCATGTAGCATAAATCTGCTGTTTTTGACACAGAAGTTCTAAAATATTAATTGTGTTAGGATGATACTGGGGGGGTGGGGTGGTCTTAATTCACGTGCTTGCTGTTGTACCCACACAGAATCAGTGGTACATTTAATTAGACAACAATCTGGATGGCAGTCTGCGCCCTGCTGTTCAACTGCGTTTAATAATGAGTGAAGTGACGGGTGGAGGTTAGCATATACCATTATAGATTTCTAGATGAACCAAAGGAAGAGGGAATTAGCATGTATTCAGGGTGTGAGGAATATGTTCATGAGCGAATACGCATTTGCTATGTGAGCTGTGGGTGAATATATTCCCCTCAGCCATGCGGTCATTTACAAATCAGTCTACTATAATTTTTTATTTGTGTTTTTGTGTGTGTTTATAATGCTTATTGGAGTATTGAGTTGTTAGCCTAGCAACATGATAATGTTAAACAAATTGTGCAGTCTCCCGTGTGCTTCACATGAGAAGTGGTATTTGCGTGACACGCTAAGTTTCCACCCATGTTTAGTGTTCTAAATCAGTTACATGAGTGTCCATCGCAGTTAGGATGCTGCCTCTGAATGTAGCCTCCAATGAAGACAGACAACAATGCTCCCACCTCTATTATAGCTCCATCGGGCTGTCGCAGGAAGTGCCTGTAATGTTGGCGTAGGCCGCTGAGATGGAGTGTGTAGATGGATAGATGGGTGCTGGTCTCACATCCATTGATGGACGTGCCAGCAGGCGGAGCCAATCCTGGAACAGGCTCCTCCTCTGTCCAGATGTAGTCATGCACTGCTACCTATTGAGACACATAAACCCCAACATACACACACACACATCTTGTTAGAGACAACCCCAATAGTAGTATAGTATCATAGCGCTAAGTGCCAGCTCAGTTCAGTAACCAATTAAGGAGCACTTGTGATGCTTCGGCTGCATGCATGAATAAGCAACTGCACTTGGTGAGGTATTAATATAAACACAGTTGGTTTGTTTTATTTGAATGTAAATTAATGGGACAAAAGCTTACATAAAAAGTTTAAAAATAAAATCAGATTGAAATAAAAATATTAGATCTGTGGATTAGTCGAGAGTGGATACTAACTGTTAACTTGAATAATTACTCAAACTTTAAGCATTCTTACGTAATTGAGAAATATTTGAAAGCAATCCACCACTGTTTTTATAAGATTTTTCAATATGAACATTATTTTATTTTTATTTCAATAGCATATCAGTTCCCCGTCTGTCTCTCACGTCAACATTGTGTCGAATGAAGCGACACTAGGGGTCTTTCTTAAGAGCCTCGTGTACCTCTGAAGTTGAGAAAAGGCCAATGAGAAATTGGCAGACAGAATTTGCATGTCCCTCCCCCAGACATACGGGTATAAAAGGAGGGAATCATGCATCTGTCCATTCAGAATTTTTCTTCGGAGCAGAGCGTTTGTGTGATCAGTGAGCTGCAGTCACTTACTGTTCCACTCATCTCTGTAGAGCATATGCTGTCGAATCTATGGCGCATATCAGTGGCTTTCTCCTTCTCTGCCTGGCAATGCAGCTTTGCCCCTGGATGCTTCGACAGCGCTTCTAAAAGAGAATATTTTTCTAAAAGAGTTTAATATCTCTAAAAGAGCAATACACAGTGGTGTTGAACATCCTTTTCAGCATACGTCTTCATAAAGCTGCCCTTTCGCCCCTGTGTAGTTCCTGGATGCTGCCGATTTGTCTTCTGTCCTGATGGTCACAGACACTGCCTCGTGTGTCTGGGCAGTGATCGCACGAGGCAGCATTTGTGGACAGTTCGTGTTCTCACGGCGAGAACCTCACCATGGCAACGTTGCGGTCATGACTTA
This sequence comes from Xyrauchen texanus, assembly GCF_025860055.1. Taxonomy (NCBI): domain Eukaryota; kingdom Metazoa; phylum Chordata; class Actinopteri; order Cypriniformes; family Catostomidae; genus Xyrauchen; species Xyrauchen texanus. The sequence continues at coordinate 1,751,551 of NC_068317.1, read as the reverse complement.
CCTTCTTAAAGAGGAACACCACTCCAGCCACCACCTGCATTGCTCCTTCTTCCAATGGGATTGAAGATGACCCGGCTGGCGATGGAGGTGATTTGGGGATGACAGCAGGCTCTGTTTCGCTAGGTAGATCCCCACGAACTACCCGGCCCCCGGCACACTCGTTGAATTCCGTTCAGGTTCAAGGTGAGAGAGGCTCGCCTCACGGCCAGTCTGCATAATCTCTCTCGAGTTGGATGATGAGTTCGCCGCTTCATCGGAGAGTGTTCCGTGTCTGACGTAGTCTGAGGCTGATGCCCAGATGGCCGACAAGCATGCCCAGAACGCCGTCAGCGTGGGGTTAGACTGGAACCCTCTGTCCTCCCCACAGCCTTCACAGCAAGACGATTGGTTCCTCAGGTCCTGGCGCCACTCAAAGCTGGTTCCTTTCTTCCCAGAGGTGCATGATGAACTGACGAGGTCGTGGAGGGCAACTTTCACTGCCCGCAACCGATATGCTCGCTCATCTGCTCTCACTACCCTTGATGGCAGGGTTACTCGGGGTTACCACGAATACTCGGAGGTCCCCCAGGTGGACAGAGTGGTTGCGATACACCTGTGTCCCGAGAACGAAGCAACCTGGCGGGATCACCGGTGCTCCTCTCCAAGGCCTGTAGGATGACGTCATCAATGACCTCCAAAGCCTACAATGCCGCTGGACAGGCCACTTCTGCCCTGCATGCCATGGCCCTCCTGCAAGTTCACCAGGCCAAGGCACTCAAAGATCTGCACGTGGGTAGTCCTGACCCCGATGTGTTGCAGGAACTGTGCTCAGCGAATGACCTCGGCCTCAGGGCCATGAAGATCACAGTGTGGACACTGGATGAACCTGGTTGAGATGCAGGACGTGGACAAAGCACGCTCCCTCAATGCCCCAGTCTCCCAGTTCGGTCTATTCGGTGACACCGTGGAGGACTTCGCACAGCAGTTCTCAGCAGTGAAGAAGCAGACAGAGGCCATTTCCCACATCATGCCCCACCATGCTCTGTCTGTTCGCCGAGGGCATCCTCCTGCGGCTTCCAGACGACAGGCAGCTCAGCCCCAACATTGAGTGCCCCGCAGGAAGCACTCGTCTCCCGAACATTCTCGAGGATCCGGAAGACTCCCAAGCTTTCCTGAGACCCAGGGAACGAGACGTTTGCTCTGGAGCTGGTAGACAGACCACTCTGTCACCCGGTGGAGGGCCGGGAGGAGAATCTTTATTTAAAGGTATTTTCTTTGGCGCACCCCGTACCCACATTTTCAATAATAGAGCAATTTCCTCTTTCCCTGGGTCACCTGGCCTGCAAATGCCATTCTCATGGTAACCTGGTGCCACACTTCAGCAGTCCCGGCACCACGGATGTGTACCTCTTGCATCCGGACCCACGACTGGTGCCCCCTGGCTGGCCGGTTCTGACGAGTCCAGAGGACGCCTACACAGGACCTCCTCCTCAATCACTAACCCGCCCCCTGCTGGGTGTGCGGAGCAAGGTAAGTGCTTCGAGACTTCTCTCAGCAACAGAGCCTCAGGACATGCTTCTGCCTCCCAACGCCACACTACCTGCCCCGCCCCGCTGTGAAGCCTCGCCAGGTACATAAAAAATGATCGTCCCATTAGTGCCCCTCGCACGGAGCTTGGACGCATGGCTCTCTCTTCCCAACCTGTCATGCTGGTTGGCCAGGACCACTTGACTCGGCTAGGCGATTCAGTTCACAAGGCCCCGCCCCCAGCGTCCGCTTTACCTCGGTGCACAGCGAAGATTCCAACACCCTGCATGCGGAGATCGCATCCCTTTTACTCAAAGACACAATAGAGACTGTCCCTCAAGCCGAGATGAATAAGGGTTTCTACAGCCCTTACTTCATCGTACCCAGCCGACAGCTCCTGAATGGGGCCCCAGCTGGGTTGGCATATCAACTGCCTAGAGTTGCTGGCTGTAATACTTGCCCTGTGGAGGATTCTATCAGACAGCACCGCTACGATAGCGTATATGTACTGTAAATCGGCAAGGCGGCGTGCACTCGCATCATATGTCACATATGTTCCACTCATGGAATCTCTCCGTGGTCCTTGCAGGCCTTTAGAGACCCCCTTTGAGCCGCAAGAATCAGTCGAGCTCAAAGCCCTATCCTTGAAGATGGCACTCCTGATCGCGCTCACTTCCATCAAGAGGGTCGGGGACCTGCAAGCGTTCTCTGTCAGCAACACCTGCCTGGAGTTCGGTCCGGCAGAAACCTGTGTCGTCCTAAGACCGACCTACGTGCCCAAGGTTCCTACGACCCCCTTCAGGGACCAAGTAGTGAACCTGCAAGTGCTGCCTCAGGAGGAGGCAGACCCAGCCTTTTCGTTGCTGTGTCTGGCACGCAGAGCTTTAGATGTTCTGAGCAGCTCTTTGTCTGCTTTGGTGGACAGCAGAAAGGGAACGCTGTCCCCAAACAGAGGCTTTCCCACTGGGTTGTTGATGCCATCGAATTGGCCTATCACACCCAGGTTGTGCCCGCCCCTTTGCAGGTTTCAGTGCACTCGACAAGAAGTGTGGCATCCTCGTGGGTACTGGCCAACGGCACCTCCTTAGCAGACATATGCAGAGCAGCGAGCTGGGCAACACCCAATACCTTTACGAGATTTTATAATCTCAGGGTTGAGTCGGTCTTGTCCCATCTTTTGTCAGGCCCGAGCTGATAGAACTCGGTAACGCGGAACAACTGACTGGGTGTAGCGCTTGCACCTAGCGCCTTTCCCCTCCACTGAGGCGAACACGTGCGCTCTTATCCCAGTAGATCCACTAACTCAGCTCCCTGGATGACTCCTCCCTAGCCCTCTGGTCTGCAAATTTGGCAGAGGAATTCCCCGACCAGACCCACTATGGGTACTTCCAAGGAGATCCCACTAACTCAGCTCCCTGGATGACTCCTCCCTAGTGCTCTGGTCTGCAAATCTGGCAGAGGAATTCCCCGACCAGACCCACTATGGGTACTAAAATTACTCTGTACTGTAATAGGTGCTCCACAGGATGGGCCCTTGTGTGGATTAATACCCCTGTGTGTATTTTCCATGGTACGGTTCTCCTACGGGCGGACCCGCGTCTCCCTTGGGCAGTCCCCGCTGCCCCCCAGTCGCCATGTTTATAGCAACTCCTGCATGTAGGATTTACCACCACGCTATTCCCACATGTGGCCTGAAAACCCATGTGACGTATTCCACCACTGGGCAGGTGGTGGTCTCCGCAGGGTCTTTCCCCCCTGAAAGAATAGGAGTTGGAAAAGAACACCTTCCCCGGTGCGTGTGATAGCGGTAAGATGGCCTCAGCCGCTTTAACTCTATGCGAGAAACATAGAGAGAGTAAATGCGCGGTCTGCTCCCATGTTTGGCATGTTGTTTTGTTCCCCCCTTCGGGGTGCCAGGAACTTAAAAAGTTTCTGATGATTTTTATGGGTGTTGGGGAAGGGTACGTGCAGTCTGACGCAGCCTGTCACCTTGGCATGCAACTGCCTGCCCGCTCTTCCATCAGCAGCACATGTATGTGGTTTCAGCACATGGCATGATTGAATAGGGACCCCTAGGGTTGCTTCATTCGACACAACGTTGAAGTGAGCGACAGACGGGGAACGTCTAGGTTACTGTTGTAACCTCCGTTCCCTGATGGAGGGAACGAGACGTTGTGTCCCCACGGCCATGACGCTGAACCAAGCCACTGTTATGGCGGAAATCTTATTCTTGGCTCCTCAGTGCAAAACCTGAATGGTCAGACACATGATTCCCTCCTTTTATACCCTTATGTCTGGGGGAGGGACATGAAAATTCTGTCGGACAATTTCTCATTGGCATTTTCTCAAGTTCAGAGGTACGCGAGGCTCTCAAGAAAGAAACCTAGTGTCGCTTCATTCGACACAATGTTTTGTTCCATCCATCAGGGAACGGAGGTTACAACGTCTTTTGCTAGACGTTTTTGTTGTGGTATCAAAATTGGTATTGGTATGTTCGCAAAGCAACAATGCTAATGCAGACCAAATGTTCATAAAGCAACAATGCTAATGCGGACCAAATGTTCGTAATGCAACAATGCTAATGCAGACCAAATGTTCATATTGCGTCAATGCTAATGCAGACCAAATATCTGTATCATGACAATGCTAATGCAGACCAAATGTTTGTATCGTAACAATGCTAATGCAGACCAAATGTTTATATCATGACAACGCTAATGCAGACCAAATGTTCGTAATGCAACAATGCTAATGCAGACCAAATGTTCGTATTGCGACAATGCTAATGCAGACCAAAAGTTTGTATCATGACAATGCTAATGCAGACCAAATGTTTGTATCGCAACAATGCTAATGCAGACCAAATGTTCATATCATGACAATGCTAATGCAGACCAAATGTTTGTATCGCAACAATGCTAATGCAAACCAAATGTATGTATCGTGACATTGCTAATGCATATCAAATGTTCGTATCACCACAATGTTAATGCAGACCATTCTTTTATATTCCGACAGCGCTAATGCAGTCCAAATGTTCATATCATGACAATGCTAATGCAGACCAAATTTCAGTATCGCAACAATGTTAATGTAGACCAAATTTTTATTTTGCTACAATGCAAATGCAGACCAAATTTTCACATTGAAACAAATACCAATGCAGATCATATTTCTGTATTGCAACAACGCTAATGCAGACCAAATGTTTGTATCATGACAATGCTAATGTAGACCAAATGTTCATATCACGACAATGATAATGCAGAACAAATGTTCGTATTGTGAGGATGCTAATGCAGACCAAGTGTCAGTATCGTGACAATACTAATGCATATTAAATGTTCGTATCGCTACAATGCTAATGTAGACCACATTTTCGTATTGCAACAAATACTAATACAGACAACATTGTATTGCAACAATGCTAATGTAGACCAAATTTTTATTTCGCTACAATGCTAATGCAGACCAAATTTTCACATTGAAACAAATACAAATGCAGACCATATTTCTGTATTGGAACAACGTATCATATCGCAACAACAATTTTGCATTTCATATTTCGACAACGCTATTGCAGACCAAATTTTCATATCATGACAATGCATACCAAATTATTGTATAAAACAACACTAACATAGATAAAATTCATTAATGCAGAACAATTTTTTTTATATCCGGACAGCGCTAAGGCAGACCAGATTTCCGTATCGCCACACTGCTAATGCAGACAAAATTTTCATATCGCAACAACCTTAACGCAGACCAATTTTTTGTATTAAGGCAACACTAATGGAGGCAAAATTGTTGAATCACATAAAGCCTAATGCAGATAATTGTTTTGTATCACAACAATACTGCAGACCACATTGTCACATTGTCATCAATAGACAATTGTTTGTCTGTAATCTTTGATCAAAATGTATTAACCTACTCTGCATCTGAAATTACTTTTTCACTGATGTCACAAAGTATATTTTTTAAACCGCTCCAACCACCAGCAAAGGCCCATTTCACAAGCCATTATAGAAGTAAAATCAGTAGAGAACAGCATTTCCACTTGATTTTAAGACACCACTTGCTGAAATAAACTTGCAACATAATGAATTCAGGTGACAGCAATGTAGCATACTATTGCTTGAAATGGCTGCATAGTGCATACTATTTCACATACTATTAAAAAAAAGAAAGAAAGCAGTGTACAGTGTCTACTGTGCAGTATGCAGTACCCCAATATCCCATTCTGAATATAACCAAAGCCCTTATGTTGATATAAAATGTGATCATGGGTGTCTGAGCAGGTGTAGTGTGACATCAGATGGCTCTGATCCATGTGTATGTTCCCTGGGTGTGTTACTTGTGTGTGTTCTGTGTGTGTTGTACCTGTAATGCATTGACTGCTCTATTAGAGGAACACAGCAAACAAGCAGAGCGTGTAACATGATATATAGGTCATGAATCTGAGATGCATTGATGTGTGAAGATCGCTGCGCCTCTCAACCAACTGGGCCAGATTCACGCACGACTGTCAGTGCTGATGCACACACCTTCTGACCTCACACAAACACACAGATACACACATGCACACTATATATCCACTGAATGCAATGTTACAGCATGCTTTGTGCAAAGACTTGAGAATCTCTCTCTCTCTCTCTCTCCCATAGCATTCTTTGAAGTACCTTGCAGTATCATACATATCATGGTACATTAGTTAAGTAATCATCCAGTAGAATAATATATATCAAAGAGCCTTGATATCACGATTTAATAATATAACTATCATGGTACGCAGTAGTTTTCTTTCTTTTTTTGTAATCAAGCAAATATGTGATAAAATACATTATAAAAGGAGAATGAACAATCATTCAGTCATCACTACATAATAAACCCTGACAGGGTGATTAGGACCCCAACGCAAACCATATTATTATTTTATAATTATTATTATTATTATAGGAATGAAAGTAAAGCTCATAACTTTGATTTGGTGGACAACATTTTTCAAATTGAAATTGTTTCATGACTTTTATTCAATTTATTTATTTAAGCAATAACAATAAAAGTTCATTCCAAGTTACTAATTCCAACATGAATATTCACTTTTAATTACATTACTTTTAATACTAGTAATATATTTATTTATTGATTCTTTTTCTGGATGGTTACACCACTTTTATTTAAACAAAATTATTGATTTTTTTTTTAACTTTCTTTTTGGGAGGACTTTCTAAGCAAATATTGATGTCTGTTATTAATTTGATTAATTAGATTAATTATATGGTATCTCATGTAATTAATTTGATTATACATTTTAGAGTGACAACTCTATCAATTATATTACATGGCCACTTCCTAAATACATAAATAATTTGACACAAAATATTCATATGAGTTAAATTATTTTAGAATGCCATAAAAAAATAAAAGAGCACGGAGTGACGAGAGACCTAAATGTAATACAGCTATGTAAAAAATCAGTTGCCTGGATCCACGATCAATTATACATTTTAACCCTCACTACGCAAAAGTATTTGACTCTGTAAATTATGATGTCATTGACCAATCACAATCAAGAATTCCAGAGATCTGCGCAATATATTGAATAAATTTTTATATTTAAGGACAAATAGAGAGCAGGAGATCTTTGGTTTATTCTCACCCCAAACTGATTGGATCACTGCAGAAGACATTGATTAAACCACTGGAATCTTCTATTCATTGTCTGTATAACTCTACTCTCTCCTCTCCACCAATAGCTGATGTGTGGTGAGAGTACTGGCACACTATGGCTGCCGTCACATCATCCAGGTGGATGCTGCACACAGGTGGTGGCTGAGGAGAGTCTACTGTTCACTGTTTAAAGCACTTTGAGTGTATTGTCAGAAAAGCGGTATATAAATGTAATGTTCATTCATTCAATGTTACATTCATTATGTGTTGCTTTTATACTGCCTTTATGTGCTTTTTGGAGCTTCCAAGTTCTGGTCAACATTCACTTGCATTGTGAGGACCAACAGAGCTGAAATATTCGTCTAAAAACCCAAATTTGTGTTCTACTAAAGAAAGAAAGTCATACATATCTGGGGTGGCATGAGAGTGAGTAAATGATGAGAGAATTTTCATTTTTGGGTAAACTATCACTTTAAAGCACACATAGCATAGTTACTTCATACTGCTGTCTAAAATACACTGTGACAAATAAAAGTTCAGCCCATATGGTCTGGATGACCAATAAGACTGAGAAATCGGAAAGCGTCCTCTGAGATGAGAAACAGATTGAGGTTAGATTGTAAGAAGGAACAGGCCCAGAACAGGCCTAAATTCAGCCCAGCTCACAGCAGAGACCAAATAACCACATGACTCTCTTTCTATTCCCTCTTTCAGCAAGAAGTTTTTCTTAATCGACTCTGTAATTATGACTCCTCTGGATAAACAGGTCTTGTCAGGCAGGGTCAGAACCAAGGAGAACTTTAATTTCGCTGTGTACTCGTGCCGTGATTTTCCAACTAGTTAAGTCTGTTGGCTAAACACAGGTCAAGTGAGGAGATGGCGAGTCTTTAACTCGTGTAATTAGACACTTCTTAAATACAGGCTGCCTTGAGAGAGTACACATTGAGAATTGTCACAGGACACGTCAAACGCTTTCATAACAGCATCACAAAGAAAATTACATAAACTCAAAGCATGTTCACTGATCGTGCTCAGCACCGCAGCGCTTCACGTCTGGTTTGGACAGATGCAGAAGAATATATAGTTCTGCTTCATAGGGAGTGTTCACACAGCAGCAGAATATGTTTGTCATTCTATTATATATATATATATATATATATATATATATATATATATATATATATATATATATATATATATATATATATATACACACAATTTGTATTTCTTTTTTTCTAATCAACATAATGCCAGAAATGCTGTCAATTGAGCTTAACTTGTATTGAACCCAGAATATTCCTTTAAGGGTTATAAAAATAATAAATAAATAAATAAAATACAAAATAATATTACTAATAATAAATAAGCCACTGTTGGTTAAAAAATATTTAATGGATTCACTTGCGAATCAAATGGACTTGTTAATTAAATCATACCATTTTCTGGTGCTATGGAAGTCACCATCTTACATGCATTATTCATGGCTATTGCGATAATAGAAAGGAACTTGACTTATTCATACAGGCAGAGTGTAACAGTCTGATTTCAGAAGAAAAAATCTTTTTCTTTTTTAATTAATCAGGGAATTCATATTTTAAGACTGACCTACTGCGAGCTCTGAGGTTTTTAATAGATATGCTTCTGTTAAAGCCATCAATCCATGTTACTTCATATTCTTTTTTTTTTTAAATTTGTTTAACAGTGGAACTCCTGGTGAAGAACTACACTACCCATGATCCAGAAGAGAAATATCCACCAATCAGAGAATTGCTGCAAACAAAGCACGCCAAAAGAGCTCTGCAGCAACTGTCCTCTCCCATTACACACTGTGAATGACGTAATTGAGTCATTACACACTTCCATTCAACCACACATCACGGTCACATGAACACACACCAAACGCATAAATACACACACAGCCTTCCAGATGCTAGCTAACTGGCATCTAGTATTTATATTGCAAAATAGGGGAAAACTTTGAATAATACACAAATAATTATTCTGAACATCCTCTTGTTCATTACATATTCATACTCATAATTTTTTAGTTTTTTGCTGTGAAATCACTAAAAAGGTTTATTCTTTATGTTTCACAAAACCCAGCTCCGGTTTATTCTCATTGGTCGCTGCCATCTTGGAAATGACATAAAATGACACTTCTTGCCAAAATCTGGGTTGGTCAATCTACACTGACTTCACATGTAGGATGTCCGACCTCGTGGGGTGTTTCAGTTAGTATTTCCAAGTAGGAGGTGGGAAAATTCATTGTTATTTTTAATAAACATATATTTGCATACATTTAAATATTTTGCAATATAATTAAAACATATTGTTTCTATACTTAGAATGAACAAATTTAAATTAAATAACGTTTTCATTGTTTTACTTTGTGTCATTCACAATGCTTCATGGGTTTCATTCCCACATTAAAGACATTAATAATCAGTCTTATAAAGACCCTTGTCTTTTTGTCTGATTTCCAAATACTGTTTTGTTTCAAATCAACGTTTTAAATGTTGTGATTTACCTCGGGGCTGGCTGAGTTGGTTCCTGGCTTAAAACACTTTTATTAAGGATTTTATTAAATCCCTATGGAAACAATTATTAGGAAAAACTACTTCTGGAACTAAAAGTGGGGTGGGCACTGTTGTGCTCTATTCAAGTTGCTCCTCTAAGCTGTTGTATGAAAATCACAATTCAAGAGTCACACCTGTTAATAAATATAGTTGTCAACCCTGAACACTGTGTGAATGTAGCCAAATAATCTCAGATTGAATGCAGCTATGTTGCTTTAGTAACATCTCATCTTGGTTGTTAGTACTGTGTTTGGTTAATCTGTATGTGTAATTCCACTGTAAGTACTGCAAAAACACGAAGTCTTCGGTCCACGAGAGCATTTCATGCATTGCATCATTGATTCTCCCTTTGAATTTGGATAAAAATGCAGTGCATGTCAGGAACATGCTTTTCCCTGATGTGTTTCTCCAGCGTTGTCTTAGCGCTGGCAGTAAGTGCCTGATTGAGACTCAGTGCCTGGCTGTTCTCAGGGAACCCATTTGTGGATAAGCAGATAGCATTCAAGTGAGCTAACCTAATTCCAACCAATCAAGCTTTGATTTATTGTGGCCAGAAATCTGATAGAGTCCATATCAGTCTCTTTATTTGAATCTGGAGAGACAGCCATTGCTTCTTTGTGGACTATAAACATCAAACCATGTCTTCCAGCCACGACATAAATTCAGATTTTGCAGGCGTTACGGCAAACGGACAGACAGGCGAGGGGGTCCAGGAAGTGGAAATACTGGCTGGTGCTCCACTCTTCTCCATGAGTCTGTGTCTGTGCACAAGTAAATGAGATTACACATCTCCATATTTGTAAAAATGGACATCCACAATTTGATAAGTGAGTTATTTAAGTGCGGGTGCCTCCTTGTGACAATTCGAATATTCTATCCAGTATGTACGAAGGCTGCAGTTTAATGGAGTAATAACTAGCATCAGAACTGGCATCAGACAAGAGCTGTGCTTTTAAATAATGCCCTCTAAATATATTCAATGATTTCAAATGTACAACAATATTCCTATGGATAAAATGTAATTACTAATAATTATGGAAACAGAACAGATATAATTCTGTAATTCAGAGCATGCGAAACTTGCAACAATCTACAACATAATCTTTTAATAGTTTAATTCCTTATTATTTATTTCTCTTATAGTAGACTGTGCCCTTAAAAGTGAACTTTCTCAGAAAAATTGTTCTGTTGATCTGAGAGATGGCCAAATTCAAATAAACACTCATGCTGTGTTTTATTCAAAGTCAGATGTGGGATATTCGTAAAATATTTGAGGCTTTCCATTGCTAATGCTCACTTTCAATGCTCCCATTAACTTAGCAAGTGTCCAATACGTTTCCTAGCGACAAAACTGTGGAGGATAAACAGTGCTGTGCAATGTTAGCATATGTTCTATTGGAGTACAATTATGCATGTTATTTAATAAAAGTGAATGTTTATCATAACACACACCTGCAGCTCATCAAAATCTCAGTGAGTTCAGGATTTCCACTGAGGATTTTGAGAGTTTCAAAGTTGTAAGTTCATTCCATTGCACTTTTTAAAGTAGGAAATCTGAAATTCAGACTGTCCGAGTTGAATGGAATGCAGCATCCGCAAACCAAACAAGACCTTGGATTCTTCTGTAGCCTGTTGTAACTGTTCCAATATCTAGTGAGCTGACTATTAAGAGAGCAATGTCTCTCAAAGTTGTGCTCCAGACACGATGGCTAAAGGATGTTTCTTCTAAATACATACTGTCATTTTTGGCAGCATCACATTTATTCTTCATGAAATGCATTCAAGATAGAAGATAGAGACCATAAAAAGACAATTTCACCTAAATATTGTTGTTGGACAATACTTGTGTGCTATGGATTTTAAATTAACAACATAAAAATAAAATAAATGTAATAATGTATTAAAATAATTTATTTCCTTTTTTTTGTACTGCTTAACTCTTCTAATTGTCTCTTACATCTCACATGTAACAACCATTCTTTTGTAAGACATTGGGATGACAAATTATACAGATAATTTAATATCAAAAAGTTTAAGAAACTCAGTCACTAAAAAAACCTTACCAACAAGTTTTGCATTCCTCACAGTTATTTTGGGTTTCTTCGCAATAGCTTTATCTATCCCTTACTTAGTTTTTAATTAGCTGAACTAAGCTTTTACTACAGTCACTGAATTTTAACAATTTTATTTGTGGTAAAACTACGGTAATAATAAAAATTGTTACTGTTATATTCTTGTAACTGTATGAAAACCATGGTACATTTTGAGGATATGGTTTTACTCCAAATATCATAGTTCAACTATAGTTATTGTAGTAACACCATGGTACAATTTGTGTGTGGCTTCCCAAACATTGGTCTGTCCCTCCCTCCACCCCATGCAACTCTGCTCTTATTTTCAAAACAAAAGTCTGCTGCCCTTCCTAACCGGCCATCTCTCAGAGAACGGTTTATATATAGTGCTGCACCACCGCTGGAATCTGCACTTCAGTTCTGTCCCACTTGGCTTTAATTTACAGTGGGAAAATAATTACAATCTCACTTTTGCGAAGAGTGGAGTGAAAATGTAAACAATGCTTCCCTGAGGGCGAGTGCTTTATCACATTGACAGGTGCATTTGAATGAGCCGTTGTGTGTGTGTTTGTGTGTGTGTGTGTGTGTGTATGTGTGTGTGGTGGACAGCCTGTGTTATTTACATGGCACTTGCACATGGCAGGCCTGCTACAGTATGATGGGCAGACTACAGCAGAGGATCACAGGTAACAGCCGCAGCTGGTATTTAACAGGGGATACAGGAGGGTTAATATGGGGTCAGTGAGGGCACAAAGGGTCCATGATACTGATATACTGCGATAAAATGCTCCACAGCAGAAAGAAAAACAAAAATAAACAAATACACAAAATACAACAATAGCATTTTAAGGCATAATAGGTGCACTCCCAACACATAGAGTATGCTGTTCCAATACGTTCACAACAAAATAATGTTACCTTCTAAGATATCTGAAAATGTTTTGCGCACATATGTATTTGCTGTACTTATTAGCAACCTGCTAACTTGACTTTGTTTACTTAATTACGTTGACAACCCAAGAGAAAAAAGAATGAGACTTTTTTTCAATCCACATTTGGAAGTATAACAATAAAAATATATTTAGACTTTTTTGTATCTGAAGCAATTTGGAGTAGTTACTGTGTTTCAGCTTTGTAGGTCAGTATTGCTGACATATTGAAGTTTTGACAGAGAAACAGTTTTGGAGATTTCAGAAAGTAGACACAAGCTGTACTTTTATGACTATAAAGTGCAAAATTCTGGTTACAGAAGTAAAATTCCTATAAATTTTATCTACAGGCAAATATATATATTGTATTTTTTACAATAACATATAAACATTTAAAGACAGATGTAGAATTCTAGCAGATGTAGCAGAATTCTTGGTCAAGAACCACAATCACTATGATCCTGAAGGAAAAAGTTCCACCAATCACAGAAATTGATTGAGAGGGGCGAACAAATTGCACCAAAAGAGCTCTGCAGTGACCATCTACTCGCATGATGCACTGAGACAACATGAAATCAATAAATAGTTTTATATTTTCAATAGTTTTTTCATTTGAATACGCAAATCAAAATGCATAATGGGATTGTAGTTCATCCCCTCATTAAAGGACTGTTCTGGGTTCAATTCAAGTTAAGCTCAATCGACAGCATTTATGGCATAATATTGATAACCACAAAAATGTACTTTTCTTAAAAAATAAATAAAAGCTAAATTCAGTGTTCCAGTGAGACATTTACAATGGAAGTGAATGGGGTCCATTTTTGGGGGGTTTAAAGGCAGAAATGTGAAGATTATTATTTTATTTCAGCTGTAAAGTTATTTATATTGTAATTTTTACAGTCATTTTAGGGTTTGGTGACATTACATTGTCATGGTAACAAAGTTGTAAAATTGGCTATAACTTTACACAGATGCGGTTACTAAGAGATTTTATCAAACTAAAATCATGTTTACACACATATTGTTTATGTCTTGTGGTTATACTTTTGAAACAGTATTTTAACATTTAAAAATTCACTTCCATTGTAAGAAAAGGAGAGACAAGTCAAAATAGTTTTTTGTGGTACTCAGGTTCTCTCGTATTGCGTAAGCTAGCTTACGCTACGGGAAAGATTCATCTTTTCTGAGATATTGAAGCCAAAAAATTATCCTTAATTTTTGTATCCATTGTCAACGCAGTGCGGCAGCTGCAGACCTTGAGCGGGCTAGCTAGCGAGCTCATAGGTTGCTCTGTGGCAACTGCTGCAGCCTATAGACGAGCTTGGGCGAACTCGCATCCAATGAGAGGCGTCCGCGCGCTCACTGCATCAAAGCCCGCCAAAATGGGCGTGACTAGAGTGCATATAAGCGTAGTTCGTAGGCTGGAACCCTGATTTTCATCTCTTCAGCGAAGCTCTTCGCATCGCTGACCTGGAAGCCGCGTCGCCGTTCGAGGGGCATCAAGCAAGCGTGGACAGCGCTAGAAGAAGCCGGCCGTCTCAGCCACCTTCAGCCATCCTGCGAAGCTACGCCATCCGACAACGTATCCTTTTATTCAGCAAGATAGTTCTCACGAACTATTCACAAAAGAGTACGAGCGTCTTTTCAAGATGCCTCGCTCCACTTGCGCCTCATGTCGCCCTTCTCAGCACAGGAGACCGCCACATCATCTGCGCTCTCTGCCTGGGACTGGGGCACGCAGAGCTTCGCCCTCACTGAGGCGGATCGCGATTTCTGCGAGGAGCTACCGATGTCGACCCTGCGGGCTCGACTCGAGCGCTCAAAGCAGAAACCGCCGCGCCGCCTACCTTCAGCCGCGCAGGAAGAAGCGCCGCTCACAAAGGCTGCGGAAACTGTGGTTGAAGCGACTGCCTCGCCGGAGCCTCTCCCTCGAGCATCGCTTTCACCCTCCCGCCCCGGGATGCGCAGTTGCCGCCCGGCGGCCGCACTGCTGCCATCTCGGATGACGAGGCGGAGGATAAGGGCGCTGTTCCATCATGGCTTCGGACAGCGAGGAGTGGTCAGGCTCCCAAGCCTCCTCCTCGGCCCAGGAATCCAGCAGGACCCGTGCCGAGTCGAGGGGAGTTAACACGCCTCCTCACACAGGCCGTCGACCGCCTCGGGCTCGAGTGGTCACCGCCCCTGAGCAGGCACCCAACAGACTCGGCGGCTGCTTTCTTCAAAGCCATCGCCGCTCTACACCCGCTGCCCGGGCCGCTCCCTTCCTGCCGGAATTACATACGGAGCTTGCAAAGTCGTGGAACACTCCTTTTCAGCCAGGACCCGTTCCACGTCTCCACCTCTCTCGCGTCGGTGGACGGCGCCACTGAGAGAGGCTACTCCTCCATCCCCGGTCGAGGACTTCGGTAGCAGCACACCTTTGTCCGCCCTCCGTGAGATGGCGTTCCAAGCCTGTGCTCCCGTCTAAGGCCTGCAGAGCGACTTCCGCCTATGTTGGCCGCGCCTATTCCGTCGCCAGCCAAGCCGCATCTGCTCTGCACTCAATGGCCGTTTTACAGATCCTACAAGCAGACCTTCTTCGGGAGTGGGATGAGAAAGGCAGGCACCCAGAGGCTGTTACTGATCTACTGAGCCGACAGACCTCGCCCTTCACGCTACCAAAGCTGCAGCCCAAGCTCTAGGGAAGTGCATGGCCTCGCTGACTGTGACCGAGAGACACTTATGGCTAACACTAGCCGACATGGGAGAAGCAGAGTGCTCCACGTTCCTCAACGCACCGCTCTCTCCGACCGGTCTCTTCGGCTCCGCGGTGAGTGGCATTGTTGACCGCTTCTCAGAAGTCCAGAAAGCCACCCAAGCCATGAACCTCTTCCTGCCACGTCGCGCTAGCTCCTCTGCAGGTCGCTCACGCGATCAGCCTCCTGCACGAGCCTCTTCACAGCGCCCAGTTCAACAAACTCAGACTTCTCAGCATCGACAGGGCGGCCGCCGCAGAACGCCGCCCCCCCGCGGGCCTCGATTTAAGGTAACGCTGAAACCAGAGCAACCGAAGTCTTCCTAACTTTGTTGAACAAACGACGGCTCAGTCCCGCCGCGGCCGGACCACCATCAAAGCTTTGCCCCCGTCAGTCCCCTTCTCTCAGGCTACTACAGTGGTGAATTTAGCAGCCAACAAGCCGGTGACACTGCCCGCTTGCCTGCACTCAAACGCCGTTTTCACGGCGACCGAAATAAATCTTGTAAAGAGCAAACATGTCTTATGTGTAGAAAAAGTGCCCACAACCCAGTGTTCGCCCCTACACACAAGCATAACACATCCCGTGCCCCTATCAGAGCACGCTCTCATAAAGCGGTTACTGAACCGCTCGAGCGTCAGAGTCAATGAAGGCGCCCACAAATGCGTCGCGGCGCCCATTCTCTGCCCGCTCTGTCACACGACCAGCCCTATGTGTAGAAAATGTGCCCACAATCCAGTGTTCACTTCTGCACACAAGCACTGCATGTCTCGTGTCCCCACCAGAGCACGTTCACATAAAGCGGTTCACGAACCGCTCGAGCGTCAGAGTCAATGAAGGCGCCCACAAATGCGTCTGGCGCCCATTCTCTGCCCGCTCTGTTACACGGCCAGCAACCATTCCTCTGTGTGTAAGTCCCATGCCCATGACTATGCTTGCGCATCATGTAACAGATGTGACTCTTTCCCCATTCATTCCAATCGGAAGTCACTCACAAAACAGCCTGTTCATGCTGTCTGCGAGCAATCATGCATGAACACACTAAACGCAGCTCACACATTTTGTTCAGCTCTGTGTGCGGCAATCAGAGCGAATTGGCCATTCACCCTCTAGCGTTACGCTTCAAAGCGTGGGAAGCTATTCCAGGGATATCCAAGTGGGTGTTAAGCACAATACAACAGGGCTATTTGCTACAGTTCGATCGCCGCCCCTCGCTTCAGAGCGCGGCTCGAAACCACTGTGAACACGGAAGCAGCGTGCATGCTTCGTTCAGAAATAGCAAGCCTTCTGTGCAAAAGGGCCATAGAAAAAGTGCCACCCTCTCTGAGCTGAGTCGGGCTTTACAGCCGTTATTTTCTTGTTCCCAAGAAAGACGGCGGCCTCAGACCCATATTAGATCTCAGGGTTTTGAACAAGGTGCTTGCAAAAAGACCGTTCAAAATGCTTACAATCAGGAAACTCCTCGCGCATGATGCGCCAGGGGACTGGTTTATTTCTCTCGATCTGAAAGATGCATACTTTCAGATTCAGATAAATCCCGTCACAGGCCATTCTTGAGATTCGCCTCGACAGCCAGGTTTATCAATACACCGTCCTTCCGTTCGGCCTGTCCTTAGCACCCGTACTTTCACGAAGTGCATGGATGCGGCGCCCGCACCCATGCGGAGTCAGGGTTTGCGAATTCTGAACTATTTGGACGACTGGCTGATTATGGCTCAGTCACATATGGAGCTTCTGTCACACAGAGCAGTTCTCCTCAGCCATCTGAACAGTTTGGGTCTTGCAGTCAATTGGACCAAGAGCTCACTACAGCCCAGTCAGACCATTTCCTTCCTGGGAATAGAACTAGACTCCGTGGCAATGACGGCTCGCTTATCTACACAGCGCGCGCGCCGTGTGCAGCGACTAGCCGCGTCATTTCAGATGAACAGCCTCACGCCTCTGAAGAAATTCCAGAGAGTGCTAGGTTACATGGCCTCAGCCGCAGCAGTACTTCAGCTGGGTTTACTGCACATGCGCCCGCTTCAGCATTGGCTAAACACCCGAGCGTCTCGCCGGGCTTGGGCCACAGGCTGCCAGCCCATCAAGGTGACTCAGACCTGTATATCAGCTCTGCAGCCCTGGACAGTGGCTGAATGGTATCAGCGGGGAGTGACAATGGGAGCTGTATCTCGCCGAAAAGTCATCTCGACAGACGCGTCCAACACGGGTTGGGGCGCGGTCTGCGAGGGCTCTCCGGTTTTCGGCCTATGGTCAGTTCAGGAAAAGCTCCTTCACATAAATTGTCTGGAAATGATAGCGGTCGAGTACGCGCTCGTGCGCTTTCTCCCGGTCATTCAGGGTCACCACGTCCTGGTCCGTTCGGACAACAGATCTGTGGTATCCTACCTAAACCGTCAGGGCGGTGTCAGATCCAGGAACCTCTTCCATCTGACAAAACGCATACTGAGTTGGTCCCAGTGCCACCTGCGCTCGCTGAGGGCGACGCACGTGCCAGGCCACCTGAACGACGGCCCGGACAGACTGTCCAGAGACAATATTCCCCCAGAGGAATGGTCCCTGCATGCTCAAACAGTCCAGACGTTATGGCACCTATTCGGCAGAGCAGAGATAGACCTCTTTGCGTCCAAAGAGAACTCTCACTGCCCAATATTTTTCTCGAAAAGCAAGGACGCGCTGGCCCAGGACTGGCCCAGGCGCCCGCTTTACGCCTTCCCTCCCGTCTCGCTATTGCCACAGGTAATGCAGAGGATCAGGGAAACGCGTCACTCGGTGCTCCTCATAGCCCCGCGTTGGGAGAATCAGACATGGTTCCCGGAGCTTACGCAGCTGTCACTGACAGCGCCGTGGCCCATCCCAGTGAGAGCAGATCTCCTCTCTCAAGCTCGCGGCACAATCTGGCATCCCCACCCAGAGCTGGGGCTGCATGCGTGGGTGATCAACGACTACCCGTCGCTCTGCCAGAAGGAGTAATAAACACCATCATACACGCTAGAGCCCCTTCCACGAGAAGACTCTATGCGTCAAAATGGTCTGTGTTCTCAAAATGGTGCACCGACAGAGACCTGGACCCGCGGACATGTGGGGTGTCGTCGCTACTCGTATTTCTACAAGAGCTGCTGGATAAGGGCAGATCCCCATCCACGCTCAAAGTGTATGTGGCGGCCGTTGCGGCGTTCGCTGAACCCCTGCATGGCCACTCATGGGGTAAAAACAAGCTGGTCATCCGCTTCCTCAGGGGAGCTAGAAGGATGAACCCCAGCGCCCCATCGGTTCCTATCTGGGATCTTTCTATAGTTCTCGAAACTATGAAATCCCCCCCTTTCGAACCACTTCAATCCGTGGATTTGAAATACCTTTCACTCAAAACCGTTTTTCTGACTGCCCTGTCATCAGTCAAACGTGTGGGAGACCTTCACGCGCTGTCTGTCAGCGCTGCGTGTCTTGAGTTTGGACCAAGTGACTCCAAGGTCATTTTAAAGCCTAGACACGGCTATGTTCCCAAGGTGATCGGTACTCCTTTCAGAGCACAGGTCATTTCCCTATCGGCGCTGCCAGCACCCAATAGCGAACGCGTCGCCAATCTCCTTTGCCCGGTCAGAGCACTGAGATTGTATACTGCGCGCTCCGCTGCTTCAGACGCTCCGAGCAGCTTTTCGTTTCGTTCGGAGGGCGCACCAAAGGTCTCGCCGCCTCGAAACAGACACTATCTAGATGGATAGTGGACGCTATTGCTGCTGCATACGCGTCAAAAGACCTGCCATGCCCGTTGGGCATTAGGGCTCACTCCACTAGAGGCATGGCATCCTCGTGGGCATGGTCCAGCGGGATTTCCATTCACGACATATGTGTGGCAGCGGGATGGACTTCCCCTCCACCTTTGTCAGATTTTACAATATGGAAGTGCCCGCTCTGCAGGCAAAACTACTAGCGGTTTAATACGCTACAGCTCCCCTGGTGAGCTGCACTGATGGGACACATTCCACACAGACCGGCACCGCCGCTCTGTCGTTCCCTTCCCACTATGTGCTTATGTATTACACAATCAATGACCCGCATTCTTGCCGGCCAAATATTATTTCCCCACTCATAAGGGCTCCCCGTGTCCCCCTTAATTCCCTGGGGCTCATACAGTGGATGCTTGGCGCGCACGGCGTTGACAATGGGTTCCCGTAGCGTAAGCTAGCTTACGCAATACGAGAGAACCTCTCGTGAAGAGAACGTATCGGTTACCTAACGTAACCTCGGTTCTCTCTAGATGAGGGAACGAGTATTGCGTAGCCGGCCGTGCTTCAGCGCCACGGCGACTTTTCGCTTCAGTCAATGAAAACCAGGGTTCCAGCCTCACGAACTTCGCTTATATGCACTCTAGTCACGCCCATTTTGGCGGGCTTTGATGCAGTGAGCGCGCGGACGCCTCTCATTGGATGCGAGTTCGCCCAAGCTCGTCTATAGGCTGCAGCAGTTGCCACAGAGCAACCTATGAGCTCGCTAGCTAGCCCGCTCAAGGTCTGCAGCTGCCGCACTGCGTTGACAATGGATACAAAAATTAAGGATAATTTTTTGGCTTCAATATCTCAGAAAAGATGAATCTTTCCCGTAGCGTAAGCTAGCTTACGCAATACTCGTTCCCTCATCTAGAGAGAACCGAGGTTACGTTAGGTAACCGATACGTTTTATGTCACAAATGATGTCGATTGAGCTTAACTTGAATTGAACCTGAAATATTATTTTAAAGATCTTAAGTACACAGTCTTGTACCTTTGTTTTTTGTCTGCTTTTTATTTAATTAATTCATTAATTAAATAATTTATTTTGCTTAAAATCTAAATTTGTAATGTTGTGATTCACCTCGATGCTGGTCTGTTTGGTTCATGGCTTACAACTCTTTTATAAATATTTAATATTTTATTATATGAAATCCCTCTTCAAAAAAAAAAAAAAATTAATGGTGAAATTCTTTTAGAAACAAGATGGCCAAAAAAGTGGGTGTGTTCTGTTTCGCTCTATTGCCCACATGGAAAATAAACAGCTGTCCAGGAGCATTTCCACCATGGCCACAGAGTGAACTGATTTGTCTTAAAGCAACAGCTGCGTACATAGACACAAGGAAGCAAACTTTAGGGTTTGAAACAGAGCTGTAGAGACTGGCATGAATGTACAAATTGTGTAAACACTCAAATGCATGGGCATTCAAAGTTAGTTATCAGAGGGTTAGTGAATGTTCTTGTATGTGTAGAAATACCAGTTCGCAGGAAGCTTCGCTTCAGGTATTTATCCATTACAAGTCAGCTGTCCAGGAAACACATACACTCATGAGTACATTGCAGTGATATTGATTCATTGAGAATACTCTGAACGGATTTCCGTGGCTTCATGTTTTTATTTATTTATTCATGAAGAAAATGCCAATGCACTGAAAGCAGAAGTGCATGGATTGCCCACACATCACCAGCCAGTGTGTGTATGTGTGTGTGTGTGTGTGTGAGAGAGAGAGAGAGAGCACATTTGTGCAATAACAATGTGATTTCGTATGGTATCAGGTGATAATATCATGGTACTTTGATATACTATTTACATATGCACCATTCTGTAGGTGCATGGTGCTTCAAAGTATACCATGTTACTACCATGGTAATTGCATATATGATTACCACATTCATATACCATTGTATTAACATGGTGCTCCCAGGTAATGGTACAAATGTCCAAAAAACATGGTAATGCCATGGCACTTTTTTAAGTGTTTTTGTGTATGCTAATAAGGGTTGTTATACTCTTTTGTTTGGAAAATATCTTTACATGCAGAATTCATTCAAAAGCTGCACACGTGTTGAACTTTCTTCATCACTGGCAAACGATAGGACACATTTGCAGATTTGGTTTCCATTGGTTGTAGATCCATTGCAACCAGCATTATCTTTATTTGCCGTGTTATAAAATATTCCATGAGCATGTTGACAAGTGAGAGCGCACGCCAAATGATTCAGCAGCGCAAGCTTTCTAAGTCACTCAGATTGAATCGCGAACCGATTCAGACCTCTTTCCTACCACGTGTGAACAATTCATTGTAAAGATCCGACTCAGATGAGTGATTCATTTGTGATCGGATGTCTTTAGTTCTGATTCAAACTGGCATGATGTAGAGGTGTAGCTTTTGTCAACACTATGCCGCTACCTTATAAAAAATATAGCTGCGCAACTGAAAAGCTTCTTGATTTAAAAACAAGCAAATCTACCAACTCGCTACTCAGAAATGTAGATAAGATAATAGCTTCACTATTTGTAGCAAAGCTACTGCCCATAACTGTAATTAGGGCATCATGAATCTGCAGTGCTCCAGTGTAGCCAATGTATATCTGCCCTACTGCACACACAGACATGATAAACAACTGCCAGACATCAAAGCTGAGATGTCTAAGGATCATTTTTATCATTTATCGCTTGTTAGCGATGGACAAAGTGAGCATTGGTCTTTTTTAACAACACAACTCATTTACCTCTATGAACCCATGCTAATGTAATGCCAATCTAGTGTGATGTGTGCTTGACTGAAACTAAGCTTCTGGAATTATAAAGTAAACAGGCATGAATATTTAACTACAGACTCCAAACAGAGGCAGATAAAGATAGCAGATAGCATCAGAGCACAGGATAATCTGTGGCATTCATCTGCATAATTCACTGTTACTAATCTGTTTTTATAAATGCTTAAAAAGCCATTTTAATCCATAAACAAGTCTGGAGAGGAAAACAGTGACTGATGCCTGGAAGAGAAAGTTTTTTGAGGTTTGTTTGGAGGGGCTGTCGGAGAAACACAAGTTATTTCCACTGGTACTTTAAGAAGTTTTGCATACACTGATGTGCTCATACAAGGACACTCGAGCTGGAAGAATCCAACATTAGATTATTTTCATATTGGGGCCAAACGGTTTACCATTGCTGAAGCATATCGTTTAAACCAATCCAGGCTTACTCTCATACGTTACGTTTTATTATTATTATTGTTTTCATTGTGGAGCTTAAATCAAGATTAGAATGAACTGGTCAAATGTGAGTCACCATGTCACAAAATGTATTCCATCAGCATAGTTCTGAGCTGATGATGATTAGCTAACCATGCTAAGAAATCCAGGCCGAGATTTTGCACCAACCCCTGTTCAAGTGGAAATGCTACTGGAACCGTTACTCACTGAGCTCAGAACTAGGGATGGACGATATAACTTATTTTCTTTTAGATCTGAAACAATCATTTCAAATCCAATATAGTCGAAAACCGATACCAATACCGATACTTCTATTAAATAGATTTTTTTTGCAATTTCATGGGATAAAATTTATAATTTAAAATATTATTTGTAGTCGTAATTCAAGTCATTATTATTATTATTATTATTATAGTAATAATATTTTTTACATTTGTGAGCCTAAACAGAAAATTATTAGACTACTGTTTTGTTTACCCTTTAAACGTTATATTCATTTCTTAAAGTTCTCTACAAAAACTATAATGGGATTTAGTTAAACCATAATTACCACAAAATTAACCACAATTTCTACTACAATATTACTATAGTAAAACGTACTTATTAACAACAATTACACAAAATTATAAGAAATAAGAAATGTCACCTTTAGATTTTTGTGTGAGTTTAAGTGGTGTAGTAGTGTCTGAAGAAGTTGGTATACTGTGAATTTATGAAAGACTCCCCCATAAATAAAAAAACCACATGCACCTGACCTCTAAAATGAATTTACATTTATATACAGTACATATGTAAAAAGTGTACAAGTGCCACATAAACTTGATGTAAAATGTATATCAGGGCAAGTGTCTTGCTGTCATGGTGTAGAGTACACTGCTAAGAACCATGGTATGGTAACTTGATGTTAAATATGTATTTAAATTAATAGGTGTCATTAATGTTCATTTTATTAGGCTACTATGAAAATTGTTAATACATTATAATTACTCTAACTAATAAACTAACTCATAATATGCAATAAACTGTTAAGCATTGTAGCAAATATGAGTGTAGTAATGTTCGCGTTAACATGTTATCTTGTTTTACCATATAGCCTACATAAATTAATGGTTATTTGTTTTATTTGTGTACTATTATGTGATCTTTTCTGTGTATGGTGAAATTGTTTTCCTATTTAGAAATATACATTTCTAAAAATAGAAATAAATAAGGCACCAACGACAGCAGTAAAATGCAAACAAAAAAGAGCATCAAAAACTAGCAGGGGTGCAATAACATGCAGTATTTTCACAAAGATTAATTGCATAAGTTAAATTTAAATGCTGCAGAAACAAAAAGTAATTTATTCATATTTTTCACTGCAGCTCTTGTATGCAGCACTCCATCATATGTATGTATAATTTTTATAGGACTACACAATTAATCGCATTTTAATCGCGATCACGATTTCTGCCTCTCACGGTTAAGCATAACCATCTGTGATATTAGTGAGTTAGCAAATGGAAATGATCAGCCAGGTAAAGTTGTTAATTGTTCATTTTCAATATAGGCTGTGTCTACGGATGATAGACCAAATCACAAGCTCTATCGTAGTTCGTAGACCAATCACGCTCTCTTCAGAAGTACGCTACTGACCATTCACTGGCTGGGTCTCATTTAGAAGGCTGCGCCCTCCGGAGGTCGCATTTGTTGGCCGCATACATCATCCAGGCTGTCTAGTTTCAGAAAAGCGAGTAGGACACTTGGAATGCCGCCTTCTAATGTGACCTTTCACGGGAATTCGGAGGATGCAAGAGGTGTATCCTTCGTGGGCACTCACAACCCACAATTCTTTGCTTCAACGGAAATGTCTAAAAAAATATGATGTTCAAACGCAAGGAATGTTAATTCCCAAGTTGAAGTACCTCAGCAGATGGGTGCAGAGTATATAATATGTATAATTATATATGTAATTCAAATATAGTATTAGACTAAAAGTACACCGGTAAAATCTATTGTCTTTTCTCTTTACATTAGTATATTTCTCCTAAAATTTTACCTCATACATTCCCTTCTAAAGCGACTTTGTTTCCTTCTCACTCAACGCGCTCGTGCTTGTTAAAGAATGGTCTGATGTAATAGCAACCATGTTACATTATGCTTCCATTTATCCTACGAAGGATGTCTCGTTTAAGTGAGGCTTGTTTAAAGGAGGACGCTCAGTGTACTGCTGCCTTCAAAGGACACGTCCTACCTAGCAAGCAGCCTTCCAAGCAAGACACAGCTATTGTTTCAATTTCAAACACACGCTAAAATACAGAACCGCAGATGTTTACGAGTATCGCATGAAGATAATGAAACAGTGTTATAGCATTCTTAGAGTGGCTCTGTGCTCGATGCACATTAAATTAATTCCATCTTGATCATGTATGTAACATACAGAACAGACATGCCATGTGTTCGGGTCATGCACATTGCTAACGTGCGCTGACAGCGTTATATTTAAAGCACTCCAGATTTACTTCAGTTGCAAATTTGCATAATTCCAAATATGTCTGGCCATAACAAGTGTGTAAACAAATCTACAGTAACCCCACAGCACAGGGGTTGTGTGGAGCGAGGAGTAGCACAAAGTCTGTCACCTCTGCTGGTAACACACAGAAACAACACACAACACACGTCTTCCTTCAAAATAAAAGGCTTGATAAGATAATTAGGCTTCCTTTTAAAAAAAAAGGTTTATTTTATAATCAATATCTAATCAGTGGCAACAGTATATATATAATTGTGTAGCTCTGTAAAAATCAATTAAATTCATGTTAGATTCAGTATCTAATCTATTCAAATGACAGAATAATCATGATTAAATTGAGCTAAATTATCATGATTGTTAACTGTTATACAGTTATTGTGCAGCCCTATATAATTTTTTATATACAGCATATTTATTACACTGTATACTTACCATAACTGTAAGCCTTTTACAGTTGCCAAGCTATGTGGCAATTAAATCCATTATAGGGGTTATATCACACACTTTTTTAATTATGTTTTCCCTAAGGTCCACTTACAATGTTAGTAAATAGAAGAAAAAAAAAATTCTTCACTTAAAACAATCATAATGACACTATGTTTTCATTATATATTAAATGTTAACTGTTTATGCATTAATAAATAAATATACATTATATATATATATATATATATATATATATATATATATATATATATATATATATATATATATATATATATATATATATCACTCACCTAAAGGATTATTTGGAACACCATACTAATACTGTGTTTGACCCCCTTTCGCCTTCAGAACTGCCTTAATTCTACGTGGCATTGATTCAACAAGGTGCTGAAAGCATTCTTTAGAAATGTTGGCCCATATTGATAGGATAGCTTCTTGCAGTTGATGGAGATTTGTGAGATGCACATCCAAGGCAGGAAGCTCCCGTTCCACCACATCCCAAAGATGCTCTATTGGGTTGAGATCTGGTGACTGTGGGGGCCATTTTAGTACAGTGAACTCATTGTCATGTTCAAGAAACCAATTTGAAATGATTCGAGCTTTGTGACATGGTGCATTATCCTGCTGGAAGTAGCCATCAGAGGACGGGTACATGGTGGCCATAAAGGGATGGACATGGTCAGAAACAATGCTCAGGTACGCCGTGGCATTTAAACGATGCCCAATTGGCACTAAGGGGCCTAAAGTGTGCCAAGAAAACATCCCCCACACCATTACACCACCACCACCAGCCTGCACAGTGGTAACAAGGCATGATGGATCCATGTTCTCATTCTGTTTACGCCAAATTCTGACTCTACCATCTGAATGTCTCAACAGAAATCGAGACTCATCAGACCAGGCAACATTTTTGCAGTTTTCAACTGTCCAATTTTGGTGAGCTCTTGCAAATTGTAGCCTCTTTTTCCTATTTGTAGTGGAGATGAGTGGTACCCGGTGGGGTCTTCTGCTGTTGTAGCCCATCCGCCTCAAGGTTGTGCATGTTGTGGCTTCACAAATGCTTTGCTGCATACCTCGGTTGTAAGGAGTGGTTATTTCAGGCAAAGTTGCTCTTCTATCAGCTTGAATCAGTCGGCCCATTCTCCTCTGACCTCTAGCATCAACAAGGCATTTTCGCCCACAGGACTGCTGCATACTGGATGTTTTTCCCTTTTCACACCATTCTTTGTAA
Source organism: Xyrauchen texanus (assembly GCF_025860055.1). NCBI lineage: Eukaryota > Metazoa > Chordata > Actinopteri > Cypriniformes > Catostomidae > Xyrauchen > Xyrauchen texanus. The sequence goes on along the minus strand of NC_068317.1, from coordinate 1,724,881 downwards.
ACCCTAGAAATGGTTGTGCGTGAAAATCCCAGTAACTGAGCAGATTGTGAAATACTCAGACCGGCCCGTCTGGCACCAACAACCATGCCACGCTCAAAATTGCTTAAATCACCTTTCTTTCCCATTCTGACATTCAGTTTGGAGTTCAGGAGATTGTCTTGACCAGTACCACACCCCTAAATGCATTGAAGCAACTGCCATGTGATTGGTTGATTACATAATTGCATTAATGAGAAATTGAACAGGTGTTCCTAATAATCCTTTAGGTGAGTGTATATATATATATATATATATATATATATATATATATATATATATATATATATATATATATATATTATTATCATCATAATTTTGCATAAAATTGAGCTCTTTAATAAAAAAAATGAAAAAGATGTAACAGTATTGTTTTAGGTGCTTGGAGCAACATTGTACGACAATACAAAAATAAAAAGGCAGATTTTATTTGTATTATTCAAGGATTAAATATTAATATAAGTATTAGTAGTCTATTAAATAATTAGTATTTATAGTCAGAGAATAATCTGATTACAAATGTGTTACTGTAATCTAAGAACTTTTTAAATAAAAAAGTAGAGTAAAATTACATTTTAAATTCTTATAATCAGATTACAGTTACTGACTTTCAATTCAGTTTATTTTAAGTACATTACATGTACATGATGATATGTAAATCTTTTTTGTGTTTCTGTTAAAGCTAAAGGTTTTGTGCCTCTTAACAAGTAAAAAAAAAAAAACAAGGAAGAAACTGAGACATTATTTTCATTAATTCATGAATTTGATTGCGTAAAACAAAATACAATTCTGTGAAAAAATTATTAGAAACTAAAAGTAATTAGTTATGTGATATTTGTTTTATTGAAATAATCATCAAAGTAATCGGATTACAATTTTGGAGAAGTCAATAGCAATTTGTAGTGGGTTTCTTTTTAGAGTAACTTTCAGAACACAATTAGTTACCTGCAACTGTCACGTATTGCTATGCTCTAATCCTTTGAAATAGTTTGTTGGTGTAACCTAATGCACTCAGGCTGATTCAGTGATTTTAAAAAATATTGTTGAGCACATTTGTAGGTTACCATTTTTCCAGTGTTTAATTACTATATCATTTTTATAGAATGTGACATATGCCAAATGATCAAAGGAAATTTGATTCCTCATGATATGACCCCTAAATTTGATCCACATTTGATCATTATTCAATTTAACCACACATTGAGGACTTTAAAACATTACAGTCCCCATTCACTTTCATTAAATGGAAAAGGAAAAGTAATGTTTGGAACAACATGCGGGTAACAAAATTGTGATATATTTTACATTTTTGTGTGAACTATCCCTTTAATATCCCTAAATTATAGAATTATAGTAGAATTATTTTAGAACAGGGTTAATCCAATCAGAATTCAGAGTCTGAATTATGCTTTTAATAGTCAGTATTTCAGTACAGAATATTCATCAAATCAAGACAGTTTTTAATATTATCATCTTTATAACTTTGGAATTAAATGCACAAAGAGTGCAGCATCTGTGTTCTCAGTCTCTGCTGGTGGACATAATCAGCTGAGAATGTTTGCTTGAAAACAATTTCATTTTGTTTGGTCACTGAGGAAACAAATTATATAGAAAACCTGATATTCTCACAAATCCCTGTTGCACTGCATCTTTAAGCAATGTTCACTGGCTTACTGACCAGCCAATTTGTTTCCGCTGTCATACATTATGAGAGACAGCAAGAGAGAGATTGCAGGATCTACAATATATGAGTTTAAACACGTGGACTCAATTTCACAGCTCCCAGCTGCAATTGTTTTGACAGCTGACCGTATGCAATATGTTCGGATAAAATTAAAAGAAATGTCCTGATCTCTGATACAACCAACATCCAGCCCCGGTATGTGGAAAACAAGTCCTTTACAAAAAATCATGGTACAGCCATTTTTTCAGTGCGTGTGACCGAACAAACTCTTGCTCACTCCTTAAGATAATGTTTTTTACTGATTAACCATCCATCAGAACCATAATAAAACACAAATTTAAACAGGATCAAACCAAAAATGTAAAATGTGTTTTGCTAAAGGAATACTTCACCCAAATATGAAAATTCTGTCAAATTCTACTCACCCTCATGTAATTCGAAACCTGTGTGACTTTCTGTCTTACATGGAACACAAAAGGAGATTTAAAAAAATATCCTGGTCATGCTTTTTCATAAAATTAAAGAGAATTGGGACTGAGGCCGTCAAGCTAAAAATAAAATAAATATACTCAAACAAACCACATGCCTAATATTGTGTAGGTCCCCATCGTGATTTTAAGACATTACAGTCACCATTCACTTTCATTAAATGGAAAAGAGTGGCCAGGATTTCTTCAAAATGTCTCCATTTTTTGTTCTAAAGAAGGAAAGTAATGTTTGGAACAACATGCGGGTAAGAAAATTGTGATATATTTAACATTTTTGTGTGAACTATCCCTTTAATGCCGCAAAGCAATAAATTAGCCAACAACAATGTGATGGACTTGTATGGTCCAAACAAATCGAGACGCTCTCTCTGTCTCTCTCTCTCTTCTTTGTGAGAGAGACACAGCATTGTGTTTCTGCAACACTTTCACACTTTGCTGCCCAGCAAAAGCCGTTGACCTTTTGTGCATGGCAGGCATGTCCCCTCTGCAGTCATATCGTATTGAGGTCTGTTGTGTGGCTCGTGTACCCCGGGGCCCTGCAGCCTCTGTGCACTGTCTACTAATAGCCTCCTGCAATTGAAGAAGCAGCTCTCAGAGCTAATGCAAGCAAACAGCGTGCCTGACGGGATGGGAGGAATGGGGGAGGGGGGTCTGCAGGTGCCTTCCTGTGGTGACCCTTTTACATATCAGGGCAGATTCTGAGCAGCTTGCCCCCTCATTCCTCATGTTTATCTTCCTGTTTGGGGTGTTTTTCCAGGGCTTTCTCAGGCCCATTGTAGCCTGACATTGTGTCCGGATTTTGACTGTCATGGACCGCTAGTCAGCAGAGGAAATTTTGTAGGTGCAAAAACTTTCAAATTTGGGGAAAAGCATTCAATTGTACATGCAACTGAACTTAGTGTCAATATAAAATATTGTAAATCCAAACAAAAACAACATATCAAAACATGGTGCTACAGTAGCAACTCCAAGGTCATGGGTTCAATTCCCATTGAATCTATATGGGTGAATCCCACAAAAACATGTCTAGTTCACTTAAAAAAATATTTCAGGTTCAATAGAGGTCAAGCTCAGTCGGCAGCAGTTGTGGCATAATATTGATCACCACAAAAATAGTTTCTTTAAAAAAAGCGGTAACACTTTAAAATAAGGTTCCATTTGTTAACATTAGATAACGAACATGAACTAACAATGAACAACACGTTTACAGCATTATTAATCTTATTTCATGTTAATTTAAACATACTGTAAACTAATTAATTTTTATATTCAAAAGTCATATTAGTTCACATTAGCTAATACACTATGAAATAACATGAACTAACAATGAACATTTGTATTTTTATTAACTAACATTAACAAAGATTCATAAATGTTGTGCAAAAATATATTGTTACAGTAATTGTTTGTTCATGTTACCTAATGCATTAACGAATGTTATTATAAAGTGCTACCAAAAAAGCTCAAATCTGGGTTACAGTGTGGCAATTACAATGGAAGTGAATGGGGTCAATCTGTAAATATTAAAATATAAGTGGTTTCAAAAAAAGTCACAACACATAAATATTATACTTGTTAATGTGATTTTAGTGTGATAAAATCACTTACTAACCTTTTCTTCATTGCCATGACAACGTAACACAGTAAACCCTAAAACAACTATAGAAAAAAAACTAAGATATAAAGAATTTACAGCTCAAATAGTATAATTCTAATTGAAGAATTATTGTAGGTCCATTTGTAAAATTGGTTCACATATCTACCTTTAAAAACAACAAAATTGGCCCAATTTACTTCCATTTTAAGTGCCTTGTAACCTTATTAAAGAACAAGAAACTTGTTTGTTAGATGCTATACCAACTAAGCTCTTAAAAGAGGTATCTCCTGTAATCTCAGAACCTCTTCTTAATATCATTAACTCCTCGCTATGCTTAGGACATGTCCCAAGAAACTTTAAAATGGCAATTATCAAACCGCTTATTAACAAGCCACAACTTGATCCTGGAGAACTTGCTAATTATAGACCGATTTCAAATCTCCCGTTTATGTCAAAAATACAAGAAAAGGTAGTATCCTCCCAAATATGTTCATTTCTACAAAGAAATAGTATATATGAAGAATTTCAATCAGGATTTAGGCCTCATCACAGTACAGAGACTGCACATATTGGAGTTACAAATGACTTGCTCTTATCATCTGATCGGGGCTGCATTTCTCTTCTAGTGCTTTTAGATCTTAGTGCTGCATTCGACACGATAGATCACGACATTCTCTTGAATAGGCTGGAGAATTATGTTGGAATTTGTGGAGTTGCATTAGCATGGTTTAGGTCATATTTAACAGACCACTACCATTTTGTTTATGTAAATGAGGAATTGTCAAACCAAACAAAAATAAAATATGGAGTGCCACAGGGATCCGTTTTAGGGCCTCTGCTTTTCTCTTTGTATATGCTTCCCCTGGGAGATATTATCAGGAATCATGGAATAAGCTTCCACTGCTATGCTGACGATACACAACTTTATATTTCTTCAAAACCTGATGAGATATCACAATTCTCTAAATTAGCAGAGTGTATCAATGAAATAAAATATTGGATGGCCAGAAATTTCCTTCTACTCAATTCTGATAAAACAGACGTACTAAATATTGGACCAAAAAACTCTAAAAATAAGCCGCTAAAATATAATTTGTCTCTAGATGGATGTACTGTTACATCATCTTCAACAGCGAAGAACTTAGGTGTTATATTTGATACCAATCTGTCCTTTGAAAATCAAATTATAAATGTTTGTAGAACAGCATTCTTCCACCTAAGAAATATTGCTAAATTAAGGCACATGCTCTATTGTTGCTAATGCCAAAAAACTAATTCATGCAATTATGACCTCAAGACTAGATTATTGTAATGCATTACTGGGAGGGTGTCCAGCTAGATCAATAAATCAAATTCAATTGGTTCAAAATGCAGCAGCCAGAGTGCTAACAAGAACCAAGAAATATGATCATATTAGCCCCATTTTATCATCGTTACATTGGCTACCTGTTAAATTCCGTATTAATTTAAAAATTCTGTTAACTACATACAAAGCTTTGAATGGTCTAGCTCCGCAGTACTTAAGTGATCTTCTACCACGCTATATTCCAACACGTTCATTAAGATCGCAAAATTCTGGCCTGTTAATAGTTCCTAGAATATCAAAATCCACAAAAGGAGGAAGATTCTTTTCATATTTGGCTCCTAAACTATGGAATAGTCTCCCTAACACTGTTCGAGATGCAGACACACTCTCTCAGTTTAAGTCTAGACTAAAGACTCATCTATTTAGCCAGGCATACACCTAATTTATCCTCCAGCCCACAATTAGGCTGCTTTAGTTGGGTCTGCCGGAACCAGAAACATTGATTATGATCTCTAACTCTGCAATAAATGTAATGACATATATGCTAATATTATTTGATTTGTTTCCATGTCTCAACCTCGGGACTCCTATCCTGAGGTCACCAGAACCGGCTGGATCTAGCACCATCCCTGCTTCGTGTTGGACTCCACTGCTATGTGTCGCTGAATGATGATGACTAAATGCAACCGGTGCCAGCCAAACATCACTTCAGTCTATTATGATGGACTTCAGAGGATGAACTGGTGCCAACTCCAACCTGCATCACCTCAGTCTATTGATGGACTACAATCTTGAAATGGAACGCATAGACTAACTATTGCCAACAAAAGTCTTCATCAGCCAATTAACAAGGACAACTGCATCTATGTGAACTTCTGCAATTAATCAAGATGGACTTCAAAGACATTGGTCATTTATCTTACAGTTCAAACACAATCGATGTTTAAACACTGACCCTTAACACTTAGTTTAATAATTTTAAACCATGATTTTAACTATACATAAGTAATATTTACATTATATTCATGATGTTAGCCAGAGGGGGAACTGGCCCCCACAGTGAGTCTGGTTTCTCCCAAAGTTATTTTTCTCCATTAATCAAAATCTTATGGAGTTTTGTGTTCCTTGCCACAGTCGCCTACAGCTTGCTCACTGGGGTTATTAATACAACTATTATTTAATTATTTTTAAACACGATTAAGCATCGTATTTTATCTAATTACACAAGGATGATTCATCGACTTTATAGACATTACAGTTTTATCGTCTGTTAATGCTGATCTTCTGTAAAGCTGCTTTGAAACGATGTGTGTTATGAAAGGCGCTATACAAATAAAATTGACTTGACTTGACAAGAGGGACGAGTCCAATTTGTTTTTTCTTTTTTGTTGTAGTAATCAATATTATTCAATTATTTATAAAATATCGACTGAGCTTAATTTGTATTGAAACCTTGAAACCTTGAAAATATATATATATATATATATATATATATATATATATATATATATATATATATATATATATATAATCTTGTATACTTTCTTTACACAAAATATATTTACTTATTTTCCTTTTGTTTTTCAGATAAACTTTGACTACATCTTCTTGAGAGGTTTCAAGAGATTCACCCATATACAGATCAAATATATGGATTGAATTCACTGTAAGTCACATTGAATAAAAACACCTGTCAAATGAATAAATGTAAATGCTCTCATGTTTATTTATTTGTTATATTAATGGAGACAGTATCTCATCCTTTCACCAAAGTCAGAAAGTTTGGAGTGAGTTCACACTGATGAATGTGTTGTCAGAGAAGGACTAAAGTGACAACATGAGAAAAGTTCCCACGTAATAATTACAGATGGAGAGACAGAGAGATGAGTGCTGAGGGTGCACAGGAAGTGGGCGGCAGTCTGCTCGTCATTAGATCGTGTTTTCCCTCCTGCGACAGGTTGGGCCCCCGTCACTTGTTTTGCAAAGCACCTTGGGTGTTCCCTAAATTCAGCCCATGGAAGACATTACGCAGACATGTGGAGACAAATAGTGCAACAGAGCGCAAATCTTGATGCGACTGAGTAGCGAAAACATCTCGGGGGCTATCAGCAGCCATTAGAGAAACGTTATGGTGAATTACGGCGAAGATTACAGCGATGGTGGACTCCTCTGTCACTGTCACACAGCCGGTGACAAAACAGTTTGCGTTACCTGCTTAAGTGCGCCACACATTAGCACCTCCCTTCCAGGTACAGTAATCAAGAAGGTGACGGCACACAATTAATGAGGTCCATCTGCAGTGCTGGCTATACATAATTAATGAGCTCATTATCCACACGCTTTGACTTTAGGCCCCTTTGCTAGAAATACACACTGCAGGAGTGCAGGCACAACGTAAAGTCTATGTGCTGGTAATCACTGACAAATATTTCCAATGAACGGCTGCTAACATTACACACGTGTCTAAATGAAAGAGTACATTTAAGAAAACACAGCAAAGAAATGTAGAGCTTTACACTAAAATCCTTAATGTAGCTAGCATATTGTGTTCCTTTAAATGTGCCTATTTTTTATTTGTTTAAATCAGTGGTCTCTGTGGTGCTAATGTTACAGTGTAATATTTAAAGACAAGCAATAATGATTATCACATGGCCTGGAAGAAAATAAGTTATAATATTATAATATGTTAATTGAAGAGTAAAAAATCTGATTACTTTTTACGATCGCCCCATGAAAAATACAGATTTGATAACAATAAAAGCCTGCCACTAGCAGAAATATTGAATGTGGATTATTTTATTGTTTTAATGTTTGGGAAGAAACACATAACTGATGAATTACCGGCGCTTCAGAAGTTTGTTTTACTATTACAATAGGTAATGTACATTATGTGAATATATAAGGGGAAGTGTGTTTTTTTAGAAAGTCTTTTACCATTTAAAATCAAATTTTTTTTTTTTTGACAAATTAATTAAAAAAGTAATGCTAATCATATCAGACTTAAAAATTGTTTTAGATACAGCATGTCACAATGCAGACCACTGCTGCAATTACTTGAATATCAAATTATACTAAACACTGACATTAAACCAAACAAACAGATCTTTATATTTATATTAAAGGGGTCATGACATGGGTTTTTTTATTGTATTATTATGTTCCCTTAGGTGCAATTATAGTATTAATATATTTTTTTTTAAGAAAAACTTTTAAAATCTAGTGATTTATGACCTTTTCCCACCCTGTTTCTCATCCTCTGATTCAAACAGTCTGTTTTGGGGGCGTTTTCCATTTAAGACCTCAGTGTTAACGCCCACTGTTATGATTGGCTAACGTCAGTGCCTATGTATCAATTATTGACGCTCCCAGCCAGAACAATATGCAAGTAAACTAAGTAAAAACACTGTGATTATTCATAATGAATGAAATTGCGCTTTAAAAAGTAGTTTAAAGTTTAAAATAGATTACTTACAGTTTGCGTCGTCGTTGTTCCCAGAATAGTCGGCACGGACTTATCTTTGAGCAACAGTTTTCTGGCAAAGCCAGCATCATATTGAGATTTGTTCTCAAAACAGTCATCCTAAAAATGTACAGAACAAACGCTTAAGTTAACACTGCCGTGACTGGGACGTCCTCAAAAAATAAACTGCATCCATTTTTCCCTGACGCCTGGATCTTTCGGCAGCTTATTCAGAGGTTTTGTTTGACCACAGCCAGGAACAGCACATCTGTGTGGCATCGTAATTTTCCTGTGCACAAGTAGTCTCTGTCAGAGCTCGCTGTCCATCGACTGAACACTTGTGAGGCGACGGCGATACAAAATCAGCGTAGTTGTCTTGCGCTTAAAGCGTAGTTATCTTGTGCTGGAGGCGGTCATATGCAAACGCTGTTACGTCACTTCTAACCGACACGTCACTTCTAACCATGAATCCAGAACGAGCTGTATTTTGAGCTTGATTAAATAAATGATTCGTTTAGAATGGGGAGGACGTCTTAAAATATTAAACTTGCAGGACGTTTTAATGATACAAAGACCTCTTATATACCAAAAGATCAAGGCAAATTTGGTTTCTCATGTCATGACCCCTTTAAGTAATGTTTAATAGTAAATGTCAGTTCCCCTTCTGTCGCTCTCTCCACGTTGTGTCAGAGAAGCGACACTAGGGGTCTCTCGAGCGCCGATATTCACCTCTGGACTTTGAAAAAAGGCCAATGAGAGTTGGCAACCAGTATTCACATGTCCCGCCCCCGGACATACGGGTATTTAAGCGGCGCAAATACGGGAGTTCATTCAGAAAATTTCTTCGGAGCCGATGGTCATGTCTGCAACTGCTGCGTGTACACACCGATTTCCTGCTATCCCTCTGCTGCATGCTGTTGGATTCTACGGCGCACAACAGCGGCTTTCTCCTGTTTGCACGGCTGTGCATTCCTGCCCCTGGGCGCATCGACAGTGCAGATTCAAAAACTCTCACAAGTTTTTTCCCTAAAAGAGTGATTTTATTTAAAAGAGTAATTTCCTCTAAAAGAGCAAAACACAACGGCGTGAACGTCCTTTTAAGGACACGTCTTTATAAAGATGCCTTTCCGCCCGTGTTGTTTCTGGATGCAGTAGAGTGCTCTCCGCTTCCGACGGCCACAGGCGCTGTCTCGTGTGTCTGGGTAGCGATCACACCGAGGCTGCGTTTGTGGATGGTTCATGTTCTCACAGCGAGAACATGACCATGACAACGTTGCGGTCGCGGCTTGCTTACAACCGTGAGCAAGCCACTCCAGCCGCCCCCCCGTGTCGCTCCTTCTTCCCACGGGATTGAGGACGATGCGGCTGGCGATGGAGGCAATTTGGGGATGGCAGCGGTGCAGCTCGCCGGTACGCCCTCGGACCACCCGCACCCGACACGCTCGTTGATTCCCGTCCGTGCTCGAGGCAGTGGTGACTCGCCTCACAGCCAGTCTGCCGACCCTCTTGCGATGGAAGCAGATGAGCTCGCCGCGGCATCGGAGGGCGTGTTATCTGATGATGAGGACTCCCCTGGGCTGCCGCTTTCGGGCCTGCACGCCCAGGCTGAGGCTGACGCACAGATGACTGACATGCTTTCCCGGGCAGCCAACAGCGTGGGCTTGGATTGGAACCTTCCATCCTCCCCACAACCATCACGGCTGGATGACTGGTTCCTGGGGTCTGAGCGCCGCTCACAGCCTCGCCCCCCCCGGTCCCGTTTTTCCCGGAAGTGCATGACGAGCTGACATCTTCGTGGAGAGCACCCCTCTCCACTCGTCACATCGCCATAGGCTCGTCCGCCCTCGCCACCCTCGAAGGCGGAGCGCGCCATGGGTATGAGGTGATTCCCCAGATGGATAGGGCGGTTGCGATCCATCTATGCCCCGGTACCACTACCACCTGGCGAGGTCGCCCCGTACTCCCTTCCCGGACCTGTAGAGCAACCTCCTCGCAGACAGCGAAGGCCTACAGCGCCACCGGATGCGCCGCTTCCGCCCTGCATGCCATGGCTCTCCTGCAGGTCCACCAAGCCAAGGCACTACGCACCATACACGGGGGTGGCCCTGATCCCGACACGCTGCAGGAACTGCGCTCAGCGACCGACCTCGCCCTGAGAGCGACGAAGGTCACAGCGCAAGCGCTCGGGCAGGCGATGGCCACGCTAGTGGTCCAGGAACGTCAACTGTGGCTGAACATGGTCGAGATGTGTGAAGGCAACAAGACTCGCTTCCTCAACGCCCCTGTCTCCCAGTTCGGCCTCTTCGGCGACACCTTCGAGGACTTTGCCCAGCAGTTCTCCACGGTGAAGAAGCAGACGGAGGCCATCTCTCACATCATGCCTCGCCGCAAGCCTGTCGCCACGGCCCATGCCCCGTCTGCTCGCCGAGGGCGTCCTCCCGCGGCCAGAAGGCAAGCTCCTGCTCCGCCTCAACCCGGGCCCAGCTCTCAGCCCCAGCGTCGAGCAAACCGCGGGAAGCGCACGCCCCCTGTCTCACGGACCCCCTCGAGGACCCGGAAGGCTCCCAGGCGCTCCTGAGACAACGCACCCAGAGCCCAAGACGTTAGCTCCGGAGGTGGTAAGACCGCTCCCTTCCCCCGGTGGAGGGCCGGGAGGAGAATCCTTTGTTTTTTCATTTGCCGCACCCCCTAACATGGGATGCGGTACCCAAATTCTCAATAAAAGAGCTATTTCCTTTGTCTCTGGGGCACATGGCCTGCAAATGCCGTTCTCACGGCACTCTGCTTTCAGGCCTCAACAGTCCCGGCTCCATGGACGCGGTGTCCCCACCTTCAGCGCCACGACTGTTCCCCGGCCGGCCGGTTCAGACGAGTCCAGAGGACGCCAACATCAGACCTCCTCCTCAGTCACGAACCCGCCCCCTGCCGGATGCGTGGAGCAAGGTAAGTGCTTTGAGTTTATTCTCAGCACCAGAGCCTCGGGACGCCACGTTGCCTCCCGACTCCGTGTTACCTGTTCCGCACCGCTGCGAAGCCCCGCCGGGTACATCCAAAAAACCCGTCCCCTTGGTGCCCCTAGCACGGAGTTTAGAGGCGTGGCTTGCACTGCCCAACCCGTCACACTGGCTGCACTGGACCATTCGACTCGGTTACGCAATTCAGTTTGCCAGGTCTCCGCCCCCCTTCATGGGCGTACATTTTTCCGCAGTACACGGCCAACATGCCCACTCCCTGCGTGAAGAAATCGCCTCCCTTCTATTACAGGACGCGATAGAGCCTGTCCCTCCAACCGAAACGAAGAAGGGTTTCCACAGCCCATACTTCATTGTACCCAAGAAAGGCGGCGGCTTACGACCGATCTTGGACCTGCGAGTTTTCAATCGGACCTTGTCCAAACTCCCGTTCAAAATGCTCACCCAGAAACAAATTCTATCTGGCGTCCGGCATCTAGATTGGTTTGCAGCGGTAGACCTGAAGGACGCGTACTTCCACGTCTCAATTCGCCCTCGACATCGACCCTTCCTAAGGTTCGCGTTCGACGGCCAGGCGTATCAGTACAAAGTCCTCCCCTTCGGCCTGTCTCTGTCCCCTCACGTCTTCACAAAAGTCGCAGAGGCAGCTCTTGCCCCGCTCCGAGAAGCCGGCATACGCATACTCAATTACCTTGACGACTTGCTCATACTGGCCCACTCCCGAGAGTTACTATGCGCACACAGAGACCAGGTGCTCAGCCACCTCAGCCGTTTGGGGTTTCAGGTCAACTGGGAAAAGAGCAAGCTCTCCCCAGTCCAGAGCATCTCTTTTCTCGGTCTGGAGTTAGACTCAGTCCCAATGACAGCACGTCTCTCCAACAAGCGTGCTCAGTCAGTGCTGAAATGCCTCGCTTCCTTCAAGCCAGGCGCCATGATCCTGGCACGCACAACATAAAAGTTACCTCTGCCTGCCGACAAACCTTCAAACCCTGGACAGACCTCTGCTTTCTAAGTGCAGGAGTACCCTTGCAGCAGGTGTCCCGACGCGTTCTGGTCACAACCGACGCCTCCAAATTGGGTTGGGGTGCCGTATGCAACGGGCGTGCAGCTGCAGGCCGGTGGAACCGAGGCCCGCTGTGCTGGCACATCAACTGCCTAGAGCTGCTGGCTGTTTTTCTGGCCCTGCAGAAGTTTCTCCCATTAATTCGGAACAAACACGTCCTAGTCAGGACAGACAGCACCACGGTCGTAGCCTACATAAACCGCCAAGGTGGAGTACGCTCCTTCCACATGTCACAGCTCGCCCGTCATCTCCTCTTTTGGAGTCAGCAGCGACTCAAGTCACTGCACACCACTCACATTCCCGGCAACCTCAATGTGTTAGCGGACGCGCTGTCAAGACAAAGCTTGCCTGGCGGAGAGTGGAGGCTCAACCCCAGTCGGTCCAGCTGATTTGGGACCGGTTCGGCAAGGCTCAGGTAGACCTGTTTGCCTCCCAAGAAACCTCCCACTGCCCGCTCTGGTATGCCCGGACAGAGGCTCCCCTCGGGGCACACGCGTTGGCACACAGCTGGCCTGCGGGGCTGCGCAAGTACGCATTCCCCCCAGTGAGCCTTCTTGCACAGGTGCTATGCAAGGTCAGGGAGGATGAGGAGCAAGTCATTCTGGTAGCCCCTTACTGGCCTACCCGGACTTGGTTTTCAGACCTCACGCTCCTCACGACAGCCCTTCCCTGGCGAATTCCCCTGAGGAAAGACCTTCTTTCTCAGGGACGGGGCACGCTTTGGCACCCGCACCCAGACCTCTGGAACCTCCATGTCTGGCCCTTGGACGGGATGTGGAAGATCTAGCCAGCCTATCACCGACCGTCATAGATACAATCAATCAAGCCAGAGCCCCCTCTACCAGGCATCTCTACGCTCTAAAGTGGCGTCTGTTCGCCGACTGGTGTTCTTCCCAAGCCGAAGACCCACAGAAGTGCGCAGTTAGGTCAGTGCTCGTGTTTCTTCAGGAGAGGCTGGAGAGGAGGCTGTCCCCCTCCACCCTCAAGGTGTATGTCGCCGCTATCGCGGCCCACCACGACACGGTAGACGGCAAGTCTCTTGGTAAGCACGACTTAATCGTCAGGTTCCTAAAAGGTGCCCGGAGGATAATTCCCTCCCGGCCTAACCTGTTCCCCTCCTGAGATCTCTCGGCCGTCCTTACGGGACTCCAGAGACCCCCCTTCGAGCCGCTTGACTCAGCTGGACTCAGGGCCCTCTCTCTCAAGACTGCCCTGCTGATCGCGCTCGCTTCCATCAAGAGGGTCGGGGACCTGCATGCGTTCTCTGTTAGTGACGCTTGCCTGGAGCTCGGTCCGGCAGATACTTTCGTGATCCTAAGACCGCGACCGGGCTATGTGCCTAAGGTTCCTACCACGCCCTTCAGGGATCAGGTGGTGAACCTGCAAGCGCTGTCCCGGGAGGAGGCAGACCCAGCCCTTTCACTGCTGTGTCCAGTACGTGCTTTACGTATTTATCTGGACCACACACAGAGCACCAGACGCTCTGAGCAGCTCTTCGTCTGCTTTGGGGGACAGCAGAAAGGGAACGCTGTCTCCAAGCAGAGACTCGCCCACTGGGTTGTCGACGCCATTTCCCTGGCTTATCACACCCAGGCCGTGCCCCCCCCCTTGCGGGTCCGAGCTCACTCCACCAGGAGTGTTGCATCCTCATGGGCACTGGCTAGGGGCACTGCCCTAGCAGATATTTGTAGAGCAGCGGGCTGGGCAACACCTAACACTTTTGCGAGATTCTACAATCTCAGAGTTGAGTCAGTATCGTCCCGTGTTTTCTCAGGTACTGAGCCCGTAGAACTCGGTGGTATGCCCACGATCTGACCGGGTGAATCGCTTGCACCTAGCGCCCTTCCCCCTAACCAGGGGAAACAGTGCGCCTTCATTCCCAGGAGATCTCAGGTTTGGGACACTGGTCGATTCCTCCCTAGCCCTCGTGGGTCGCAGTTCAGCGGAAGAACTCACTGACCCAAGCCACTGCGGGTACCGCAAGCTACCCTGTACTGGTATAGGTGCTCCACAGGTAAGGCCTCCTTCGGAATCCCCCTGTGTGTAACACCACGGTTCTGTCCCCTCTGGCGAGCTGACTCCCGTGTTTCCCTTAGGCAGTCATGGCTGCCTCGGTTGCAGTGCTGTATGTTCCCCCCTCCATGAGGCTGGATCCACCACCGCACCGACTTTTCCACATAGGCCCTAAGCAGGCCTCTGATGGTTTTGCCACTTAAACTTGACTCTCCTTTCGGGTAGGCGTGGCCTCCGCAGGGTCTTCTCCACCCTGAATAAGGGCTAAGACCCCCTTCCCTCAATGCGTGTAAGGGCCCCGGCCTTAGTTGCTCTATGCGAGAAACATAGAGAGAAAAGAGGCCCGGCCAGGCTTGGCCCGTTCCCAGGTTGGCGGCCAGCACCTTGTTCCCCCCTCCAGGGTAACGATAAGGAATCCTGATGGCTTAAATGGGGCATTGGGGAAGGGTACGTGCAGCCTGATACATTTGGTCGTCCTGCACGTAAGAATACCTGCTCGCTCCTGTATCAGCAGTTCACGTACACGGCTCAGCGCATGGCACTTTTATAAGTGGACCCCTAGTGTCGCTTCTCTGACACAACGTGGAGAGAGCAACAGAAGGGGAACGTCTAGGTTACGTATGTAACCCCCGTTCCCCGATGGAGGGAACGAGAGGTTGTGTCTCCCCTGCCACTTCGCTGAGCCGAGCCACTGTTGTGGCCGGACCATTTCCGGCTCCTCAGAAAAATCCTGAATGAACTCCCGTATTTGCGCCGCTTAAATACCCGTATGTCCAGGGGCGGGACATGCAAATACTGGTTGCCAACTCTCATTGGCCTTTTTTCATAGTCCAGAGGTGAATATCGGCGCTCAAGAGAGACCCCTAGTGTCGCTTCTCTGACACAACGTCTCGTTCCCTCCATCGGGGAACGGAGGTTACATACGTAACCTAGACCTTTCCCCAGGGGTTTGGAAACCCTCATTTCCAGTTCATGCCAAGAAAAAGCAGATGCCACTTTTACACAGTGAAATAATCATTTGAAATGATCAATGCATGTATTAACCATCGGCATTCACACAAGCTGCCGAAACGTTCTGTGCTTTGGAATGTTTTCAAGTGTCCTATGGCTCTATCTGTACCTTTAAATGTTTTGTACCCTCACTCCTCCTCCTTCATTCTCTGTTAATGTGGGTCTCATGGCCTCTTGTTATAAAAATCATGCCTCTTTTTGCCATATTAATTGGGTCCATAATAAGGAATGTGCCAGATTCATTATTTAATTTTAAGGGAACATTAGGAATATAGTTTCTGAAATCTATTTTTAATGAAAACTACTACATCCTGACCTAATCATATCAAGCACGTTCGATCTAATTAAGGATGCAGAAAATCATTAGAGTTGCAAAATATTAGTTTCAGCTTTGTCTAGCTGCTCGCTCCCCATCCAACATCTATATACATTTTTTTATGCCGTATTGATAAATAGTTAATGATGGAAAAATGACAAAGAATTTGCATGTAGGCAAATTAGTTTAATAGGGATGTCTTCGCTGAGTTGGGAAAGTGACCCTTTTCTCATAGAGAAATTGCCACAATAATTATGAAATAATGGCCCTAGCCCATGTTATTTAAATGAAAAATCGTCTGCCTGAATAATGTAAAAATTGTGAAATGCAATAACCCTAAATTTTCATCATGCTGGCAAATGTGTTTAATGTGTTCGCATTTTATCAGTTCAATAACGGCAAATTAGGGCTAATATGAGAGAAGAGGCTACGACTAGCTGCAGTTCTGGGCCAAGGCTTTGCGGAAAAGACATATTCTGTGAATGCGTTGGCTAACTGAAGCAGTTGTTTGAATTACAATCTACACAACTGCATCCAATTAGTAGCACCTTTATTACTAATATTGCTACAGCTGTAGCTATAGTTTTTGAATTGAAAACAGAAAGGGGGTCATTGCAAAGGTCTGAAAAGATAATGAGCTTATA
The DNA here is from genome assembly GCF_025860055.1 of Xyrauchen texanus. Lineage (NCBI taxonomy): Eukaryota > Metazoa > Chordata > Actinopteri > Cypriniformes > Catostomidae > Xyrauchen > Xyrauchen texanus. The sequence continues at coordinate 1,708,291 of NC_068317.1, read as the reverse complement.
AGACATGCAAACATCTCAGATATGAGCTAGAAATCACACAATGTCTTTTTAATGACTTGTTTGACAACATTTCTTCATCAAGAGCACTAGAAAAGGAGTTGCCACCCAAGTTGTGAACCCAGTGTGTGTATGCGTTTGTTTGAGCGTGTGTCCTCATGCATGTCTCTGTTGATTGAGCGGTCTTTCTTCTTAATGAAATATTGCTGGAAATTGATTTCTGTGGATTAATCAAGCCCAATTCCTGTTTGGATAATTAGCTCCTACTAATTAGACAAGCTAAAAACCTCTGTGACAAATTTTTGGCATTCAGAAATGTAACTAAATAGATCGCTATATCCTTTTATTCTCTTCAGTGTTAATTATAATGCATATTAGAAAGCTCAGTGAACACTTGAGCATAAAGTCAATGTGACAGTCCATTTCTGAAAACCATCACAAAGGCTCTCTTAATCATAAATGCTAGCAGGCATCATATGAGCCATCAGACAGAGAGAAATCTTTTGCAGAGGCAATCTGATGGATTAGTATCAACAACCATTTTGCACATCTTCTTTAAAACAACCATTAATCCAATTAAACGCCTGAGACTTGAGCTGAGCATTGCAACAGTCATGCATAGTGCCAATGCAGCCCGTGGCATCTACACTCACCTAAAGGATTATTAGGAACACCATACTAATACTGTGTTTGGCCCCCTTTCGCCTTCAGAACTGCCTTAATTCTACGTGGCATTGATTCAACAAGGTGCTGAAAGCATTCTTTAGAAATGTTGGCCCATATTGATAGGATAGCATCTTGCAGTTGATGGAGATTTGTGGGATGCACATCCAGGGCACGAAGCTCCCGTTCCACCACATCCCAAAGATGCTCTATTGGGTTGAGATCTGGTGACTGTGGGGGCCATTTTAGTACAGTGAACTCATTGTCATGTTCAAGAAACCAATTTGAAATGATTCGAGCTTTGTGACATGGTGCATTATCCTGCTGGAAGTAGCCATCAGAGGATGGGTACATGGTGGCCATAAAGGGATGGACATGGTCAGAAACAATGCTCAGGTAGGCCGTGGCATTTAAACGATGCCCAATTGGCACTAAGGGGCCTAAAGTGTGCCAAGAAAACATCCCCCACACCATTACACCACCACCACCAGCCTGCACAGTGGTAACAAGGCATGATGGATCCATGTTCTCATTCTGTTTACGCCAAATTCTGACTCTACCATCTGAATGTCTCAACAGAAATCGAGACTCATCAGACCAGGCAACATTTTTCCAGTCTTCAACTGTCCAATTTTGGTGAGCTCTTGCAAATTGTAGCCTCTTTTTCCTATTTGTAGTGGAGATGAGTGGTACCGGTGGGGTCTTCTGCTGTTGTAGCCCATCCGCCTCAAGGTTGTGCGTGTTGTGGCTTCACAAATGCTTTGCTGCATACCTCGGTTGTAATGAGTGGTTATTTCAGTCAAAGTTGCTCTTCTATCAGCTTGAATAAGTCGGCCCATTCTCCTCTGACCTCTAGCATCAACAAGGCATTTTCGCCCACAGGACTGCCGCATACTGGATGTTTTTCCCTTTTCACACCATTATTTGTAAACCCTAGAAATGGTTGTGCGTGAAAATCCCAGTAACTGAGCAGATTGTGAAATACTCAAACCGGCCCGTCTGGCACCAACAACCATGCCACGCTCAAAATTGCTTAAATCACCTTTCTTTCCCATTCTGACATTCAGTTTGGAGTTCAGGAGATTGTCTTGACCAGGACCACACCCCTAAATGCATTGAAGCAACTGCCATGTGATTGGTTAATTAGATAATTGCATTAATGAGAAATTGAACAGGTGTTCCTAATAATCCTTTAGGTGAGTGTACTTCACCTTCATGCAAGATGTTCTTCTCTCTGAAGTTCAACACTGCACCTCTGTAATGATGGAAATTTCCTGACACTCACCTTGCGTCTCTCTCCATTGAAACCTCTCCATTGCTCTGCCATCTTCACAATGTAATTGAGCTCCTGGTTGGAGACCTCCATGTCATGTGGAATGAAGAACGCTCCCTCAGCGCAGTGGAGACGCTGGTAGATGTCTAACAGTCTCCCGTCATTGTGAAGTCTGTGAAATAGAAAGATTTACGCTTAGTTTTGTAATAGCAGAGTGTGTGTCAATGCTCTTTATTTGTGAATAAACTGGTCTGACCCTACCAACTTCAAACTGTTCAGTAAGAAGTCTACTGACAGCATATAATTTTCTTTCATCTGCGAAACACAACATGAGATGTTAGTAAAAATTTTTGAGCCACTTTTGTTGTTCACTATATTTCAAGTCATATGACAGCTTTGCATGACAAACAGACTGAAATTTAAAATGTTATTAATCAAATATCTTCTTCTCCATCCTAGATCTTATATCTCATTTGTGCTTGTGTTCAATTAAAAAAAATGGCACCTAAAGACACGTGACATGAACTATTTATCCACTGGAGTCCATTCACTTGTGTTGTATGGACCTACAGAGCTGAAATATTCTTCTAAAAATCTTAATTTTTGTTCTGCAGAAGAAAGTCACACACATCTGGGATGGCATGAGGGTGAGTAAATGATGAGGGAATTTTCATTTTAGGTGAGCTAACCTTTTAAAGTAAAGTAGTAATATTTTGAGAATAAAAGTCATAATATTATGAAAATAAAGTTGTGGCATTACAAGATTAAAACAATGTTTCGAGAATAAGGTCTATCGAAAAAAAGCTATGACAAAATTCTAATTTTTAGGGAACAACATTTCCTCTAAAAGTGTGGGTCTTTCTTAAGTGTTTTTGCAAAGCTTTCACTCTAAGTAAAGTGTTGGCTGTAGAGTTTCACGGGAGTCAAAACCAGTTTTATGCCACCTTGTCACATCCTGGTCATTTTGCTGTCAAGGTTGTTAACATGTGACGTACAGCTTGGCTGACCTTTCCAACACAATGGAATTCTGATGAGCTTCAGCACGGCAGAAAAGCAGGCCCGACACTTCAATGTCAACTCACACAACAGAAGCGACTCCGGTCTACGGTATAAGGGCCGCATAACTGAGAAGGTTTGACACTTTTGTTAACTAATTCCGGTAGTTTCTTCTCTACCAGTGCTAGGGAAGCTACTTTGAAAATGTAGCTTCCTGAGCAACAAACTACTCAAACTCTAAAGAACTTAAACTACAGTCAAGCTTTCTTTTGACAAAGTGTTATCTAGACTGAAAGCTACTGTCACTGAGCTACAGTCACCCTACAGAAAAATTTAATTTAGTAGCATTACAAATGTTTTGTTACTCCCCAACATACTCCTACATTCAGCTCGAGCAACTGAGTGAAAGTCAAACCTCTAGTGTGTTTAAAACCTCTGAAGTAAAGCATCTGTTCTCACTTACGGTATTTCAGAGAAGGTGCTGCGACTAACTTTGAGAATCAATGAAAATGGGGTAATGCTGAATGCTACAAACACAAGGTCATGTAGGAGGCTTGTTTTCTCGTGTTTTTGTGGGAAGGCATTTGCTTCAGATCTTCATACAGTACCTACATTCGGATGTTCTTAAGAGACATTTTTGAAGCTGAGCCAATACTGAGTGTCTGTCTGGTGAGGAAGTATTGAGTCATATGACCACAGCCGTGTGGTTATTGATTGAGTGTTTAGGTGGCAGAACCTCAGACGTCGCTCATTTTCAGTGCATGAGTCAATGGCCATGAAAACAAACAGCTTGGCTTCCCTTCAAACTCCCTGACCCCCCACCGTGAAGATGAGATTCTTCTTGCTCAAAGGGTAATGAGTGCTCCAGAACACGCTAACGTCTACCAACGCAACATATAAAAGTAGAGATGCAGAGGAGCTTTTGAAATGTAATGATCCATTGCTCTACCAGGGGAAAGAAGTGAGTGATGTCTGCTTGGCTAAGGCATGTTCACACATGACCTATGCACACATGAATATATCAAGATAACTCATTCATGTATGAGCAAGATGCACAATATTGCCAGGCTTCAGTTTTCTTTTTTGGAGGGCTTTATTTACAAATGATACATACAATTGAGAAACCATTACAAATAAAACACAGTCTCTCAACAAAGTGTACATGAACTATATTTAGTAGAGTTTGCAAAAAAAAGGTTTCACTATTAAGATTAGGGCTAAAAAACTTGACATAGACCAGAAATCAACCACTTGAAAACCACACATGAAACCCTACTAACAAGCTATGCCCTAGCAACTGCATAGCAATGCACTGACAACAATTCAGAACACCTTAGCAACCACATAACACCATTACATTTACATTTATGCATTTGGCAGATGCTTTTATCCAAAGCGACATACAGTGCACTTATTACAGGGATAATTCCCCCGGAGCAACCTGGAGTTAAGTGCCTTGCTCAAGGACACAATGTGTATTATATTGTTTTTTTACTGTACAATAAAAATAGTCAGGAGTATTCAATTAACTTTTTAGGTCAGGCTGAAGAACAAATATTTCTTCATAACCTTAAAAAATAAATAGGTTTTTATCAACTTTACTTTGAAAATTATGATAATGTTTTGAGACACAGCTTGTATATATAACTTGGCTGACTAGATCTGCTCTGCTGCTGCTACTGCAGAGCAATTACAAAAACTTGCTACTGCCAGAACATACACATAAATAATGTGTTAGCATGTGGACATGCCGCTGCACAATTAGACATACACACAATCCCCATGTTGCAGATCTAGACATGTGATGCTGGGGAGGAGGAGGGTTTCAAACCAAAACAAAAAATAAAAACCTCTCACAGCACGCTGCAGTGAAACCGGCTTACCTGCAAAACATAGCAATTTAAATGTTAGACAGAGAGCGAGAGAGAGGGAGGGAGTATGCAAGTTGATTGATTACATGTCAAAGGACCTATCAGCTTACACCATAAAAGCTGATTGGCTTAAAACATCACATGTGAGCGAGCCAAATTGCTAACAGATAACAAATTAAAAAAACATAACAGTTTGCACCATGAGTTTCATGACTGAACTTCAAGCCATATACATTATGCGTGACTTTATGGTGCCTTGTGAGCATTGCTTTCTTTAAGAGGTGCAAACGAAAATGCTGTCTGTGTAGTCATTGACTGTCTGGGAAGCAAGACCTTAGGATTCAGACAAAGCCTATGATAACTCTATGAGCATATTCATTGGCTTAAAACACAAGTCATCCTCTGTGGTTTCACAGCCTAAACCAATACTCAGGGATGGCAATTTATTCGGAGGCGAAGTAAAACCGAGACATGGGAGTATGCGTCCTTCAGGTTTACCGAGGTGAAGCAGATGCCGCTGATCCCGGGCGGGGCGCCTTGCCAACTGAATTGCATAGCCGAGTCAGATGGTCCTGGCCAGCCATCGTGACGAGTTGGAGAGCGCTAGCCACGCCTCCAAGCTCTGGGCGAGGGGCACCACTTTTCACAAAGATCAGAGATGTTTGAGGCTCCAAGCGCGACCTCCAGTGTCACTCCATCAACACAACTTCGAGTGAGTGACAAATGGGGAACAGACAATTAATCATCATAATTGCAATTATTTGTATGACAAAAAAATCATCAGCCAAATTTCATAATCGTGACAGCCCTATCCTACATATTATATTAATACATATTTTACAGATTATGCAGAATTGATATGAGTTATCATTATTTTGGGGACTCTCTCAGAAAATAATGATTGTATGTGATTAATTGCGATTAATTTGATTAAGTGGCATGACATGCAATTAAGTTGATTAAAACTATGACTTGATTGATAGCCCTAATTTAAAAATGTTCAAAATACTTTTATTTTATATTTGTGATGTAATATTTACCTAAACCAAAACCCTCCCACGTGACATCATATCCTGGTCCATTACGTTGTATGAAATATTTGAGTGTCCTCAAAGCCAAGTGTTTTTGCTCCTTTAGTGGGCCAGAATCAGCTGCAATGTGAACCAGAATGTATGCTCAAAGTCAAAAGTCTGACAACACAAATCTAGCTCCCATCCAAAAATTTCCATTTTCTCAGAGGGTGATGTACACATTAAGTCATATTGTTCATGGAAATCTATTCACAATAAACAGAGCAGATATCAAGAGTGATTTGATTATTTGTTAAGCAAACAACACATCCAAATAAAGATTTAAAAAGGACAGTTAATTCAAAATTGTTATCATTTATATTACAAATGACAAATCATTACACATTTTGGCAGAGTTTTCATTTTAGAGTGAACTACCCCATTAACATCTGATGCATATGCCATTCAATGATGCTATCTTGTCAAACTTTTATTAAAAGAAACTGATTAAATGTAAAATTAAGACACAGAACCATTTTAAACTACCCAAAATATCATCAGACAAAGACAGAGGGTTAATGGCTTCGATCCCATATCAGTCTACCTCTCAACCAATGAACTTGTCAGCCGGAAAACCTCTCAACCAACCACGTGTTGAGCAGGAGAGCTGTTCATTCCCTGCTCACTGCTGTACAATACACACTTCTGTTCTGTAGTGTCACCATTCTCCTCTTATTTCACATAATATGTTTACCAGTGGTTCCACAGCAAACGTTTGATTTTATGGTAAGCTGAATGATAAAGTGCAAAAATGCATTTTCCTTCTTTGCAAGAAGTGAATCAGGGCTTGCTAAAATGTAATTAATACTGGATAACAGTTCATTCTATCTATACATGTAGCCTTAGGCATTATTTTAGAAATAGGCCAGGCACTGTGTCAGTGCTTCTCTGCACACAGCCAATAGAAGCAGATAACCCATAAAACGAGCAGGCCTCCTCACAATCAGACTGCTGGCCTACATTCACACACAGCACAGCCCTGTTCAGATTTAACCCACGTTATAAGCATAAACCCCGCCATCCTAGAGCCACACACTGGCACGAGACAGTACACACCTCTGCCCATCCAGTGTGGGAATATAAGCCCAATCATTGAGAAATAAGATGAAAGCTCTTTCTTTCCATCCATTCTACAGTGATTAGTGAAAAATCAGTTAGTTTCTGTTCCTTTGTTTTATCTCCAGACCTGATACTGACCTGTTTGAGATTACAGACCTAAATATTGGGATGGTACCTGAAAGGAGATCCATGCTTGGGAGATGTAATATCTGTATCTAAAACATGTATCCATTGGTCCAAATTTGGCCTTAAAATCAAAGGTTTTTCCTTTTTGTTCATAATATTGTGAATAATTTCGATCCGATCAGTTCATCAACATGAAATCAAAGTTGACCATATTTGTTTTCTTAATCCATGTCCTGCTCCTATTGTGCACATTATTCCAAGTAAATAGCATACAGTATATATATATATGTGTGTGTGTGTAACGGTTTCCATTTCTCAAGGTTCGGTTTTTGTATAATTGGTTTAGTACGGTTCGGTATTTGCAGTGTTCAGAATAAATTTTTTTTATATTACTGCCAAATCCAAAGAATACTCTATTTGGTAACAAACACTTCAAAAAGGTTTGCCCTGAATAAAAATCATTGTTTTACAGTAACCACAGTTTAACTGTGGTATTTGAGGAAGAAAACCTAGTAACCACAAAATCAACATGGCTACTGTCATGTTTACAATATACAGTATAATCATGGATACTATATGGAAACTACAGTATTACTGTTGTAAAACCATGGTTAATTGTATCAAAACCATGATTTCTGCAAAGAAAACCATGGTGACAGCAGTCATGGTTACTACAATATTACTATAGTAAAACTGGTTCATTTCGCTAGCTCTTTAACTAAAAAAGATTTCCTCTAATTAATAAATCAACATTTTAACTTAATAACTGCACTACTACACTCCATGCATCCACATAAAATTTATTTCAAACTCTACTGCACATAAATTCAATGTTCGGAAGCTGCACATCTTTTTTTTTTTTTACTTTGCTATTAAAATGGATACGAGGGATGTTGTGATGCAGCTCGAGTGTTTTAATCATGCGTAGAAATTACACATCTCCTTTAGCGGAGTAGGGAAACAAATCATTGGCAATGAACACCCCAATTGCTTTAGTTATAGTTTTATGCCTGTCCGAATCAGCACTGAGTGATTGCTTAAAAACAAAAAAGAGTGTGTGCAGTTTAGGCTCATCTGCAGCTATCTTTCCCCGGTGATTTCGGCATAATTACTAGTATTCAGCACTCGTGCCGAGCGATGTCTGCAAACAGTGCAGGTTTTGACCATCACTGTTGTAATTGACTGCAAAAAGAAAATGACCCAGACATGAGACCTGAATAATACAGGGGCTTCACTATAAGTGGCTTGTTTTCGCCACTTCTCAACCAGACACAACACTTGCAGAACAGTGATGTCATCAAGCTGACGTATACATTTAGAGATCAATTCAGGTACATTAGCAGAGGTTGTAACTCTGTTTAACGCTTTATTTTCTTCACAAAATCTTGTGCTCCAGAAACTTCAATAAACTTGAGGTGAACCGCGTTGCCAATGCTTACCAAATCGTGGGTGAAGAACCGTGCAGTTCGTTTTTATACCAAGAACCGTTACACCCCCAATATATATATGTACATGTTTATTTTAAATGCCTTTAAAATGACTTACATTTGACATTATGAATCCCATTTTTCTTTTTTACTTTTCATCATTGAATATTCTTCACAATATTGTTTCACTTGGAAAAATGTCAGATTATGGGAGTAAAATATTTTACAAATTTATGTTGAATTGAAGAACATCTTTAATCAGATGTAATCTGTCACATATCGATTTTTAATTGCGTACAACGGGGCTAAAAGTACCCTTTTAGACAATTTGCTATTTTCTGGTAGCAAACTGTAAAAATATATTTATTTTCATTGAATATTGATGGAACATCATTAATTTGGATAATAAATAATTATGGAAGGTTGTTTTATTTTTATTATCCTATTTTAGATATTTTTTTAAGGTTACGGGGGCCTTTAACCCACACTTGGGAATGTTAAAGGGCAACATTATTCAACTAATGCAACTCATTTTGAGACAGCACAATGCAATTTTTTACTACCATATTAAGAGTCTTACTCAAAATAACTACTTCAGAAAAGGGTGCATCATTTCCTGTTCATTTCAATCACATTTAGCATTTTACATCTCAAGAATTCTATAAACAAACTAATCTCAATTATGACTGGATGAGTCAATGTCACTTTGAACATTTTTCACATCAAATCTATTCTCCCACTTAAGAAAAACAATGTGTTTAATACATTTTGATTTAATGACCTTAAACAAAACTGAAAATGATAAATAAGTATTTTGTCTCAAAATAAATGTGATGATTTCCAGAATATTCATTAGCTACATACATTTGCAACATTTTAAAAATGATTAAATCAACCTTTAGACATCACACACAAAGATCTCATGGAAGAGGAATATTATGTAGTGTACAGTGACAAACAGGTGTTCAGGAAAGTGCTGTGGTAGATATTTAGTGTTTTGGGAGACAAAAAAAAAATCAAAAAATCAATTCCCTGTGAAGCCTTTAGGCCTGTTGTACCCTAAAAGTAATAATAATAATAATAATAATAATAATAATAATAATTGTTTATAGCTAAATAAGAATATAAGTACTTTTAAAGTCAGGAGATTCGCTCGATTACATCACACACAATGCTTCACCTGATAAATTAGAAATGCTGCCTTTAAAAAAACATCTTTAGTATGACAAAATAGAAAAAGCAATGTACTCAGAAAAGCCAATGACAGTCAAGTCCGTCACACATTAACAAACCCTGTGAAGGCGATTTCATGTCATTTCTCGAGTTATTCATTCTGTAATTTATGAGAGTATTAAATCAAAGTGCATTACATCAACACTTGGCTTTCAGATGGCAGTAATGAGCAGAAAGCTCTTGATAAGGTCTGTTTATGATGCTTATATGCTTATATATATATATCATTGGCCAGATGTCCCGCAGGGGTTTTGTGGCCAAAAATATACCGGCACAATCTCAGACTGTGGCTCATGTGGACTGCAGTGTTGTGACACTTTTGACACATCCACCAACAAGGTCACACACAAACATAAAAGTTGACAGTGAAGAACACAGTGGCAGAATAAACTTGTAGTGAAATGTTCAGTTTCTGGATGAAGCATCAGTTATTGTCTGGGTACAAAAACACTCATCCAGCTCATATTTCTTCCCACTAAGACCACGCTTGTTGCTCTCTGTGTGTTAAGCACTTGCACTTGGTGGCCGAATATACATTGTTTTTTTGTTTTTGTTTTAGTCAATTTATGTTATGTCTGGCTGTGGCTGCATGTAAAATAATCGGGGCCTTGTCTAGGATTAAACCTGGACGACTTTCTTCATTATCAATAACTTTAAAACAATATTTTATATTTTTCCATGCTTTTAAATGCAGTTCTTTTTGTAGTTCATTCCCTTATTAAATATGTCAAGTACACAGTCTTGTATCTTTTTTTTTTCTAATTAATAAAAAAAACAAAATAGCTTTTTAATGTGATGATACTGTATATGCTTCTGTCAAAGACACAAGTCAGAGTCTTTTCAACAACAAAAAAATAATAAATTATAATTAAAAATAACAATAATTACTGAATTTCACTACCCACAATCCTGCAGCAAGATCGATCAATCAGAAAACTCACTGTTACCATTGAAAAGGGACATTTCTAAAGCTAAGTTAGCTACCTAACTAGGGTTGCCAACCGTCCCATATATTACCAAATTGTCCCGTATTTAAGCAAACAAAATTGCGTTCCACATTGAATCCATACAGGTGCAGTTTGTCCCATATTTTGCCATCTCACACACAAATTGCTGGGAAGATTTCACACATCAAGAGAAATAGAACTGAAACACAGACATCTTTTGATGAGATTGTGAATTGTGTGATATATCAACTGTTGGCACTAAACTTGACAGAAGCAACTGACGGAAAAATCAAGTAAGATCAATGACAATCAGCACTTGTCTTCTGTCATTTTCCATTACAGCATTCGAGAGCATGATAACTGTTTACCACCACTGTGATTCCAAAATATCACACGCCTATTCATGATATGACATTACTTTGCATTATATGTCAGTGCTCAATCTGGAAGAGAGAGAGAGAGAGAGGACTCGTTGACAGTGAGGAAAAACTGCAGCACTTTTAATGCACAATACAATACAAGTACAATAAAGTACAATACATGTGAAGTAAAAACACTTCATGTGATTATCTTCCATGTTCCTTGTGATAAACACTGTGTACTGCCAAAACTACAATACTGTGATCTAAAGAAGGGATACTGTACAGTCAGCCGGTTGTTATCGCTAAATAAACCCTGACAGGGTAATCAAGATCCTGATTCAAAGCAGAGGAATCTTATATCACTCTGTTGTGGGGGGTTTTTTCGATAACAACTGGCTGACTGTATATTATCCTGCTTATTTCAAGGCTAATAAAAAATAGACAAATAAATGGGCACGAAACTTTAATTTGCATTGAAATTATGTAATTATGTGAGAAATAAATCGCTGACCAGCTAAATTCCATATGCGGTTGTTCCTCAGAAATATCATACCACTAGATGGCACCATTGACCAATCAGAATCGAGTATTCCAGAGAGTCATATAATAAGGAGAAATAGCCTACACTATTTTATGTTAAGCGTTTTCTCTACCATAAAACCCATACTACATGGTTGCTTCAGACATAACTATCACTTGCATGCTAACTAAGACAGTGGTCATGAAAGGGCAAATTAATGTTTTAGTGATATATATTATTAGCACATTATTCATATAATGTTTACAAACTAATGATCCCAATATTAAATGGAAAGCATGTTTTGTTGAGCGTTAAAAATAGAAAAGGCTATTACGGGGAAGAAACTTAACAGAACTCTTAACAGAAACCTATTGGCTCCATTTATTGCAGCTTTATTCATTTGGGGGTTTTGTTGTCCTGTATTTGGCAGGTAAAAAGTTGGTAACTCTGTACCTAACATTATTCAATTAAATTACGTACCGTTAGTGTTAAAGACTGTGAAAATGCATTCAAGCTACACATAAAATTATTATATCATTTCCAATACTTTACAAGACTGGCAGATCATTCAGTTTGAGAATTAATCTGCAGTGACATGAGGGTTGACATATAAATAAAAGTCACTCTTAAACGTCAAATCACTGGGATAAATTAAGAGCAATTTGACAAGTTTTGGACTTTGTGTGTGTTTTCAGGGTACTGTACCTGAGCAAGTAAACGTAAAAAACAGTGAGGGACAGGATGAAGTGGACGGCGTACAGGAAGAGGGTGATGATGATGCCCGCTGTGCCCGACTGCTCAGTCCGATAGAAATGCCAATAGAGTTTAGCAGCATCTGCCAATGGTTCCTCTGCGCTGTAGGACAAACGCTGGCCAAACACAAGCACATACTGTTTACTAAATCATCACTGTCCCACGTCAGAAGAGGTGATACCACAGCCATTACACATTTTATCTTAAGATAAACATCAATTTGGTTGTTTTGCATGAATCATTTTATCATCTCTATCAAATCCAAAAAAAGGTTTGCCTGAACTCAGTCCGACTCATAAGATTGTGATAGAGATCCCAATGCTTTGTTTAATAAATAATAAAATAAGTAAAAAATAACACAAATATAAAAGTCCTAATTATAATGAATTGCTATGAAAAGGGGCACTTCAAGTAAATTATTTAGGTAAAAGGGGTTCAGCTAACAAAAGTTTGGGAAGCCCTGACCTACACTGTAAAAATGTTTTGTGAGATCTACCGTCTCTATAGATCTGTCTGTCTGTCTTTCTGTCTCACTCTCACATTAATTTTTATTCATAAAGTGAATTTGCTAAGATAATGTGGAACATCTATTTACAGTGCAGAAGTGTGCCCATTATTTTAAGTGACTTACCCCCAGGACGGCATCCACAGTGAAGAGTGCCAGAGGGTGGAGCACTGTCCACAGCGCCGCAGCTGTGATAAACTTTGACAGGAAGGAGGGCGTTGAGCCAAACGCACGCTGACAGCCCCATCTGATCGCGAGCAGCAGCAGCGTAGCTGCACTCAAGGTCACGGGGCCGAGCAGCACCAGCATCACTTCCTCCAGGCTGGACAGCAGTGAGCCCTGATACACCAGAACCACAGTGTGCGCACACAACCCGAACCTGACCAAACACAATCAAAGTTGCAAGACAATTTGATTACACTGTATACAAGAGCAATAAACCACATGATTCTGTGTGTTACACTGATTTTCCTCCATTTTCTGAGGTAGCAGGTGATCCCTATCTCAGCCATTATACAGTGGGGGGGTAGAAGGTTAAGGTGCTGGTGATTTTTCTTTTACATGGAATGATTTTGGTTGTCTCCTATGGTTTGTTCTCTCTCTCTCTCTCTCTCTCTCTCTCTTGTTGTTCTGACCTACTCTTCTTTTTCTTTCTGTTTTATATTCTGCCAAATCACAGTAGTTAGTGTTTTGTGTGCTGCCCTGACCTCTCTTCCCAAGTACTGCTCTCATTAATGTATGTTGCCCATTTGATTAGACAATTTTGGTTATTTATGAGAGTTTAATTATAATATTTTCTATTTGTTTGTTCTCAGCTGAATTAGTTCATTTAGGCCTGCTGGTCCTGTCTAATCCAGGCTGTCCAAATTGTGTGCCCTGTTTTTTGGTTCGTTTGAGAGGTACCTGGTAGACTGGTGTGGTCACCTGAGCAGAATGCAACATTTTAAAGCTGCTGTTTTGTCTTTATTTGTTTGATACGGTTTTCCCAGATTCTTTGTTTTTATTTTACTTTGTGTTTCCTGTCTTTACCTTGATCCCCTCAGTTGCTGTGTTTATTCTGGTGCCTCTGTTTGTCATCTTGATGACTGGTTGTTTCTTATGCTTAATGTCATTTTCTCATTTGTCTATGTTTTCAGTTTGATTTCCATGGATTTGTTATTGATTGTGTGTCTTAGTGATTTGTATGTGTGGGTTTTTTTCTGCTCTAACTTGGCCTGGTGATTCTGTCTACTCCCTGTGGTGATCTGGTGCCAATTGGTTTCCCTATTTGCAATTGGTTTTAGTTTCTATCTTGATTTAGATCTTTTTCATTTTGATTTAGAAGCAGGAGCTGGACAGTCCATTTGGGGAGGCTAGTCACCTAGTGGTGGTTGTCCTCACTGCATGTTTAGGCTGACCTGATGTGTTGCTTGCTGTGTTTACACGAGTGGGTCTTTGGTTCAGGAACACGCCCCCGGATAGTCTGCCTCTCCATTGTAAGACTCAGCCCTTATTCCGTTTTGATGTTTTCTATTCAAATCATTGAAATTTGGTTTATAAGATCAGTGCAACTGTAACTAATACCCTCTGATTTCTCCATGTACTGCAGAATGAGTTTGTAATATATATTGGGAGTTTAATCTGATTTGGCTTTTACAATAGTTGCCTGGTCATTACCCCACACTGCTTTTGAACTTAAAATAAGAGTTTTCTTTATTGAAAACCCATCTTTGTCTTCATTTTGCAGAGTACTATGAACCTGTGTGTCTTGTTAAAAAGGGTTAATTGATAACATTTCTCTAGGTGTAATTCCCAGGGTGGCGTAGTTGGCCAATTCCAAGAGATCAACAGTGTGTGTGTAATCATCATGCCACATCCATAGTGATAAAAGCCAGTAAAAAAGCAAAATTAACCTTAAAATCATAGACCGAATATGAGCTATCATGTGTTCTCATTGCATGAATGTCTCTTACACCCTTCATTTCACCTGCTCGGCCCATTCTGCTGCTCATGTTCACTGCAGCGGATGCTCTCCTCTCCAGAATTTAGATGGAATAAAGACAGACCTCTATCCTCACATCAAGCTTCACAATAGCTATTATAGGTTACATGCGTTTCAAATCAGTTTTCGTTTTTAAGATGATTTTAGTCAACGTTTCAAGACTAGAGTCTTGAAGTTAACGGAATTGAAAATTAAGTCAAACAAAAATGTTTAAAATTGAATCCATTCAAATTTGTCTGGGTTGAATTTGACTAAAATCATCTTAAAAACGAAAACTGATTTGAAACCTGTAACCTATAATAGCTATTGTGAAGCTATCGGATTCCATTCGAGATTGCATCTGAATCCAAATAAGTGTAAGTTGAAGACTTGATTCAATTCAAGATTCACTTCAATTAAATTTGTGTTTTGATTTTATTCAATTCTACATTTTAATTCTAGATTTGCTTTAAATAAATTTGAGATTCAATTCCATACAACTAAAGATTAGTGATTCACCGATTACCACTTTCTCTTCTGATTCCAATAACGGAAATCTCCGTATCGGCCGTATCTGATTTGGATCGGGCTCGTTGGACCAATACCCGATCCGTTGAAAGCTTCAGTATCGGATCAGTGAATCCCTACTAAAGATTCAATTCAATATTTGCTTCAAATAAATGTGAGACTTAATTCAATTCAATATTTTATTTAATTTATATTTGTATTTCAAGATTCAATCTGAATCCATTAGATTTAATTCACTTGGATTCACTTTGGGATTCAAGATTCAATCCAACATTTGCTTTGAATAAATTTGAGATTCAATTTTAATCGATTCAATTCAAGATTCAGTATGAAATTTGCTTCGATTAGATATTCAAATTTATTTGAGATTCAATTTGATTAAACTTAAGATTAGAGATTCGATTTGAGATTTGCTTTGATTCAGTTTGTATTTAATTTTTTTATTTGATTCTATTGTCAAATATATTCACTCTTAATACATGTTAGAGAATGCTTTACTGTAAATGACGTCAACAAATGAAGTCACCTGACTGAACTCGCTGCGGTGTTTACAGCAGGACCTGTTTTCATGAAGACATTTTTCCACATGCTTGTGGTACAATAAAATCCACACGTTTTTGTGTAGGTGTGGTGTGGTGTGGTGTGGTGTGGGTGTGTGTGTGGGGGGGGGGGGGGGTATTTGTGAGAATGCTGGGATATTGAAATGTGCGTGGGGTAGAATGATCACTAATGACTGCAGGGTGTGTGCGCGTGTGCTGTCAGTCTACAGCTGATCTTTGACCGCCGCTGTGGTTACTAGCTCTAGGGAAACACTCGCAGCAGAACAACGGTCAGACATGTGGAACATGTCATCTGCCTCTGACCCTGTCTCTGTATTTTCACTGGCTTCTCCTCATCTGTCTGTCTCTACATCCCTCTAAATACACTCATCTGCTGTAAGTTGCTCTCTGTGATTTAATGATCAGATTTGTTTGGCAACAGGAAAGCTGGCATGAAAGAATATTCACTGAACAACTCCTGGATGATAAATTAAATTAACAACATATGCTAAATAGAACACTGCTGTATCGCACAGGGTTTATGATGAAACTGTCCACACAATAAAATGAGAAATTCTTTCCAGATAATGCTCACGTCCAGGTCTGCAGGTTGAAATTGATGACGTTCCTTCCATGAGGCTGTAAAAGTTTAGAGGAGTCTTATAAAAGTTGTGTGTGTGTACACATGTCAACAGCACATGCATCACCTACAGTGTTGTGGTGTTACTAACATGTGTAGTGTTGTGAAGTCATTCATTTAAGTGAATCAGTTTATTCATGCAGCTTGCATTATAGGCTCATGTAAATTAACCGGTTCAAAAAAGGTGTGTGTGTGTGTGTGTGTGTGTCACAACTTTTTTTTTTTGTAATGTTAGTTTAGTGAAACGTTACTATGTTTTGAATTATATAAATTAGGGTATTTCTAGATTTATTTATTGTATTTGGTTCAAATGGATCCGTTCAAGTGCAAATCTGTCATGTCAGAATAAATACATAAATAATCAGTTAATCATTTCAAAATGATTCAGTTTAGTCATCTACTTCCATATGTATGTTTTAGTGAACTCCTACTTCAAAAGTAGGATGACAGTTGCTCCACTATTTTAAATTAGTTGCTTGACCAACCATAGTTACAAAATGCTTCAGCAACACCGCTGTATAAATAACGGAGTATAAATAAGGTTTTATACACAATTATTCACAAAGACGACAAATGTTTTTTTCTACAGAACAATCTGAGCATCCTAAGCAAGCAAAGCTTAAACTTGCATGAATCAAATCAACTCCCACACTGAATCAAAGAAAATCTTTCAATGAATTTCTAATGGAATCAGTTTGAATCTTGAATTGAATCAAATCTCAAATTTAATCTTAAATTTAATCATCTGAATAGCAAATTGAATCAAAGTGTGTATCAAATTAAGTGTAAAGGATTCATATTTTAAATTGAATAAAAAAATCTCAAATTGAATCGAAACTGGAGTTTAAAACTAATCTTGAATGGCATCATTTTGAATCGGTAACTGAATCTCAAATGGATTCAGACCGAATCTCGAATTGAATCACGAATCAAAAATAATTTGGAACTGAATCTTTAATTCAATCAATCTGAAATTCAGATTTAATTAGTTTCAACCAATAATTTGATTTCTTCAATTAGCTGAGCTTTCCAAGGTCAGAAGTTTCCAGGATGTCCACAAACAGGAGCATTTAGGCAATCAAAAAGTAGCCTGTTCGGCCAGTGAGTATAAATTAGCCGTGTGTGTGTGTGTGTGTGTGTGTGTGTGTGTGTGAGTGTTCATAGTGACTATTGTAAGCAGACATTTATATAGGTTGGCGTATGATCTGCTGGAATATTTCTGTGTGTGTGGAATAATGATGTGTTCGAGACCGTGTGTCTCACCTGTTGATGGGGATGTGTTTGCTCTGCAGGTAAATCCACTGACTGCAGTAATGCAGATACAGACGTGGGAACCACATGAGAGTGAACAGCAGAACGTTCAGACTGATCTGAGACAGTCGATGACATGGACGCAAGGAGAGATCGAGCAGAGACTGGAGGAGACGCACTGCTAGACGCATCCTGTCAGCCGTCCCACAACACATCGGAGCAGAGCAGTGCTGACTGTGATGCTGAGATCTGGAGATGACACACCGAGAGATTATTTAATTAAACATGATTTGAGAGTGAATGGTTCATTTGTGTGTCCTCGTGACTTACTACTAACTTCAGTCAAATTATTTGATGGATTCAAAGGAATATTCTGGGTTCAATACAAGTTAAATTCAATCAAAAATATTTATGGCACAATGTTCATTATCCCAAAAAAATAATTTAGAATTGTCCCTCCTTTAAAAAATTTAAAAAAGCAAAAACAGTGTTCCTGTGAGACACTAACAATGGAAGTGAATGGGCCAATTTTTAGAGGGTTTAAATGCAGAAATGTGAAGATTCAGATTCTATGAAATCACATAAATTCTTCTGTTAAAACTTGTGAATTATTTGAGCTGTAAAGTTGTTTAAATCATAATTTTTACAGTCATTTTAGGGTTAGGTGACATTGTCATGGTAACAAAGTTGTAAAATTGGCTGTAACTTTACACAGATGCGGTTAGTAAGTGATTTTATCACACTGAAATCATGTTTACACACATTGTTTGTCTTGTGTCTATACTTTTGAAACAATATTTTAACATAAAAAATTCACTTTCATTTTAAGTGCCTCTCTGGAACACAGATTTTTGCTTTTTTTAAAGAAAAGGATGGGAAAGTCAAATGTAGTTTTTGTGGTAATCAATATTATGCCACAAATGCTGTCGATTGAGCTTAACTTGTATTGAATCAGGAATATTCTTTTAACCCTATGCAGTACGTAATTCAAAATACATTTTGAAATAAAGATTTTCTTTTTTTTACAAAAATATCTGCAAATTTGAACATTTTCTTTCATTAGCAGTGTTAAGGTAAGTTACTCAAAAGAAATCCAGAACAAATTGCTGAAGACTTCTCTAAAAATTTTAGGATTTTGCTTTACTGAAAACTTAATCAAAAAAGTAATCATAGTACTTTTAAGTTATTTTCTTACCAACAAGTTGTTGTTTTTTAGCTCTATTAATTAAATGGTAAATGGTCTGCACTTATATAGCACTTTTTAAACCTTAGCGGTATTCAAAGTGCTTTACACTGTGTCTCATTCACCCATTCACACACCAATGATGGCTGAGATGCCATGCAAGGCACTAGCCTGCCATTAGTTGCAACTTGGGGTTCAGTGTCTTGCCTGAGGACACTTCGGCATGTGGAGTCGTGTGGGCTGGGAATCGAACCACCAACCCTGCGATTAGTGGACAACCCACTCTACCACGTGAGTCACATCCGCCCCATATAAGCCCATTCTGCGAGTAGAATGGCATCCTCATGGCCTTTGGCTAGAGGTGCATCCTTGGAGGATATTTGTATGGTGGCAGGATGGTCCTCTCAGCATACATTAGATTTTATGATCTGGATGAGGGTTTGACACCTGCTTCCCACGTTCTCTCTGTTGGAACAGGAATAAATTCCCTCTGTTTTACTATATGCTTGCCACACTGGCAAAGACAGTTGGCAGCTACTGTTCGCATGATGTGATTATGCAGCTCGAGTTCCAGCGAAAGGAAACATCTCGGTTATGTGAAGCGTAACCCTAGTTCCCCTAGCAGCTACATAGGCTCGAGCCTTCCTGCAGAAAACCTGACTCGATGGCTTGAAAGAGAGCGCCTTTATGGAGCCCATGACGTAGCTAGGGGCATCGCTTAAGTGCCATCAGCCAATATATTGGCGTGATTGTATGAGGGCTTCAGACCATGTGACACTCAGGGCATGTCCCAATGCAGCGTCTCATTCTCACTCAGGGAATAAGAGTTACGCTTCACTTACCCAAGATGTTTTTCTGTATTGAATGTTCATTCCACTGTCACAATCAAAGCCACAGCTTTTCTGCACAGCATTAAAAAGCCTTTCCATCCATCCACACACACTAGACAGAGTTAATATGTCAGAGACACGTCCCTGTCAAACCGCATTACACCACAGTGACAAATATATCTTGACTCGTGTCCTCTGTCTAATGAACGTATCGATGATATATGAACAGATGTATTTTTAGCCGTCTGCACAGATGGGCTTCTCAAGAGACAATTTCTAATGCAAGGTGAAATCTATTATTACCACAAAACGTATTATTTAATAATTTTTTTTGCTAGATCTGAGGTATGTTTAAAGGAATTCAATTGTGACATGTGTATATGTGTGTGTGTGTTTGAAATATGACAGAAAAAGTGAGAGAAGGATGATGGAGAAGAAAACGCATGGTTATGTGTTCTTAAATGTAGGCTTTTAGTGGTGTTAAGGCAGGCACAAATCTGACTTTTATTTATACTTAGGATTGGTCATTTGAACAAACCCTGAACACAAAGAATGAAACATGCAGACGTCCCGGTCCCTCATTTGTCCAAAATCGTTGGTGTTACTAACATAAATGATACCTAAAATCATGTGGCTTCGTAAGAAAAGGTAGTATATATACATTTTCTAAGTGATCTTCCTTTAGATTTTTATGGAAGCTCAAAGAGGCCTTGCGTTATTATTATTATTCTGTCTCGTTTTCTCGTGATCTCGACATAACTAAGGTTGTTTTCTCGTGATCTCGACATAACAAAAAGTTGTTTTTGCCTTTAATTTTCTATACAGTTTTTAATTGACCTACAGGATTTACAATTAAAAGTTTATTACAAGGTATGAAGGACAATGAGAGATCCTTGGCAGAAAAGTACAATTTATTATATGTAAATGTAAAGTTATGTTAATTCCTTACACTTTGGTTATAAAATATTCACCTGCCCTATCCAAGAGTATTCTAACCAGTCACCTTCCACATAGGCTAAATCAAACATATTAATAAACACCAGGCAGCACGTCACAAACACTTTATAAATGCTTTTTCATCAATATATTAAGACTCGCTTTCTTCTGCACTCAACAGGAGTCAAGAAGGACGTCTTTCTGTGCTTACCGCAAAGTACCGTTATAACTGCAATATGCGTGCACTCGAATCTAAATCGCGGCTGGCTTGACTGCAGTCATGCTGACGTCCCGGTCCCTCAAGTTGGCTGGCAATGAAATTGACCAAACGTTCAGGGTCACTGTATTTTCTACGACAAAGTTGTAGACATGATAGTCTTCTTCTAAGGTGTCTGACACTAATCTGGAAGTTGTCAATGACAGAGAGACGTCGAGATCTCGAAGAAAATCAAGTTATGATCACAAGAAAATTAAGTCATGATCACGAGAAAACAACCTTAGTTATGTCGAGATCAATAGAAAACGAGACAGCAAGGCCTCTTTGAGCTTCCGTAGATTTTAAATCAAATTATCTTACAAAATGTGTGAATGTAAGTGAATGTAAGTGCAGCGGTATTATAACTGCATCTACTGTTGACACTTCTTTTACATAGAGAATGTGAATGCTCATTGTGAAGTATGTTGTACAGCTGAGCAGGTATGGCGTGCATTGGCAGGACAGTCACGCTTGGGGGTGGGTTTGATTTATGGCCTGATGCCTCTTATGCAAAGCGCTGCAACCCTGAGAACTATCTGTGCCTTCAGATACCACTGTAAATCTGGACTCATTTAAATGCTGGACGTCTTCTGTATTTGCAGGATTAAATTAAGTTTTTTTGTTGTCACTTTTTCCTGATTTGATCCAAAGGTATTATTTTGTAAATGTTCCAGAGTCATTTTCCATCTCTCCTCTATCAGAGAAATGACTAAGTCACACAAAATGTGAAAGAGACTCAAAGGAAAATAGAAGTAAAGGGAGATGGAGACAGAGACAGAAACATTATGCTGCCTTCTATGTTAGTAAATTTTACCCCAGTTCTACAGCAGCATCACTTGTGTCTTTTGTTGAGAAGGGAATCTACTGCAACAAGCTCAGAGAAAAAATCTATTCAAGATGGTGGATGAATTAAAAAGGTATATGAAAATACTAATAATGCCAAAAGGAACCAACAACCAGAAAATACTTAAAAAGAATTTAGACACAAATGTAATAATTATTAAACACGGACTTACTGAGCAAAAATAACAAACAATTACATGATAACTCTCTCTTCAAATCACCTGGGCAGTTCTGAACAAACACAATCAGGGATAGACTAAAATCTTTTGGGCTCTAGCTGCCTCTAATGTATTTTTGTATTTATTTATTTTTTTCCACTGAGCTCATCATAATGCATTCTGGGATTGCCGTACCCACAAAGTATACATGCAATTCTGCTTCCTACCCTCTGCTGCCAACCTTCATGTCAGGAACGCACCTATGATGCTATAAAATTCTGTCGAACAGAGCTAATATCTGTTCAATTTGGTGATTGATAGGAAACCGTAAGATTATGAACATTCAATGCGTATATCTTCTAAGCTGTGAGTTTTACACAACCAATCCCAAGTGGGTGACGTTTACTTCAGAGTGCGAGTTATCAGAGGAAAGAACATCACTGGAAAATAACAGTACATTCAGAGTGTTCACACCTTTTTATGCACAGTAAAATCTCACGTGAATACGTGTTAGGACTGCATGATTTGGTAAAAAAAAATAACATTGGGAAAAATTGTGAATGCGATTTGAACTGATATCACAAACATTTAAAATGTCTTGCTACTTAGATATCAAGACAAAAAGAAGTTTAATTGCATTAGATGTGTATAGTTTATTGATTATGAGCCCCAGGTGTGCTTGAAGTATGTGTAGATAACAGACAGAACAGAGTGCTGCCCCATCACTTTGAAGCATGCAACACATACAGATGATTTCTTCATTCAAATCAAAGTTTTTAGCCATATTGTGATTAATGACAAAACTAAACTATATCTTGATTTCAGTTTTATTTTGATTCATTATTCAGTCCTAATACAGATTGTGATAATGAAACTTTTATGTATTTATTTATTTCAACTTTGGAAAAAAAAAAAAAAATTAAGAGCCTGATCTCATGAAAATGTGACCGTGGTGAATTTCTTTTGTAAAATTACATAATGTGGTTCATAACACATATTCCACCAGTTCCTTGGTGAAATGTCACTAAAAGTGAGTTAAATGTTCCCAAAAAAGATGAGGTCATTAAGGTTAATGCTCTATTGAGTTTTAAATCAACATAACCGACCTCCCTACCCTAAACCTTTAAACCTAACCGACAGTGTCATAAAACAAATAAGAGACAAAAAACACAATTGCTGAAGCAACCACGCCATTTAGTGGTGCTTCTCTGACAATCGACTCGTGTGCTCTTCAGGACTCATAAGTTGCTCACTTCGATGTTGTGTCGAAGAAGTGATACTAGGGGTCTCTCTTGAAAGCCTCGTGCATCTCTGAACTTGAGAAAAGGCCAATGAGAAATTGGCAGACAGAATTTGCATGTCCCGCCCCGGACATACTGGTATAAAGGGAGGGAAATGTGTCTGTCCATTCAAAGTTTTTCTTCGGAGCCGACCGGTTGTGTGATCAGCGAGCTGTATTCACAAGACTGTTCATTTCAGCTTATGATGTTGGTGTTCAAGAGCGTATGATGTTGGATCTATGGCGCATATCAGTTCATTTCTCCTTCTCTGCACGGCAGTGCAGCTTTGCCCCAGAGCGCTTGACGGCGCTTTTAAAAAAGAGAATATTTTCTTAAAAGAGTTTATTTCTCTAAAAGAGCAATACACAGCGGCGTTGAACGTCCTTTTCAGGACGTGTCTTTATATAGACGCCGTTCCGCTATGTGTAGTTCCTGGATGCGGTCGAGTTCTCTCTGCTCCTGACAGTCACAGGCGCTGCCTCGTGTGTCTGGGCCACGATCACACCGAGGCAGCGTTTGTGGATGGTTTGGTTTTCTCACTGTGAGAACCTTACCATGGCAACGTTGCGGTCACCACTTTCCTTCCTAAAAAGTCAGTGACCTCCAAAACCTACAGCGACGCTGGACAGGCCACTTCCACCTTGCATGCTATGGCCCTCCTGCAAGTCCACCAGGCCAAGGCACTTAAAGATCTGCACTTGGGTAGTCCTGACCCCGATATGTTGCAGGAACTGCGCTCAGCAACCGACCTCGCCCTCAGGGCCACGAAGGTCACAGCACAAACATTCGCTGCACAAGTACGCAAATCCACTCGGCCCACTCGGACTTGGTTCTCATGCTCCTCGCAACAGCCCCTCCCTGGCAAATTCCCCTGAGGAAGGCCCTTCTTTCTCAGGGATGAGGCACCCTCTGGCATCCGCGCCCAGACCTCTGGAACCTCCACATCTGGCCCCTGGATGGAATGCGGAAGATCTAAGTGGCCTTCCACCTGCTGTTGTAGACATGATCAACCAAGCCAGAGCTCCCTCTACCAAGCAACTTTACGCTCTGAAGAGGCGCTTGTTCGCAAATTGGTGTTCTTCCCGGTCCGAAGACCCGCAGAGGTGCACAGTCGGGTCAGTTCTCTCATTCCTGCAGGAGAGGTTGGAGGGGAGGCGGTCTTCCTCCACCTTGAAGGTGTATGCTGCCGCTATTGCGGCCCACCACGACGCAGTAGACGGCAAGTCTTTGGGTAAGGACGACTTGATTATCAGGTTGCTTAAAGGTGCCCGGAGGTTGAACCGTCCCCAGCCAAGCCTGTTCCCCTCCTGGGATCTCTCAGTGTTCCTCTCGGGCCTTCAGAGATCCCCCTTCGAGCTGCTAGAATCAGTTAAGCTCAAGGCCCTCTCTCTGAAGATGGCTCTCCTGATCGCACTCGCTTCCATAAAGAGAGCCGGGGACCTGCAAACGTTCTCTGTCAGCGACACTTGCCTGGAGTTTGGTCCAGCAGACACTCACATCATCCTAAGACCGCGACTGGGCTACGTGCCAAAGGTTCCACCGACTCCCTTCAGAAACCAGGTAGTGAACCTGCAAGCGCTGCCCCGGGAGGAGGCAGACCCGGCCCCTTCGTTGCTGTGTCTAGTGCGCAGAGCTTTAGACATTCTGAGCAGCTCTTTGTCTGCTTTTGTGGACAGCGGAAAGGGAATGCTGTCCCCAAACAGAGGATTTCCCACTGGGTGGTTGACGCCATAGCATTGGCCTATCACACCCAGGCCATGCCCGCCCCTTTGCAGGTTTGAGCACATTCGAGGAGAAGTGTGGCATCCTCATGGGCACTGGCCAAAGGCAGATCCCTAGCAGACATATGCAGAGCAGCGGGTTGGGCAACACCTTTACGAGATTTTACAATCTCAGGGTCGAGTCGGTTTCATCCCATGTTCTCTCAGGTCCGAGCTAGAAGAACTCTGTAATGCGGAAACAACTGACCGGGTGTGCTTGCATCTAGTGCCTTTCTCATCCACTGAGGCGATCTCGTGCGCTATTATCCCAGGAGATCCCACTAACTCGGCTCCCTGGATGACTCCTCCCTAGACCTCTGGTCCACGAATTCAGCGGAGGAATTCCCCGAGACCCACTACAAGTACTCAAACTACTCTGTATTGGAATAGTTGCCCAGCCTGGTCTTTGCGGGGTCTTTTCCCCCTGAAAGAATAGGAATTGGAAAAGATTGCCTTCCCCGATTTGTGTGATAGCGTTAAGATGGCCCCAGCCGCTTTAGCTCTATGCGAGAAACATAGAGAGAGAAAAGGCGAGGCTTGCTCGGCCTGCTCCCATGCTTGGCACGTCGTCTTGTTCCCCCCTTCAGGGTGTAGGGAACCAGAAGGTTATGACGATCTTATGGGGCATTGGGGAAGGGAACGTGCAGTCTGATGCTGCCTGTCGCTTTGGCACACAACTGCCTGCCCGCACCTGCGTCAGCAACGCACGTACACAGTTCAATGCATGGTGTGATTAAATATGGACCCCTAGTGTCGCTTCTTCAACAAGTGAGCGACAGACGGGGAATGTCTAGGTTACTATTGTAACCTCCATTCCCTGACGAGACGTTGTGTCCTGCCGGCCACGTCGCTGAACCGAGCCAATGTTATAGCCGAACCTCATTCTCGGCTCTTCAAGGCAAAATCCTGAATGGACAGATGCATTTCCCTCCCTTTATACCCATATGTCCGGGGGCAGGACATGCAAATTCTTTCTGCCAAATTCTCATTGGCCTTTTCTTAAGTTCAGAGATGCGCGAGGCTCTCAAGAGAGACCCCTAGTGTTGCTTCTTCGACACAATGTCTCGTTCCCTGGAGGTTACAATAGTAACCTAGACGTTTTTTTTTACATCACAATTGCAATGCTCTATCAATTGAGCACAATCTGATCACACAAACAATCTTGTAAATAGGCATGTGCCTGAAGCCGAATGCCTTATTCGGGCAAGAATAATTACTTCAAAAAGAATAATGGATTTATCTGAATAAAATAAAACAATATTCGTATGACTGATTATCCAAGAGGCACAAGGATTAACTTGCTTTTAGTGCCACACAGTGGACATTTCAGCAAGGAACTTATCTAAGAGGCACAAAGATAGTGACTTTTTAAATAAACATATACAAAATTACAAACAAATATATAAATATTTCTAAAGTGTAAACCTGAAAATGTGCATGTTTTGGTCTCTGTTAATTGTGCCCATCTGGAGCTTATCAAGTGTAACATTAAGATATGACATCATATAAACTTTCCACTTCTTTAAATGTCTGTTAATATATCACATGATTCACATGTGATTCCCATATATTCATTTATAGCCTAAACCTGAGCGTGATGTTAAATTCCTGACCTGAAGTGATGATTTCATGTCGGAGCCCAACTATCCGTCTCTTAAAGTTGACCACATTTATATTCACATGAGCGATTCATGTAATTATCTGGTTAAGAAATTATTCTGAAACAATAAATAATATAAAATGAAAAATAAAAACAGTCAAAATACTCCATAAAGGTTTAAATTCTCAACAGAGTAGAGTATTCATCTATTACCCTTTGCGAAAAATGAAGAAACCGAAACCCCCCTTTCTGCTGGTCAGAGTGGATTGTGATTAATGCGGTTAATACGCTCGGTGACATATATGAGAGGGGAGTGTTGAGATCTTTTCAAAATATGGTTCAACATTTTGGGATTCCAAGACCTCAATTCTTATATTACATATATTTACAGCTGCACCACTTGCTCTGTAGTATTCTTGGGGGTAGCATACACTCATAAAGCAGAATATACTCAGGGAGTGATAATTACTGCTTTTGGAAATGGTCATGAGGCATCAGTGTATTACTCCCTGCTAATTCAGAGTCTGGGGGACGGAGCTTTAACTTCTCTCAAAAGATTATTGAAGAAAGATTTAAACTTGGTATTGGAGGAGGGAGAGTGTGCTAGGATTAAAATAAACGTAAAGTCTGCATCTAGAGATGCAAGGGTTCGCCTTATATAATTTAAGATTGAATATATTGGACCACTCTAGATTGTATAGGCTTGTTCTTAAAGACACACCCACCTGCTGGCAATGTCTTCAGAAGATGGGGACACAACCCATGTCTTTTGGGGGTGGTGTTAAAATCCAAGAATTTTGGTTGAGGGTTCAGAGTTTAAATAAGTTTAAAAGTAATTGTTGTTGTTGTGCCTCATGTGTTAATTTCTTTAGGAAACTGCAGCAAATGAACAAGCCACATAAAATAATTTTTCTAAAATATATGGATAGTAACTTGATTCTATGAGATCAGTTTGGTTTTGAAAGTGAGCACTAATTTTGCATTCACAATCACAATTCATGAAAATAATACATTGACATATGGCCTGCAAAATAACACATGCCATAATAATTTTGTCATGTCAGTTTGGGCACTCAATGCTTTAGTATGATTTTAAACATCTTCAGAAGTGTGGACAATACTACTTGGTGCAACCAATTTTAATTGTTAAAATGCCTCATCAGCAGCACATAATAAATAATAATCAACATTAAGTGCTGCACTTATAATTAGATGCTGTTTCAACCAACCATATATTTTCCCACAAGTCATGGATCATTTGGATATCATTCTCTTTGGCCTTGTGAGATGGCTGCTTGCATCCTGTTTTCCACAAATATTTTACAATACAAAACAGATTTACATCTTGCCTTGTTTTTCCATAATTATCTTCACATCTCAAGCTTTTATAAGAAAGCCCATTTCCCCGTTTTTGGCTGGGTGAGATCCACATAAACGTGTTTCATTGAGAAAAAGACAGCGAGAGGGGGTTTTGGGTGTAGTAAAAGAGAATTACTGCTGCAAAATTACAATACTGCTCATAATTACAATACGAATTTCACCACTGCCAAATTATGAGAATTATTTGCAGCTGAGAGCTAAGGGGAGATGGTGCTGGGGCACTTTAACCTAATCGAAAGCAGAAAAAAATGTGTTACACTTAATTAGCGGATCTTGTTTGACTAATAGCTAACTGCTTCTTTTTAATGCAGTGAAGTTCCTACAGATGAAAAAAGTGCTCAAGTCTCTATAAAAGCAGAAACATGGAGCATATGAACGTCTCACACACCGATTCACCCTCCAGTGCTCTGGCGCTCATGTCCAAATTCTCCGACACACCCCACGTATGTGAGGAAGCTCGGTTCAAGACAACGCAGCATGTGTGTGTTTATAGGGTGATTGCATTTGTCAGTAGGGAATCTAACATGCTAATGCAACCCATAGAGTCTAATAAACAGTGGAAACTTGAAGTCTATCTATGCATCTAGGATCCACTGAGAGCCATTATGAGCAGGTTGGCACCTGGGATCCACTGAGAGCCATTATTAGCAGGCTGTTCAGAAAAACAGAACATCAATTTCTTACTTTCATAGCACATGTTTCCAGCTCAGC
Source organism: Xyrauchen texanus (assembly GCF_025860055.1). NCBI lineage: Eukaryota > Metazoa > Chordata > Actinopteri > Cypriniformes > Catostomidae > Xyrauchen > Xyrauchen texanus. The sequence continues at coordinate 1,679,634 of NC_068317.1, read as the reverse complement.
ACTGGCACATTTGGCCATGAATTACTCAGCAATTAGAATTATCTTGAATATCTTGTCCTGAACTTCTCAAATGCTCTGCCAGTCCTCTAAACAGACATTAGTCATGCAGCTAATCCAGTAACTGTTTACCAGTTTGAGAGATATATGTTTACTGGTTAGTTGATGTGTACAACAGTGATGTCAGTATGGCAAAATAACAATAATTTGTTATTTGGTTTGATCAGAATGACAATAATGCACATTAAAAAATGCAACTGTTGTTATTCATCTCCCAGCAATCACAAAATATTTACACAGCAACAGGGGCAAAAATTTCATCAAAATGTTGGGGGGGACAATAAACATAACAATTCTCAAGAGCAATTTTTGAAGGTTTTTTTGTTGTTGCCCCGTTTGCATTTGTATTATTTTACTTCTTAAACAATTATTTTAAGAATATAACATTATATTATTTACAATACACATATTTTAATGATATTTTAGGGGGGGGACAACCCTCAGATAGGGGGGGTCCCGACCCCCCCTCCGCGATTTCCGCCTATGCACAGCACTACTAAGTATGTTTCCCACTGAGCACATACTAGCCTCAACAGATTTAAAGGGATAGTTCACCCAAAAACATTTACTCATCCTCATGCCATCCCAGATGTGTTTGACATTCTTTCTTCTGCAGAACACAAATTTTTAGAAGAATAGTTCAGCTCTGTAGGTCCATACAATGCAAGTGAATGGTGAACAAAATTTTGAAGCTCCAAAAAGCACATTAAGGCAGCAAAAAAGTAATCCATATCTTCAGAAGTTATATGATAGGTGTGGGTGAGAAACAGATACACACCTATCATATCACTTCTGAAGATATGGATTAAACCTCTGGAGTCATATGGATTACTTTTATGTTTGCTTTATGCGCCTTTTGGTGCTACAAAGTTCTCATCACCCTTCACTTGCATTGTGAGGACCTACAGAGCTGAAATATTCTTCTAAAAATCTTCATTTGTGTTCTGCAGAAGAAAGTAAGTCACACACATCTGGGTTGGCATGAGGGAGGGTAAATGATGACAGAATTTTCATTTTTGGATGAACTATTCCTTTAAGTATTTTTACGATGAAACCAAAGTCAGATTAAACTGCAAAATGCAATTGGTCAAACATTTTGTTTAGGGCTTTGAAATACCTAATATTACCCAGGCAGTTTGTCATATACACACAAAAATACGACTAGTACAGTATGTGCATGAGAGGCCAGGTTTTATAAAATGGTGCAATGGGACTTGTTAACTGCACAATAAAGTTACCAGAACATTATGGAAATACTTTTTTTTTTAGGTTAATTAAACTGGACAAATGTCATATTCAACCAGGCCTCATAGTGAAAATGTGACTCTAAACTTTTTGCAAACTTGTTATACATGTTTCCAGGTACAATTCTATGCAGTTTTCAGGAGAAATGAACACTAGAGGCACTACAATAACTGTATGCTTTATTCACTTTCAGTCAAATCAGGACTTTAATGGCTGATTGTAACTTCATAAATACTTATTTTTCTCTCTATTACTCAGACCCTGCTATATTATAATATCCACACACATTTACTCAAACAAATCTTTTGAAAAACAGTACATTTTAGAACAAAATGACAAAGTTTAAAGACTGTGTATCATTAAAAAACAATTCCTCTGTGTAAACAGTGCTGTTAATGCAAATAATTTGGAATCTCTCTCTCTGGGAAAATACTGAATGTTGGAATCTCTATTAAAGCTAAATGATAAAAAAAAGTCCCAACCATCAGCTGAGAAAAACTTAACAAATTCATATTAGGCCATCATTATAGTCATTCAAGTGTGAACATTTTATTCTGCAAATCCACTAGCACAAACCTGAGAGCAATCATGAGTAACTATAAAGATCAGAGCTCCTAAACAGGCCTGTGACAGAACTGACAGATCAATCGCACATGTTGAGTAATTCAAAGACTAGATCAAATCTGCTGTCAGCTAACTGAGATGACCCAATACATCGATTTACTTACATAGGGAATAAAATGCTACTTTAAAACTGCACTGCATGCTTATGCTGGCACTAAAGTACATATAAATTTGGCCAACTTTTTCAAAACTCCAGTGAAAACACGCCACAGATACATCTGTTTATTTTTGTATACAATTTTGAGGAAAACAATTATGTATTAATCTGAGCTTTCCAGTTATTTATTAGTACAGCAATCTCTCAAGGCTGTCAGAACACAAGTCCACAAGTGCCCAACATTGACTATTCTGACCATGACATTCTGTTCCACTGGACACCTCACTCTCTGAAGTCAACTTGAATCCAAGGTTTTTGGAAAATACACAACACAAACACAGACGATACAGCCGCCCACCACATCATGACTGGTCAGCCACTCTCAGGCCAACATCTCGTCACAGCTGACAGTTCTGATTTGAGTGAAGTCAGAGGGCATCTATACTAACCTAGTCATGAGAGACTTCCGTATGTGTTTGGTGTTTTGAGGGTTCCCAGGGACCTCTCAGCACAGGAAAGGGCCCAAGGTAACTCACACACCTCTAGACATAACTACCCACAGTATTACATCAGAATTGATTGACCTGTGACTCTCGCAGACGTGGAAACGTGGGATGTTGAAACTTCAGGCATGTTGTACACACAGATATCTCAGCACTCCCACAGAACTGCCGTAAGATAATTACTGGCATCTACAATTAGCATACATTACAATAAATGTGGGTTTAGTTTGGGTCTAGTTTGTTTGGAAAGATATCGAGTTGGAGTAATACATTCTAGCCACAAAAAAACTCAATGCGGAAAAAACACTGTTCACAACCTGATTTTCTTCCACTGTGTATGTATTTACGAGTGAAATGTGTGAATGGATATTTATCGAGAAAAAAGCAGGACAGGACATTATTTTATCCATTAGGAATCGATTGGATTGTGAAAAGTTACATACCCAACCTGGTCTCATTGAATTACTTTTACTACACAGTACCTACATTTTTGCAAAATAATGTTTACGTGGCTCGTTGTACATGATTTCATGAGGTGAAATGAGCCCTAAAGGTGCTACAATAACAATGACTTCTATTCACTTTCACAAACATCACAAATAAAACAGCAGATTATCCGTTCATAAACATTTCTCACATCACAAGATTATGACATCTAAACTTTTACTGTAGAGCATGACTTATTTGCATTAAATAACCAACTACATTTACAGTAGCTCAACTAGTGTTGAACTTGTGATGTATGAGTCCTGAAGAGCATGCGATTCCACCAGGCCAGGATTAAGAACGCACAGGCCCCTAGGCCTATAGCAACCCCAAGGGCCCACCTCATTGCCTATCTCACACTATAACGTTTACTACAAATTGTTGTATTTTTTTACACAAAACTGCATTTCACACAAGTAGTGCTTGTCAAGCACACAACAGAGCAGCATTTGGTGTGCATACTAACTATTCCAGACACATTAAGTACAACATAATTACAATAACCCCAGCAATTAATCATTGCAAATAAGGTTCTTAAAACAACTCTTGCACATATGCTACTTTAAGAAGTGCAGAGGGGATCTTACCATTAGATAGATTTTTTCTCAAGATGATCACACGTGAAGTCGTCATGATGCTTCTGATAGTTTCGGTACCCTAGGATCGGTGACTGCATGCCGATGCGCTGACATGCAGCATTTTTATCAGACATGTTTGCAGTGGTTTCAATGTGTTTACATTTCCACCTGGCGTGATTGGCAGAGCGTTGCATCAATTGCACGGGAGACTAGGGTTCAAAGCCAGACAGTAACCACATTTAAATAATCAATGACGCGCATGATTCAGAGGTTTCACTTTTCCCTCTAGCATTACTTTTTACTCCACTAATGGTTATTGAAAATTTTTGAACTCTGCTGTTTTTACACATTGTAGACAAATTTCCAACATATCAATGGGTAAAAGAAAGAGGCGATCCCCAACGTAATTATGTAAACTGAAAAATAATTTTCATTGGATAATGAATGAAAACAGCAAGGCGAGTGTTCCAGTCATCTCTTTTTATTTTTAACATTAAACACAGACAAACCACTTATGATTTGTCAATCAAGAATGCAACCAACATTAATGAAGGACTCCTGCACTCCGCAGCCAATCACAGGGCCCCCTTTTGCGATTGGGCCCTGGGGCTTCAGCCCCATCTAGCCCTTATGTTAATCTGGACCTGGAGTCCACACTTGAGCCAAATGTGTCATAGAAGCACCACAAATTGATGCAGTTTCTAAAGCAATTGTGTTTTTCATCCCACATTTGCTTTTTATGACACTATCTGTTTAGGTTTAGGGTGTAAAGTTTAGGGAAGGGCAGGGAGATCTGATGATATAAAACTTGATAGATCATCCATAAAAACCTTATCTGTTTGGCGAACGTTTAACTTGCTTTTAGTGCCTCTGAGTGGACATTTTACCTCTGAACTGGTGGACAACCTGTAATGAACAAAAACATTTAATAATAAAAATATATAAATAAATAAAGTATTCAAAAATGTTCCAAAGTTGCATTATCATAAAAAGTGTCTTTATCACAATGTGTATTAGTGCGGTACAATTAATCAAAATAAAACTGAAATCATCATTTAGCTTAGTTTGATTATTCAAATCACAGCTTTTTACTATATTAATATAGATATAGTCTATATGTGCTGCATGCTTTCAAGTGAAGGGGCGGCACTCTGATCTGTCTGTGATCTACTACACAAAAGTTTCATGAAATTAGGCTGTATATTTAAAATGAAACGAGTAAGTGGATTTAAAAAACAAAACAAAATGTAGGTTGGGACTTGATTTCAGTCAGATGGGGTGAAAAATATGAAGGATTTGTGACATCAGCTGACACTGTACATTTGTTTCAAAGGCGGAGCACTTTTCTGCATATTAATGAATTATTATGAAGCCAACCTTTTTGTCTTTGGAATAATATGTGCTGAAGGATTGTGGACAGTAAGACCTGGAACATATATTAAGAAAATAAACAGGGTCAGTGTTGAGTAGAGTATGTGCATATCTCATATCATACAAAATGGCCACATACACAGCAACCACATTTAAATGCAGGAAGGAAATCCAGAAATTACAGTTATGTGTCTATGAGTCACTACATAAGTCACTCCCAAAGTTGCAATGGCTGACTAGCTAAAAGTTTGGCATGTTGCTGCTTAATGTAACCCGCACAAGATGAGACAGTCACAATGTCGAATTCAAACAGCTTTATTCGATCACAAAGCGTGCAAAGTACACAAAAAGGGCAAATCCAGTGAAGAGTAGTCAAAGGGAGCGTGAGGTCGAAGCCGGGGAATCAGTAGATGAAAATGACGAGACTAGTGGGAGCAAAAGACAGGGGAACAAGGGGAGCTGGCAAGCTAAGAGGAAGACAAGAGGAGTTCAAAACTAGATGAGACTAGCGGGGGGCAAAGACACGGGAAACTAAATACAATAACCAACAAGAGGGAGACGAATGTGCTGTGATATTTATAGAGACGAGTGCAGGTGTAAACAATGACATGTGATAGGGACGAGTGCAGGTGTATACAATGAACAGGAGTGCAGATGACGCGAGTGCAGGTGTACATAATGTTCTGGCGATAGAAGTGGGCATGTGAGCAAAACGGGCGTGGAAGCCCGAGGGAGCAAAACGAGCGAGGAGGCTCGAGGGGGCGGAGCGAGGGAGCGGGGTTTGTGACAGTACTCCCCCCTCTATAACGGACGGCTCCTGACGGCCGCGCTCTGTTGCGAGGAGCGCGACCTCTGGGAAGTGGTGCTGGACGATCCCAACAAACAAAAAAACCTGAACAGACAACCCACAAAACACGCAAACAAAATTGAGGGCAGTCCAAGGGGCACAGAGGGAAATGAGACAGTCCATGGGGTCAATGGGCAGTTTCAAGGCAAGGTCAGGGGGAACAAAGCGGACAGGCGGGTGGTCGGAAGATCTAGGGGGCATCCAAAGGGCAGAGACTGGGTCAGGGGGTCTGGAAGGCGACTGGAGGACAGGGACTGGGTCCGGGGGTCTGGAAGGTGACCACCGGACAGGAATAGGGTCAAGAGGCCATGGAAGAGGCCACAGGACAGGAAGGGGGTCAGGAAGTCCGGGCTGAGCCGTGAAAGGCGGTGCCGTCAGAGGCGGCACTGTAGGCGGCTCTGGAGGTGGGGTTCTGGAAGGCTCTGGAGGTGGAGCCGAAGGAGGCTTTAGGGGCGAAGGCCTGGAAGGCTCTGGAGGTGGAGCCGAAGGAGGCTTTAGGAGCGAAGGCCTGGAAGGCTCTGGAGGTGGAGCCAAGGGAGGCTTTAGGGGGGTAGGTCTGGAAGGCTCTGGAGGTGGAGCCGAAGGAGGCTTTAGGGGCGAAGGCCTGGAAGGCTCAGGAGGTGGAGCCAATGACGGTGGCGCCATGGGAGGCTCTAGCGAGGTAGGCCTGGAAGGCTCTGGAGATGGAGCCAAGGGAGGTGGCGCTGTGGGAGGTCCCCGAGGCGACGACCTGGCAGGCTCTGTAGTCTCGGGGGGTAGAGCCGTAGGAGGCTCGAGAGGCGGAGCCATAGAAAGCTCTGTAGTCTTTGGGAGCAGAGCCGTGAGAGGCTCGGGAGGTGGAGCCGTGGGGGGCTCTGGAGGGGGAGCCGTAGGAGGCCCGAGAGGCGGAGCCGTAGGAGGCTCTAGTGGCAGAGTCCTGGAAGGCTCAAGAGGCTTGGGGGGCGGAGCCCTGAGAGGCTCGAGAGGAGGAGGAGCCCTGAGAGACTCGAGAGGGGAAGCCGTGAGAGGCTTGAGGGGTGGAGCCCTGAAAGACTCGAGAGGAGAAGCCCTGAGAGGCTTGAGGGGTGGAGCCATGAAAGACTCGAGGGACGGAGCCCTGAGAGGCTCGAGGGTTAGAGCTCTGGGAGGCTCGAGAGACTTGAAAGGCAGAACCCTGGGGGGCTTGGGAGGTAGCGCTCTGGGAGGCTTGAGAAACGGAGCCCTAGGAGGCTTGAGAGGAGGAGCCCTGGGAGGCTCGAGAGGAGGAGCCCTGGGAGGCTTGGGAGGAGGAGCCTTGGGAGGCTCGTGAGGCGGAGGCCGCGAGGGCTCTGAGGGGCGAGCAGAGGCTGGCAGAGCCGTGGAAGACTCTGAGGGCGGAGTAGAGGCTGGCAGAGCCGTGGAAGACTCTGAGGGCGGAGCAGAACCCGGCAGAGCCGTGGAAGACTCTGAGGGCGGAGCAGAACCCGGCAGAGCCGTGGAAGACTCTGAGGGCGGAGCAGAGGTCGGTAGAGCTGTGGAAGACTCTGAGGGAACCTCTGCGGTCTTGAGCACAAGGACTGGGGAGAAGGGGCCCTCTTCCTTCTCTTACGTCTTCGGCCAACAGGGGACGTGACCATGGGGACGGTCGAGGCTACAGGCGCTGGCTCTGGGGTGGTCGAGGCTACAGGCGCTGGCTCGTTGGCCGTGGCGGGCATGGGCGCTGGCTCGTTGGCCGTGGCGGGCATGGGCGCTGGCTCTCTGGCCGTGCCAGGCTTCGAGACTGGGGCCGTGACAGGCTTCGGGACTGGGGCCGTGACAGGCTTCGGGACTGGGGCCGTGACAGGCCTCGGGACTGGGGCTGTGTCAGGCTTCGGGGCTAGGGCCGTGTAAGGCTTCGGGGCTAGGGCCGTGTAAGGCTTCGGGGCTAGGGCCGTGTAAGGCTTCGGGCTAGGGCCGTGGTCAGGCTTCGGGCTAGGGCCGTAAGGCTCGGGACTAGGGCCGTGTAAGGTTTCGGGACTGGGGCCGTGTAAGGCTTCGGGACTGGGGCCGTGACAGGCTTCGGGACTGGGGCCGTGTAAGGCTTCGGGACTGGGGCCGTGACAGGCTTCGGGACTGGGGCCGTGACAGGCCTCGGGACTGGGGCCGTGACAGGCCTCGGGACTGGGGCCGTGTCAGGCTTCAAGACGGGGGCCGTGGTAGGCTTCAAGACGGGGGCCGTGGTAGGCTTCAAGACGGGGGCCGTGGTAGGCTTCGAGAAGGGGCCTTGGTGTGGAGCGCTGGTTCAGTGTCTGCCTCCCCAACAGTAAACGAGGAACCAGCGTACAGTAGGGCGAGGTCAATAAACTGAGCCAGGTTGAGAGAGCAGCGACCACCAGGCATGAATGATGAGGCTGGCTCATTAAGTCCATATTGAAAAATGTCTTTTAGAGCCACCTCATCAAAATTCACCTGGTTAGCCAGGGCACAAAAGTCAACCACATAAGCCTCCAAGGGTTGACTCCGCTGACGCAAAACCAAGAGTTGGGCCGCTGGGTCCATAATGTTAAGGGCACGGTTTAAAGTTCTACAACCGCTGCCCTGCATAAACAACCCTTCGGGGCTAGGGCCGTGTAAGGCTTCGGGGCTAGGGCCGTGTAAGGCTTCGGGGCTAGGGCCGTGTCAGGCTTCGGGGCTAGGGCCGTGTAAGGCTTCGGGACTAGGGCCGTGTAAGGTTTCGGGACTGGGGCCGTGTAAGGCTTCGGGACTGGGGCCGTGACAGGCTTCGGGACTGGGGCCGTGTAAGGCTTCAGGACTGGGGCCGTGACAGGCTTCGGGACTGGGGCCGTGACAGGCCTCGGGACTGGGGCCGTGACAGGCCTCGGGACTGGGGCCGTGTCAGGCTTCAAGACGGGGGCCGTGGTAGGCTTCAAGACGGGGGCCATGGTAGGCTTCAAGACGGGGGCCGTGGTAGGCTTCGAGACAGGGGCCGTGGTGTGGAGCGCTGGTTCAGTGTCTGCCTCCACAACAGTAAACGAGGAACCAGCGTACAGTAGGGCGAGGTCAATAAACTGAGCCAGGTTGAGAGAGCAGCGACCACCAGGCATGAATGATGAGGCTGGCTCATTCAGTCCATATTGAAAAATGTCTTTTAGAGCCACCTCATCAAAATTCACCTGGTTAGCCAGGGCACAAAAGTCAACCACATAAGCCTCCAAGGGTTGACTCGCTGGCCATAAAACCAAGAGTTGGGCCGCTGGGTCCATAATGTTAAGAGCACGGTTTAAAGTTCTACAACCGCTGCCCTGCATAAACAACCCTTGGCAAGCGCCGAAGAGCCATCAAACCTCTCAGGGGTTGAAGGCTTAAGGCTTCGGGGATGTGTTGGGAGCATAACCGGGCTCAGGGACAGACACAGGCGGAACAGGGTGAAACAAATCAAAAATCGCACGTACCTGCTGTCCCTGGGCCGTGAGCGCTCGGTCATGCCTCCAAACCGTAGCTCCTCGCGCTGAATGTGACGTGTACCTCCGCTCTAGTGAGCTGCGCGAATCCTCAGCGCGGGACATTGTGACTGTCTTCGGTAGGGTTGGTTATTCTGTAACCCGCACAAGATGAGACAGTCACAATGTCGTATTCAAATAGCTTTATTCGATCACAAAGCATGCAAAGTACACAAAAAGGGCAAATCCAGTGAAGAGTAGTCAAAGGGAGCGTGAGGTCGAAGCCGGGGAATCAGTAGATGAAAATGACGAGACTAGTGGGAGCAAAAGACAGGGGAACAAGGGGAGCTGGCAAGCTAAGAGGAAGACAAGAGGAGTTCAAAACTAGACGAGACTAGCGGGGGGCAAAGACACGGGAAACTAAATACAATAACCAACAAGCGGGAGACGAATGTGCTGTGATATTTATAGAGACGAGTGCAGGTGTAAACAATGACAGGTGATGGGGACGAGTGCAGGTGTATACAATGAACAGGAGTGCAGATGATGCGAGTGCAGGTGTACATAATGTTCTGGCAATAGAAGTGGGCATGTGAGCCCGAGGGGGGAGATAGTGTACGAGCATGTGAGCTCGTAGGAGCAAAAACGAGCGTGCAAGCTCGAGCGAGCAAAACGGCCGTGGAAGCCCGAGGGAGCAAAACGAGCGAGGAAGCTCGAGGGGGCGGAGCGAGGGAGCGGGGTTCGTGACACTTAAGCATGAAGCATAGATGCAAACAGTTTAACTCGTTTGGTGTCTGTTATTTTAGACTAAAGAAATATTAATGACTCAAGACATATTCACATCTGCAAATTCTTAGTATGCTTCTATCAACAGAGTTTTTTTTTGTTTATTCTCTGTAAGCTGCAGCTGTCAAACAGAGCTTTCTCACTAGGCTGTAATATATGGGGTTAATCTGAGACTGCAGAGCTGGGGGGAGAAACTACAAGACAGACTGGTCTCAAAAATTGCAAATGAGTCAACTACATTAACAACTAGTTGTTCAAGACCTTGTTTCCCATTAATGATGTGCTTTAGCTCTCACATAAGGTACATTTACATACATTCATACACTCATCAAGCAGAGCTTTTCTTTTTGTGGGAGACAGCACCCATGGGTGTCCGGAAACAAAATTAGGAGGTTGTAGAAGATGAGGAAGGTGGGAAAAAATTTTTATGAGCCAAGATAGTCCATTTTACCCTTTAAATATAACACCTACAGTGCATTCCATCTGAATTTTATTTGCAGTGCAACAATCATGCTGCCTCTTACCAACTGTGGTTACGCACATAGGTCTGTGTTAATAATTTATTCATTTAGGCCTAATTATTAATAAATTATCTATTTTATGCTGTTTTTTTTTTTATTTTTTGTTATTATGTAACATTAGAAGCTAAGAATCTCCACATTGACTGTATTTAATTGTATTAAGTGTAATTGTGCAACTGTCCTGCAGGTGATTGCATACAGTAAGTCAATGGCCTTACAATTCTCTTAAGCACTTTACATTTACTCCAGAGCACTTGGAGACACTATGATGATTTTCAAGTACAACAATACTAACATTGGGATGCTTTTGGAAACAGCACATAATTCTAAGATGATTCATGCAATTGTTTATATGGTCTATTTTGGCTTATGAAGCTTTTGGTGAATGCAGACCAGTTTGGTTTTGGACACACTACACAGATGTCAATACAGTGTGTTTGTCACTACCAAAATTTTTCAGGGGTGAATTGGCCAGAATGCAGTCATCACAATCTGTGAATAACTGAAATGTGTGTGTACAAAACAAGATTGAATAAGATTAAACACTCAAAAGTGGATAACCAGTCATAGCTGTGTTGACTTGGCCAATGAGAAGTCACACTTAAAGAAGTAATAACAAGACAAGAAAACTTGAACACAAATCACGAAGGACTTAATTGTGAAAATAGGAGGCAGAGGAGTTAGTGAGGAGAATGATTGTGAAGATTTTGGAAGCATTGCTGATCCTCAGGATGATATCCAGAACTCTCCATCTCTCCTCATTTTCCTCTTTTTAGGACATGAAATGTCACAGATATAATTGATATGAGATTTGGGGGGCATATTTCAGTGTAATTAGAGTCTTGATAATTGAGCTTATTAGATATAATTGTTGTATGAGACTGAGTTTGATTAAAACAGGTTCCTCCAATACGAGAAAAGAGGTGAAAATATTTAGTTGACAGAATAACACCAGAACAATATAAACACACACACACACACACACACACACACACACACACACACACACACACACACACACACACACACACACACACCAAACACACACACACACGTTGGTCTACCTATCATTATGAGGACTTTCCATAGACATAATGACTTTTATACTGTATAAACTATAGATTCTATCCTCTAAACCTAACACAACCCCTAAACCTAATCATCACAGAAAACTTTCTGCATTTTTACATTTTCAATAAAACATTGTTTAGTATGATTTTTAAGCGATTTGAATTATGGGGACATTATAAATGTCCTCATAAATCACATTTATAGCATAATACCCTTGTAATTACCAGTTTGTAACTTACAAAATTGTCCTCGTAAATCACAAAAACACGCACACACACACACACACACACACACACACACAGTAGGCTAATTAATGAACAAACATGTGCATGGAGTAAACTTAAACACACACAGATGCAAGCATACACCATTCACATAGACAAAGAATACAAACAAGAAAGTAACTACTGTCATAGTGCAAATAAGTGTTTCACAATAGCTCTGTTCCAAAATCTAGTGAGCAGCCTTGCTGTCTACTGTCTACACCTTAAGGCACCATCCTAACCATCATGGGAGCTCATAAACTAGTGATTTGTAACGCTTTACATAGGCTACAACTCCACGTGCCACAAAAATGCTCTCCTCATGTTACTGTTACAGTAATTGATTTCAATGGAGTTTGTAAGCATAAAGAAATGATAAAACAGCTCCTATTTTAAACAAGCAATTATATCTAATATAGTTACTAAAAGGCTCCATCCACATTTTGATGATGAATCAAAGAGAAGTGCTGATCTACAGATGACTTCTCTAATGATCCCTTAGTTATGTTCATGGTTTTATAGGGATATTGTTTGGTTTATTGGTCCGTTGGGTCGGTTTGCATTCTCACCACAAGCGAACCGCCAAGAGTTCATTGCAATCTGTCCGAAACCACCTAATTTGTTTTGGTGTAGATCCAAGTGAGATTGACGTGTTCATATATGCCTAAACAAACAAAACCAAGGTAGAAAACGCACCAGGTTCCGAAACAAATACTCCAAACGAGCCAGGTGTGAAACACCCTAAGAATTGCCTGTGATGCTGCCTTTCCATTTTCATGCTTATTAGAGTATTGTGCCTTCAGCCTAGCAACATGCTAACGCTATTAATATCAATTGTGTGTCAAGTGTCTCGTGTGGAGTGCTAATTGTGTGGCACATGGAGTTCGCATACGATGTTCCATGTGGGTTAGGATGACCTCTTCGAAGGCAGCTATCTACGCAGTTCACATTTGGACAAGATTTAATATCCCCTCAGTAAGCACATGTTGTCTTGGCAGGACTAGAGCTGGTATTCTTTGATTTTCTCAGCCGTATCTCTGAGAAAGATGACCAGCAAACTAGCACATCAAATCAGGTGGAAGGTCAGAGAATGTCTTTCAAGTTCTTCAAACAGCCAGACAGCTCCTCATACTCTCTCTGACATACTTTCCACACTCTATTCATTTTCAAAATCATTGACTGCATTTATCAATACTTGGAATATGGCACATTTTGTTTGTTCTTTGAAATTGTAATGCATGGTTTAAGGATATTATGCTGGCATAGGTGTTTGATATGTAAATCTGGGAAGGATAAAATGAGAAGAGGGTAATATAGCTCAAAGAGAGAAAGACAGCAGCTCTGCCCATTCAGATAAACAGCACTCTGAGCGATACTCACTGTATGTCACAAGCCTGGAGTCTCACGTCTTTGTCTGAGCTGTTTTAGAGTTGAGATGCTCATGACTTTGAACTAAAGCTTAGGCAACTGTTTATTTTTTTTATCATAAACTTTTATATTCTGTATACTTCTACTCAGTCCCACTCTGAATCTGAACTTGCAAAACCCAGCAGAAACTAGACTTCCACATAATTGGAATGGCCTACATTCACAAAGTGCTACAGATCTTCCAGCACCTTGAGTGTTTGTTAATTAAATATTTTGGCTAATTTAATAATGATTTATAATATACAGGGTTAGATTAGCTCTGTTTAACATTTTTTACCATGCTTACCCCTCTATTGCATGCATTATGACAGTAATACAAATTTTATAAATCCTATATACTGCATATATATATATATATATATATATATATATATATATATATATATATATATATATATATATATACTCAATTGAGTGACTGTATTTTTTACTAATCTCAGAATACAAAAAAACAACTGCAAAGTACAATTGTATTACACAAAACATTCATGTAGCAGACTTTACACTAAATGTTACATTGCAGAATAAAATAGAATTATCCACACTTATCCACGCTTAACATTTGCTTTAAAAAAATTTATTTACTCAAATTAAATTCTGCAGAATTTCACAAGTAGCCCATTAAAATAATTGGGAAATCAGATTCCGTGTGACACTTACATGAGTTTAACTTTTTTTTATGTTATACACCTAATGTACTCTAATAATTACAATATTCATATAAATATCTGCTTTTGGACTTGTTGCCATTTTATTGATTATAACAATGAACAGCCTGGAAACAATAAGAAGAAAAAAAAGTGAAGTAGATGGGGAAATGGTTTCAAACGTTCATCCTGCAGTTCTTATGCACTACCCACCAATGCATGTCTCTGACAATATAATAAATATACTAATCAACAAGCTAATAAGGACTGCATGTGAAAGGTTTGTGTAATGTTTATTTAGTCATACAGCAGGCTCAACACTGTTTGTTTGGAATTTGTTTAGTCGGCACACATTGTACTTCCAGACGGGCCATACACCAATTTATACAGCCGGACTTTCCATTCAAACAAATGGGACAGCATTTATCAATAAAGTCTGGGCTGTGAACTGTCAACACCTCGGCCATGCAGAATAAACCAAACACAACATCAGAGTCTCTGCTGATTCTCTAGATGGCAGTAATATTCCTCACTCATTCACATATCAAATGCCTGCATGAAGCAAGCGTGATATAATGAGACAGACAGACAGACAAACAGAGGGGCTGTGTCTAATCTGTCATGCTTCTGTAGTCCTGCATGAGGGCAATTCTTCAATTAAGGGCACTTTTGAATATTTGAGATCTTGAAAAATGAAACTTCTTCAAACTGTTTCCTGTCTTTGAAAACACTACTCACATGTCCTGGAATAAAGATCTGATCATGGCCTTAATCAACATTCAAGTAAACTTTTATTATAATGTGTGATGGGGTGAATGTTTGATATTGTGTGCCATGGTAATGATGTGTGTGTGGCAGCGGGGGCGTGGTCAAGCGCCCGTCCGGGAGAGAAAAGCGGTAAGGGCGCCCACACCTGAGCTAAAATGATGACTAACACCTGTGTCTAATTTCAGTAACATGAGGAGAGCGGCATAAAAGGGCAGCACTGACAGAGCATGGAGACAGAGAACCCGACCAAGGAAAATCCTTCAACACTGTTCTGTATGAGAAGAGAAATAAAAAGCTTACCCCTTAAGCTGACACCTGTTTCCGTCTCTTCCTTTGACGGCTGTCACAGTGGTGCCGAAACCCGGGATTTTTTCCTTTGTGTTATGGAGCAAGGTCGTCCCATAGAGTCCTCCCAGCTGGCGGAAATCCTCCAGTCCCTCGCTACTCTCCATCAAGGCCACCAACAATCCCTGCTTGAGCTCCGGCAAGATCAAGATCGGCGGTTCTTCGAGATCATGCGGGCTCAGGCAGAGGACCGACTTGCTATCCGGAGCCTCCTCAGCCAGGAGGCTGCGCCGGCCCCAGCCGCGACCCCGGACATTCACGCTACGCTGCCCCTGCCCACGTTACAGAAGATGGGGGTAGCAGATGATCCTGAGGCCTTCATCGATTTGTTTGAGAAGACGGCTGAAATCTGGAGCTGGCCGCCCGAACAGTGGGCAGCCCGTCTAATTCCTCTCCTGTCCGGGGAAGCACAACTCGCGGCACAACAACTGCTGGCGACTAACCTCCTGGCGTACTCTGACCTAAAGAAGGCCATTTTGCAACGCGTTGGTTGGAGCCCGGAGGAGAATCGCCAGCTCTTCCGGAGCATGAAGCTTGAGAAGTCCGACCGCCCGTTTGCGTTTGCTCAACGGCTCCGGGACGCCTGTCGGCGGTGGCTGCTCGCGGGGGACCGCGACGTCGAGGGAGTCATCGATCAGGTGGTACTGGAGCAATTCGCGCAACGACTGCCTAGGAGAACGGCGGAATGGGTCCAGTGCCACCGCCCGGCATCGCTGGAGGCAGCTGTTCAGCTCGCGGAGGACCACTTGGCGGCGATACCGAGGGCGGATGAGCCCTCCCCCTCTCTCTCTCTTTCCCCTTCCCCTGTGTCTCCCCCTGCTCCCTCTCGCTCTGCTCTCTCCCCAGGGCCCGTTCCTGCCCCCCGCAGGCGTGGAGGATACACCAGGCCAACTTCCCGGCCGTGGGAGAACCCGCCTAACCCTTCCCCGTCCTTCAGCCGCTCTCCTCCTCAGGTGGTGGCGCCCGCCAGGACGGGTGCGGCCGTGGCGCCTGGGCCGGTCTGCTGGAGGTGCGGAGACCCGGACCACTTCCGGGATCAGTGTCCGCTGATGGAGGTGGGGACGGTGGTGCGGGTCTCCGATGTCCCGCAGGCTGCCCCGGTCGGGCTGGAGCGTACCGGGTCCCGTAAGGATCCAGGGGGTACATACCAAGCATTGATGGATACCGGCTGTAATCAGACCACCATCCACCAACGCTTGGTTCAACCCGGGGCTTTGGGCACAGCTAAACGGGTGAGGGTGAGGTGTGTGCATGGGGATATTCACAAGTACCCCCTGGTGACTTTAGAGATCAAATTCCGGGGAGAAAAACATAGTGTGGAGGCAGCGGTTAGTTCCCGCCTCACCCATCCGCTAATCTTGGGTACTGATTGGCCGAATTTTAGAAGTGTATTAGAGGGAGTTTGTGCGGATGGGTCCTGCATGAAAATGAAGAGGTGTGCGATGTGCGATGCTTTGGCGGGGGAGGCGGAGCCGGGGCCGTCCTCGGCTGCTCCGAGTGACGAGGCAAGGGGCGAGGGGGTCGCCCCTCTCAGGGAGTTCCCTGAGGGGGACTTTCCCTTGGAGCAGTCGCGGGATGAAACCCTTAAGCACGCTTTTGACCAAGTGAGAGTAATCGATGGTCAACAACTATATGGTCAACAACGGATATGAAATATGCCATTTCATATCCGTATTTTTCAGTTATTAAAGATCGGTTGTACAGAGTGACGCAGGACGCTCAAACAAAGGAGGAAGTGACTCAATTATTTATTCCACGGAGCCGCCGGGAAATGGTTTTCCAGGCGGCTCACTATAATCCTATGGCCGGTCACCTAGGGGAAAGAAAGACACTTCTCCGTCTAATAGCCCGTTTCTATTGGCCGGGCATTGGCGGTGACGTCCGCAGGTGGTGTGCGGCGTGCCGTGAATGTCAGTTGGTAAACCCACCGGCCACCCCAAAAGCGCCTTTGCGCCCCCTTCCATTGATCGAGGTCCCCTTCGAAAGAATTGGAATGGACCTCGTCGGGCCATTAGAATGGACATCACGCGGACATCGCTTTGTGTTAGTCCTAGTGGATTACGCAACGCGATATCCGGAAGCAGTGCCCCTGAGCAACATCTCCGCACGTAGTGTTGCAGGGGCACTCTTCAAAATAATCTCCCAGGTGGGGATTCCGAAAGAAATCCTCACCGATCAGGGCACAACGTTTATGTCACGTACATTTCGCGAGCGTTACGAACTATTGGGCATTAAGTCGATTCAGCACTAGCGTTTACCATCCGCAGACTGATGGCCTAGTGGAGCGATTTAATAAAACACTAAAAAATATGATTACGTAAGTTCGGTACATGAAGACGCTAGGAATTGGGATAGGTGGCTCGACCCCTGTTATTCGCAGTACGGGAGGTCCCACAAGCCTCCACGGGGTTCTCACTGTTCGAGCTGCTGTACGGGCGACGCCCACGCGGGGTCCTCGGCGTCATCCGCGAAGCTTGGGAGGAGGGACCTTCTAATAGTAAAACGAAATTCAATACGTTCTTGATCTTCGAGCAAAACTCCACACACTGGGGAAATTAACACAAGAGAATTTGCTCCAGGCTCAAGAACGCCAACGCCGGCTGTATGACAGGGGTGCACAGCTACGGAATTCGCACCGGAGATAAAGTACTTGTATTACTCCCAACATCGAGGCTCGAAATTACTCGCCAAGTGGCAAGGACCCTTTGAGGTCACCACGACCAGTAGGGGATCTCGATTATGAGGTTAAACGTACCGATAGAGGGGCGCGTCAAATATATCACCTCAACCTCCTGAAATTGTGGAGAGAAGAGGCGGCCTCTGTGGCGTTGGCAACGGTAGTTCGGAGAGGGCGGAGCTCGGGCGGAGGTAAACAAAGCCCGCAATCTCAACACCCGGTTCCGTGTGGAGACCACCTCTCACCGCGCCAACTTCGCAGAGGTTTCCGAATTACAAAAGGAGTTTGCAGGCGTGTTCTCTCCTCTACCGGGCCGCACAAACATCATACATCACCATATCGAGACTGAGCCGGGCGTGGTGGTTCGTTGCCGCCCCTATCGCTTGCCCGAACATAAAAAGAAAGTAGTTCGAGAAGAATTGGACACGATGCTTGAGATGGGAGTAATAGAAGAATCCCACAGTGATTGGTCCAGCCCGGTCGTCCTTGTTCCCAAGAGCGATGGGTCGATGCGTTTCTGTGTGGATTATAGGAAAGTCAACGCGGTGTCTAAATTTGACGCGTACCCAATGCCCGTGTTGATGAACTGCTCGATCGGTTAGGTACGGCTCGATTTTATTCGACCTTAGATCTAACGAAGGGTTATTGGCAGATCCCTTGACACCAATTTCCCGTGAAAAGCGGCCTTCACCACGCCGTTCGGATTACACCAATTCGTGGCGCTTCCTTTCGGTTTGTTCGGGGCACCAGCCACGTTTCAGCGCCTCATGGATCGGATCCTCAGACCGCATACTGCTTACGCCGCTGCCTATCTAGGCGATATCATCATTTATAGCAATGATTGGCAGCGCACATGCAACATCTGAGGGCCGTCCTGAGATCGCTGCGGCGAGCGAGCTCACGCGAACCCAAAAAGTCTTGCTGATTGAGCGTGTGGAGGTACGGTATCTGGGGTTCCACTTGGGTCATGGCCAGGTGCGTCCCCAAATTGACAAGACCGCTGGCGATTCCGACTTGCCCTAGACCCAAAAACAAAAAGGGGTGAGGCAGTTCCTGGGGCTGGCTGGCTATTACAGAAGATTTGTGCCTAATTATTCGGATGTCACCAGCCCGCTGACTGACCTCACTAAAAAGGGGCTCCAGATCCGGTCCAATGGTCGGAGCAGTGCCAACAGGCGTTTATACAGATTAAAGCTGCACTTTGTGTGGGGCAGCTTTTGCATGCACCTGACTTCTCTCTCCCTTTTGTTTTGCAGGCGGGCGCTTCAGACAGGGGCTGGGGGCGTACTCTGCAGGTGGTGGAGGGAGAGAACGCCCGGTGCTGTACATTAGCCGGAAGCTCTCTTTGAGGGAAACTAAGTACGGCACCGTAGAGAAGGAGTGTCTGGCCATCAAGTGGGCGGTCCTCACCCTCGATACTACCTGCTGGGGCGGGCCTTCACCCTCTGCTCGGATCACGCCCCACTCCAGTGGCTCCACCGCATGAAGGATCACCCGTTGGTATCTGGCTCTCCAGCCCTTTAAATTCAAGGTGGTCCACAGACCGGGGGTGCAAATGGCTGCCGCTGACTTCCTCTCCAGAAATGGGGGGGAGTGGTAGGCAGGCCGGATGACGCCCCGGCCTGAGTCGGCGGTGGGGGTATGTGGCAGCGGGGGCGTGGTCAAGCACCCGTCTGGGAGAGAAAAGCGGTAAGGGCGCCCACACCTGAGCTAAAATGATGACTAACACCTGTGTCTAATTTCAGTAACATGAGGAGAGCGGCATAAAAGGGCAGCACTGACAGAGCATGGAGACAGAGAACCCGACCAAGGAAAATCCTTCAACACTGTTCTGTATGAGAAGAGAAATAAAAAGCTTACCCCTTAAGCTGACACCTGTTTCCGTCTCTTCCTTTGACGGCTGTCACAGTGTGACTGTCATTTTTAAGTTTTTGGAGAACAAAAATAAATAAATAAAATGGACTTTCTAACTCATTCTTATTCGAAAATAACCTAATAACCTAATAAAAGCTAATAAAGCAACTCTCAGATCATGATATAATGAATAAATAACAATATATATATACATATATATATATATATATATATTAGATATATACACACTCACCTAAAGGATTATTAGGAACACCTGTTCAATTTCTCATTAATGCAATTATCACATGGCAGTTGCTTCAATGCATTTAGGGGTGTGGTCCTGGTCAAGACAATCTCCTGAACTCCAAACTGAATGTCAGAATGGGAAAGAAAGGTGACTTAAGCAATTTTGAGCGTGGCATGGTTGTTGGTGCCAGACGGGCCGGTCTGAGTATTTCACAATCTGCTCAGTTACTGGGATTTTCACGCACAACCATTTCTAGGGTTTACAAAGAATGGTGTGAAAAGGGAAAAACATCCAGTATGCGGCAGTCCTGTGGGCGAAAATGTCTTGTTGATGCTAGAGGTCAGAGGAGAATGGGCCAACTGATTCAAGCTGATAGAAGATCAACTTTGCCTGAAATAACCACTTGTTACAACCGAGGTATGCAGCAAAGCATTTGTGAAGCCACAACACGCACAACCTTGAGGCGGATGGGCTACAACAGCAGAAGACCCCACCGGGTACCACTCATCTCCACTACATGAGTCTCGATTTCTGTTGAGACATTCAGATGGTAGAGTCAGAATTTGGCGTAAACAGAATGAGAACATGGATCCATCATGCCTTGTTACCACTGTGCAGGCTGGTGGTGGTGGTGTAATGGTGTGGGGGATGTTTTCTTGGCACACTTTAGGCCCCTCAGTGCCAGTTGGGGATCGTTTAAATGCCACGGCCTACCTGAGCGTTGTTTCTGACCATGTCCATCCCTTTATGGCCAAAATGTACCCATCCT
Organism: Xyrauchen texanus; assembly: GCF_025860055.1. Taxonomy (NCBI): domain Eukaryota; kingdom Metazoa; phylum Chordata; class Actinopteri; order Cypriniformes; family Catostomidae; genus Xyrauchen; species Xyrauchen texanus. The sequence continues at coordinate 1,659,073 of NC_068317.1, read as the reverse complement.
CTGATGGCTACTTCCAGCAGGATAATGCACCATGTCACAAAGCTCGAATCATTTCAAATTGGTTTCTTGAACATGACAATGAGTTCACTGTACTAAAATGGCCCACACAGTCACTAGATCTCAACCCAATATAGCATCTTTGGGATGTGGTGGAACGGGAGCTTCGTGCCCTGGATGTGCATCCCACAAATCTCCATCAACTGCAAGATGCTATCCTATCAATATGGGCCAACATTTCTAAAGAATGCTTTCAGCACATTGTTGAATCAATGCCACGTAGAATTAAGGCAGTTCTGAAGGCGAAAGGGGGTCAAACAAAGTATTAGTACAGTGTTCCTAATAATCCTTTAGGTGAGTGTATATATATATGCCTATTGTTTTTATATATATATATATATATATATATATATATATATATATATATATATATATATATATATATATATATATATATATCTGTTTTAAAAATGAAATGCAAATCTATTGTACAGTATTTCTTAGAGACCAGTGCAAAAAAAAAAAAAAGAAAAATCTGTCAAGTGTAACCTTCCAACACTCTTTAAAATGAGGGAACATAATTAAAGAGACACAAAAAAGTGTCGAGCTATTATAACCTATCTCTTAAAATTAAAATATTTGTCTGTTGGTTACTTTCAAATCATTTATAAATCATCCTAGGGTACAGAAAATGTTCACCGCTGCACACTAATGATGGTGTAAGAGAGTTCACATCCAGTGAAATGAATTAAAGCGCTCTCAGTCAATATAATCTCTGCAGGACAGTTATATGAGAGTGGTGAGAATTGTATAAAAGTTGATTTGCATTTCAAAACACTATGAATAAACAAAGAAACAGTCAATTGTATAGTATTTCAGACAGATGACATGAAAGAGAGTGCTGCTAAACTGCGTCTGTATATGTTTCACAGTAGTTTTTGAAGTCTTTTAGTGTGCTGTGGGTTAGTATTGTGCACCAGCTCTCTCCCTCTCTAATGTGTGGCCCGAGTTTGATTTGATTTCCTCTCATACTTAGAGCAGCACAGCTCTGATCTTGTTTAATAGCAGTCCAGCGGCAACAAATTACCAATTTTCAGAAATGAGCAGCGCTCGGCAGATCTAAATCCTATAAAACCAGTCGCTCTCTTTCTTCTAGAAATGTACAGCGTTTGCAATAATTCAGGCAAAATACAAATAAAAACACACACCTCAATTTTTCCCTCATCGCAGGGTACGTGCAGAGAGATTCAGGTAAGTGTTTTGTGAATGCAATTTGACGAGGCTGTTTATAAGATTTGTTTGTTGCTATTGTTTGTGTCGGTGTTTTCGCTGCTGTTATCTCATTAATATCAAATGCTGTGAGCCACAATATAAAGCAGAAAACACCCTTTCGTAGGCCTGCTTTTGCACTTCGTATCACCAGAGAAAAGTAATTATCCAAAATGGCAGGTTTTATGTGCTGCCGATGTTAGCGTTAGCTTGAACCTTTCAATAAAAACACAGATTGAGTGTGACAATAAAGCCACATTCATAATGCGGACAGTGACATTCATACTGAGTATCAAATAAATCATGCACATTGATGTGCGATAATATAAGCAGTGAGAAAAGCTGTAGTATTAGGGCTACAACTCCAGAATATAATAACTGTTTTCAATATGTTTAAAGAATTTTTTTTTTTATTGTGTATTAATATATATATATATATATATATATATATATATATATATATATATATATATATATATATATATATATACATTTATTTCATTTATCAGACATTGCTATATGTATATTAGGGGTGTGCAGTGAAGCCATTATCTGTATTTGTATCAGTTTCTGTTCATATGACAAAATTATCTATATCTGTCTCTGTATTCAGATAGAACCGAGTGTGGGCAGGGCTTAAACAGGAAGTGCTTCAGAATTTAATGAAACACCCATTTTTAAATGTTACTCTCACATTTATAGTTTGTATTAAGAAAATATGCCTTGTATATGCATTTTCATAATAATAGCCTAATAATAATAATAATTGTTTAATAATAATAATAATAATAACAATAATGCCCTGTGATGGACTGGTCACCTTTCTTGGGTGTTTCTCTGCCTTCGACCCGAGACAGCTGGTATAGGCTCCAGCACTACCCTGCATAAGACAAGCAGCTATAGAAAATAGATGGATAATTATAATAGTAATAATAATAATAATTATTATTATTATTATTATACAATTATTATTAAAAATATATATATTTTATTATTTATCTTTTTCTTACCAGATGAAGCTGAATTTGTAGGCTACATTAACGGTGGAATATGTTGTTGTTTCTCCTGGTATTTCAGATATTAATATCTGCATGACACAGAATTTTCATTTGTCTGTACATGCATAACAACATTATTCTGAAGGAGGTGTCAAGCAAAATGTGAAATGTCAAGCACACATTTTGCAGTGAATAATAAATACATAAATTCAAACGAAAATAAAATGAATGAAATTAAATGAAAATAAAATCAATATAGCCTATAAACAGGTGAATGTGCTGTAAATCATTATATTATTATTAGTAATAATAATAATAATAATAATGTTACATTTATATAGCACCTTTCCGATAGTTCAAGAACACTTAACATTTTAAAATTCAGCACAGTTTAAAGAAGAAGAAAAAAGATGGAGCATGTTTCAGTTTCTTAGTTTTGCATAACCAGTAATATTCCTAATTGATGAATACTCAATGGAGCATTTAAAACTTTATGGAGCATTTGAACTTTTTCAGAATAAATTCTTAACCAGATAATTACAGACCGCAAACAGTGTCATAAACCACAGTTTCTGAGAGTCGAGACCACACCCATCTGATCTGAAATCACACCGTGCACATTTTCAGGTTTACACTTTAGATATAAGTTGAAAATAAGAAATGCAATTCTTATAGCGCTGTATGTTTCGCGCTGTAGAATCAAAAGGACTGACTCATAAGAGTAATTCGCTGGGGAATCTAAATATACTGCTCACTGAAAATCATAAAATTCATTAGGTACCAAAAAGAACCGGTTCTCTGTTCCCAATATTTATTCCCAATATTTAATTTAAAATGCAAAAATTACCACTTTCACTTCTGAGCGATATCTGAACGCCACTCACTGAATTAAACAATGTAAAGAGGTCATTTGACAACATACTACATTTAAAATGTTTATTGTTGCATACTGCTTCACATACTGTTCTTGAAAAACAGCGGACACCATACTGTACATACTATGTGGCATGCAGTTAGCATGCTAGTATTCTGTTCCACACATGACCATAAACTCACACATGCACAGAGTCGGACTAGAGAGCTGACACTTACCGCAGTGAGAAGGTGAATTGCTCCAGCTGATCTTTAGTGAGTGATCGGAGCGTTTCACTATTTCTCGTGATGATCTTCTGCTGTCTGTCGCTCTGATAGAGAGATTATGTTTAGAATCAGAGCAGGAAACAGTTGCAGTGATTAATCACAGGAGACAGTGACAGCAGCACACTCCACGCACACACAATTAACAGAGGAAACAAGTGAAATTCACAGTACAAACAACATCGAATCAAAGCTGTGGCAAACATAGAGAGAGAGAGGATCAGATGGAGACAGAGACGTCACACAAACTAAAGACAAAAACACACAATGAGAGATCTTCCAAGAAATGAAATTCCTCTCAGTCACTGACCACAACATACAACAACATACAAGTCAAGCAAACACAAAAGTTCTGCCTTACAGTCAAAGGAACTGCAGAACATAATTGAGTCAAAACAATGTATTCACACAACATAAATGCAGTGAAACTTTATTTTAATAACCACAGAATGTCTCCCAGAACTGGCCTTTTAAGAAAACCTGAAGAACACAAATAGTATGACATTTCTACACTGGCGGGTTTCTGCCAGAGCTTTATCTGCAATAAAAAGGAAATTCTATATGAAACATCTCTTTCAGTCAAGTGCACGTCCGAGATTTGTACCACACTGAAATAATACAACACCAGCATCTGTCACAGATATAGAATTCTGCAGAAAATCCAAAGAAAAACACCAAATGATACTTACATATTAATAGATAGATTATCACTTATCCTTAACAACAAATGATAATTTATCATGTGTAAAATTAACCTCACAACACACTGTAACCAGAGTTGGGAAAGTAATCCACTACAAATGATGATTACTCATCTAAAATTTAAATTTTATTCATTTACTCATTACTTCATAATAAAAGTAATCACAATACTAATGCTAATTACTTAATCTTAAGTTACTTTTTTCACAGATTTGTTTTTTTCTGTTTTGTTTTTCCGCTCAGTGAATTCATAGTGTCTATATGTCCTTCTTGTTCATTGTCGCACTTAAGTCACTCAGCAGCACGTTTCTCTCTTACAATGACTCATTAGTGTCTCTTCAGTGTCACACAAACAGGCATACATAGGAGATTAATTCATGTTTTAAATGTACATAAATAACACTATTTAAAAAAAAATACTAGTAACCCAAGTGATCTATTTAAAGGGGCAATGGCATCATTTTTCATGAATCAAATTTCCCTTGATCTTTTGACATATAAGAGGTCACTGTTCTATAAAAACATACTGTTAAGTTTCAGAACTCAAAACTTCCTCCTCACAACAAAAAAGAGCATTTGTTGAAACCAGGCTGCCAAAATGACTCGTTCTCTACTTCCTCCACATTGTGATGTCACACTGTAGTAGACATTTGCATCTGAACACCTCCACAACAACACCTAGTTTACCTTATCACATCAGTAGCCCCGCCCAGTAGCAGTGAGATGACAGGTCTGTCAAGAGCAGAGAGCCAATCAGAACAGTAGGTGTTTACTGTCAAGACTTAAAGGAGAGGCAGCACCAAAACCAAACATTTCTGACAGAGGGTCAGAATGAGAGTGGGAAATTATAATATTTTACAGACCGTTTTATTTTTGTAAAAAAAATTAAAAATTTACTAATATAATAAGTGAACCTCTAGGAACGTATAACAAAAAAATAAAGGCATGTTGTGATTAGAGGTGGGTAGTAACGCGCTACATATACTTGAGTAGATTTTTGGAGAAAATATACTTTTAAGAGTAGGTTTAAATGTGGGTAATTAAATTTCGAATGAACATATTTTTTTAATTTCTCCCCTTTTCTCCCCAATTTCGAATGTCCAATTCCCAATGTGCTCAAAGTACTCGTGGTGGAGTAGTGACTCAATCCGGGTGGCGGACGACGAATCTCAGTTGCCTCCGTGTCTGAGACCGTCAATCCGCGCATCTAATCACGTGGCTTGATGAGCGCACTACCACGGAGACAGCACGTGTGGAGGCCCACGCTACTCTCTGCGCCATCCACGCACAACTCACCATATGCCCCACCGAGAGAGAGAACCAAATAATTGCGACAATGAGGAGGTTACCCCATGTTACTCTACCCTCTCTAGCTACCGGGCCAATTTGGTTGCTTAGGAGACCTGGCTGGACTCACTCAGAACACCCTGGATTCTAACTCGTGACTCTAGGGGTGGTAGTTAATACTCACTGAGCTACCAAGGCCCCCACGAACAAATTTTTGTAACTTTTACTACATTACAATGGACAACGTTTATTTCATTAAATTACTGAATTTAATTCAATACTTTTTAATAAATGCATAATTTATTGAAAGATTTTGAATGGGACTTTTACGACAGCAGAACTTTACAGTTGGGCTTTGTCACTCGAGTCGAGCTCATCACTGCGGCAGCAGCAAGCGCACTAAACAAATAATTTCGTCACGCGATAGATTCATTTTACACCAAGACAAACTGATATTTCAAGATTACAATTGCAGCTCCAACAAGTTTTGGCCATTGTGATTACGTGAGCTTGTTTGTGTTGTGGTGATGGTCATTTTCAGGGTGATTCTGAAACTATGGGGTCTTTGATATAAGTTTCTATGTATACATTTTTATATCAGTGCCTACTATATAAATCCATGTAAACATCTGTGTTTTTCTCATGGACAACACAGAACAAACCTAAATAAGCCTAACACGTATCCAAATATAGAGATAAGATGCAGTTTACTCTTACTGTACAGAAATAATGATCTAAATTCATTCAACACTAAAAATGCTGTAACTACATTAAAATAAGTATCCATGCAGGAGGTTGCCATTGTCTACTCATTGTCCACTCCTTGAAATGATTAAAATGTCATTATCAATGTTTTTAAATTTTTTATTATTAGGTTTGTGGAATATCCCATTACTTTAAATATGGGGTACATGTGACAGTAACAGGGTTGACACCAAACCTGGGGACATAACTTGAAGTTTTAATATATGAATAATACATAATGTAAGCTAAAATGTAAACTTAAGTCAATTTACATATATGCATATGAGCGATCACTAGAGAGTAATAATATCGGCATAGCATGTCCTTATTTTATTAAACAGGTAAATGGCTGATAATGACATCTGTAATAACATGTGCAAGATGTGGTGTTCCAGTAATTAATCTACAGAAGTCTGTTTAGGTGTCACACATTGACACTGACAACAACAACAACAACACAGACAAAAAGATGCATGAGAGAAGGCAACAATGCACAGCGCAAAATAAGACAACAGCAGCAGCAGATGAGCACTGAGAAGTTATTCTGCAATTACCACGTGGCAAGTAACAGCGCAACTTTGAAGTCCTGCCGAGCGCAGGAAAAGGCATGTTGGGAGCGATTGGAGAATGTGCGGCATGCTGGCACAGCTGATTTCACATTTCAATCTGAGCTGTTTTGGTTTGTCAAGCACATCAAAACTGCCTTCGAAGACTGAAAAATACCTGTTAGTGTGAAATGTATTTTGACAAATCTCAAATAATAAGGGAAGTAGAGAGGTGAGTGGGAGAGCGGGAGGAGGATCACGGGCGTCATGCACTTTTTTTTTCAAGGGGGCACCAGTGGCGGTCTAGGCTCATTTGGTGCCGTAGGCGAGATACGACATGATCAAAGAAAAAAAAACACAGAATTACCTCAGCTCAGGCCCAGACAGAATCTGCATAATTGTGTGTTGTTGTTTTTTGCATTTTCTGTCTTTATTTTGGTGTAAAATGGGTTTGAATTTGGTAAGTTGTTTTAAATGAAGCTGAAAGTATTCACTCTTATTGGTAGCTTAAGGATATTCAATGTAGCCAAAAATATGTAGTAAACAAACACACGAGGGGCGGAAATGGGAACTTTGTGAGGGACGGATGTTTGAAAGCTTCGTCAATTCCTTGTGAGCATGTCTCAGCTAAAATCTCAATTTTGTAGTACTTGTATATGAACAATGAAATTGTTAGTGTTATGCTCTTCCAGCTGAGCAAAAAGTAGAAACTTGGATTATGTATTTATTTTATGAGCCAAGCGAAAATGCAACTGAGCAATTCCATCATGCACCTTTTTGGTATGGAAAGGAACAGCTTGGACATTGTGTGAAATAACTTTTCTGTTTGTGTTCCACAGGGTAACAGAATTTTCTTTTGCACAAAGGGTGAAACATTGTTCAAGTAAATAGGTGATTTCTGCCACATGCAAACACTTTTTTACCTACAATACTTGTAGGTCAATATCAAATTTTATTAAAGGAATAGTTCATCCAAACATGATAATTCTTTCACCATTTACTCCTATGCCGTCTCACTCCCGTATGACTTTCTCTCTCCTGCGGAACACAAATGAAGATATTTTGATGGAGAAATGAGTAGGGGTGAAACGATCCTCGATCAAATAACAATGCAATGTCATTGAAGCAACATGTAAACATCGATGTCTATTTGTTTTAAGATGCACATTTATTTTGACACTCTAGTTTCAGCCACGTCCGTACGCATTTCCTTCAGATTATGCAGCAACCTTATGATGTTCATCTCCTTTTATAAGCACTAAACAGTGCTTATAAATTTGAAAGTGCTATGGACCGATTCAACAATGTCAAATGGCTAAACAGCCGTGATATTCTGAACAGTGCTGACAAGGAAAAGAGAAAAAACCTGCCCTGCACCAACATCAACAACAAGACTTTTCACACATCAACACCCTTACTAATATTTATCAAAGTAAACTGTAACAGAATTTTTCAATACAACTGTGGAAGTTGTAGCCAAGAAAATACACAGATAGCACATACTCTCCTGTCGTGAGTATGTAAGTATTTTGGATTGAAAAACTTGCTTGACTGTTGTAGAGGTGATAAATTATAACTGTAGTGTTTTCTTCATTACAGCAATCAGCTGTCATCAAACATTGTTGATCACATGCATGTGACTTTGGGCTTTATTTTCGTGAGAGCACTAATTCTAATCGCAATTTTCATGCCAGCGCAAGTGGGCGTGGGTGGGAGTTATTGAGGGTGTATGCGTGCAAACTATGGGTGTATCATATGTTAATGAAGTGGCACAAAGTGCAATTTGCTATTTTCCTGAGAAATAGGTTGTTGCCCAAAGACGTTTGAAAACAATGTCTTAACTCAGCGCAAAGTTTAAACCCAGTTCCTGCATTTGCGGTTTGGAGATCCACCAGCAGGTTGTAATAAAGTTCATGTCCAAACTCTGAAAATATAGTGGAGAATTAAATTAGGTCCCTGATGATTAAAGTTGTAGTCAAGTCAAGTGGTTTTTATTGTCGTTCAACCATATACAGTTAGTACAGTACACAGTGAAACCCAGGACCATAGTGCTGCATAAAACAACATAGGACAAACACAGAACCACATGAGACTACACAGACCAAATAACATACCTATATAAAGTGCATGTGCAAACGTGTGCAAAAAGTACGGGACATTACAATAAATTACTAAATATTAACTGGACAATGGGCACAGTGAGAGTGTGCCCTCACACTGTAATATAGCAATACTATGAGATAGTGTTCTATGCACATAGCAGTTATTGAGGTAGCAGCCAGGTATAAAGTGACAATAATTAAAGTGCAACTCAGGACACGTGTGTGTGTGTCAGTTCAGTCTCTGAGTATTGAGAAGTCTGATGGCTTGGGGGAAGAAGCTGTTACACAGTCTGGCCGTGAGGGCCCGAATGCTTCGGTACCTTTTGCCAGATGGCAGGAGAGTGAAAAGTTTGTGTGAGGGGTGTGTGGGGTCATCCACAATGCTGGCTCTTGACGATCTACACAGAGGAGCCATCGATGTTCAGCGGTGAGTGGTCACTCTGTGCTCTCCTAAAGTCAACAATCATCTCTTTTGTTTTGTCCACATTCAGAGAAAGGTTGTTGGCTCTACACCAGTCCTCCTCTCTGTATGCTGACTCATCGTTCTTGCTGATGAGACCCACCACGGTCGTGTCATCAACAAGCTTAATATGTTGTGGTTCATCGCCACCATGTCATTCTGTATTTCAAACCTAGTGTTGAAGTCGTTCAGCGCATCTGGAAGGGAGGCATCTTTGTCACAGGCAACTGATGTTGTCCTGTAGTTGGTGATGGCCTGGATGCCCTGACACATGTGCCGCGTGTCACCGCTGTCCTGGAAGAGACTGTGGATTCTTTGGGCATGTGCGTGCTTTGCCTCTCTGATGGCCCGCGACAGTTTGGCCCTCACTGTTCTTAGGGCAGCCTTGTCGCCTGCTCTGAAGGCAGAGTCTCGGGTCCTCAGCAGCGCACACACCTCCGCAGTCATCCATGGCTTCTGGTTGGAGCGTGTGGTGATGGTCATGGAGAAGGTGACATAATCAATGCACTTGCTGATGTAGCTGATGTAGCTGGTCACAGATGTTCCTCCAGTATTCCTCCAAGTTAGTAGAGTTGCCATATGTTGCAGCCTCCCTGAACATGTGCCAGTCAGTACACTCAAAACAGTCCTGAAGAGCAGAGATGGCTCCTGCTGGCCAGGTTTTCACCTGCTTCTGGAGCGGTTTTGTGTGTCTGACGAGCGGTCTGTATGCTGGAATTAGCATAACAGAGATGTGGTCTGAGTAGCCGAGGTGGGGGCGGGGCTCCGCCCGGTACGTGCCTGGGATATTTGTGTAAACAAGATCAAGCCTGTTTGCCCCTCTCATTCCAAAGTCTACATACTGATGGAATTTAGGGAGTACTGTCGTGAGATTCGCATGGTTGAAATCTCCGGCGACAATAAACCGTCCGTCAGGGTGAGCATTCTGCAGTTCGCTCATAGCCCCATACAGTTCACAGAGCGCTTCCTTAGCGTTAGCGCTGGGGGGAATGTAAACTCCGGTTATAATAACCGTGGTGAATTCCTGTGGTAAAAAAAAGGTCTGCATCTAACAGTCACAAGCTCCACCAGCGATGAGCAGTAACTAGAGATTAGCATAGAGTTATTGCAACATTCCGTGTTGATGTAAACACACAAGCCACCACCGTGAGTCTTACCGCACAGAGCTGCATTTCTGTCGGCACGAAAAGAGGCGAGCCCTTCTAGCTGAACGGAGGCATCCGGAACTCTGTTGCTGAGCCACGTCTCCGTGAAAACAAAGGCGCAGCAGTCTCTAAGCTCACGCTGCGTAGTCTGATTGAGTCAGATGTATTCCAGTTTATTGTCCAGGGAGCAAACATTTGAGAGCAGGATAGACGGGAGAGCCGGCCGGCAAGGGTTTGTTTTTAGCCTAGCATGTACTCTTGCCGTGCTTTCGCTTCTTCGCACACCGCTTCCGACGTCCCCTCCCCCGGGCACCGGCATCAGGCGACTCAGAGGACTGGAGGCCTGGTCTCCGCAGCAAGCAGAATTCGTGTAGCAACTCCTGCAGATCATCATGCAGCTTGGTTGTTGCAAGAATCTTAGATTTTAACAGTGTCTGGCGATGGTAGACACGAACACCGGTTGTCCATGTGCCGTAAAAGTTGGGCTAAGTGACAAAAATAGCACCATTTTGGATCCGGAGTGGCCGCTGCGTGCTACCGCGCCGCCATCTTGGATCAACTTCCAAGCAGTCTTATATGAAACAAAAATGTATGAGATTTCTTTTATTTCTGTTATATTCTGCTATAGGCCATTCTGCTATAGGCCATAGTTTATTTTTCAATTATTATTATTAGGTTTAAATTTACAATTGTATTTATGGTCTAATTGGTACACCTATAAAGGTGTTTTTTCCAACTGTTTTCGTAGAGTGATTTTTAAGTCACTGCAAAACAGGCTGCTAGAAGAAGCTGGAGAGACTAAAATGTTTGGAATTGGTAGGCTATGATTTTGACCACTTCGTTATTTTGATTATATTTTAGTTTCGTTATATGGGTAATATAAATTTAGAAATATGTTTGGTTGAATTCTTCCGTGTTTCAATAAATGTATTTAATTTTTCAAAATAAAACGGTAGATGTGAAGTGCGTACCAATTCAATCACTGTTAATACTAGGCATGATTTGCGTGTCAGCAGATAACAATTATTCATAATACTTACATTCTCTGTAATTTAACAGAGCCTACATCCAAATTCTGAGGAGAAACACATTTTCCAAGCGTATAAAAGGAGCGTATCACTGTTATAGAAATATGCCCGACATTCATCAAGGACACATTTTAATGCACAAACTAATGTAATTTTCAATTCTTCTAATTCATTGCATATAGTCCATTTACACTACCAATTACTTGTGAATGTGCTGTCTTCGTTTATCGTCTTTGTTGGCGCTTGAATAATAACTGGAGAAAGTTAAACCTTGTGCCTAGACTTAGAGCATACTTGCATGAAAATACAAAAATATCATGGGCCCTTTATTTTGTATATTATTTGTTTTTCTGTAGTACTGAAGTACCTTAATTAGTTGTGGATGTCTCAATGTGCATACTTGAATTGTACCTATTCAGAGAGCTTATTAAAATATTCAAATTACCTCTTGATTACATTTGTGACATAAACAAATAATTGACTGTGTAAAATAGGAACATCCATTCATCCATCCATTTTCAACCGCTTATCCAAAGTTTGGTCGTGGGTGCAGCAGCTCCAGCAGGGGGCCCCACACTTCACTATCCCGAGCCACATTAACCGGCTCTGACTGGGGGACCCCGAGGCATTCTCAGGCCCGTGTGGAGATGTAATCTCTCCACCTCGTCCTGGGTCTTCCCCGAGGCCACCTCCCAGCTGGATGTGCCTGAAACACCTCCCTAGGGAGGCGCCCAGGAGGCATAGTTACCAGATGCCCAAAAAACCTCAACTGGCTCCTTTCGACGCAAAGGAGAAGCGGCTCTACTCCGAGCTCCTCACGGATGACTGAGCTCCTCACCCTATCTCAAAGGGTGAAGCCCGCCACCCTTCTGAGGAAACTCATTTCGTCCGCTTGTACTCGCGACCTAGTTCTTTCGGTCATAACCCAGCCTTCATGACCATAGGTGAGGGTAGGAACGAAAATTGACCGGTAATCAACTTAAGCATGCAATGCTTTTGGGAAACTGTGCTGATTGGTTGTGGGTGAGAACAAAACAAAAATGTAACTCCTCTTTCACTATAAATATTGACATCTGAAAACTCCTTAATACGATTAAGATTTTAAGCTTGTTTACACTTGCAGAACAGAGCACATGCTATGAAAATGTAACTGAGTGAACTTGCAAATGTGAAGTTCACCTGCATCTCCATCAAAATGTATATATTTGGGTTCTGCTCTCATATGATTTTGAGACGGCATAACGGTGAGTAAATGATGAGAGTATGATCATTTTTGGGTGAATAATTCCTTTAAAGTAGTGTAATTGGTTCAATTAAGGTAGTTCCATTAACTTAACAGAAAATTGGATGATATTATTTCATTCCCAAATGCCTTGAGTAGGAGAAAGTGAGAATACTTTCTCACAAAAGAATTTGCCTTTTTTTACCTTGCTTGTGTGAAATGTAGCTTTGTTTTTGTCAGCGCTGGGCGGATTTGTCTGGACGATGGGCTCTGGGTGTAACACAGCTCCAGTGGGGCTCTTACCTGCCATGAAAATGTAAACGATATTAAAAAAATATATATAGTTAATTTTTTTATAATAATAACAAAAAAAGTTTCCCATTGAAATATGTAATTTCAAAGAAGCATTTGTTTCTCAATTTTTTTTTTTAATATTATAAATAAATCATCAATCAAAAGCAAGGGATTAACAAAAACTATAAATGTTAAACTGAGTCAATTTTTTAAGTTAGGGTTAAAACCCTATTTCTAAAAATAAAAATCAATAAAAAAAGATTTATAAAGTAAATGTAAAATTTAATTGTTTTTCTGTGCATTAGCAACACAATGAATGATGCATTAAGCTCAGCTCTCTGTAGACTTTAAACAAAATATACTAAATGTATTCCATAAGAAAAGTGAGGAAACTTTGTTCACTCACATTCCCCCTCCCTCCATTTCTCTCTCCAACATCATCAACATCTCTGCACCCAACCTCTCCTTTTTTCATTGCTCTAATGCACACAATTAGACATGATGAAAAATTGGGAAATTGTATTTAGTTGTAATACATTTTGCCATTCTTCTTTCCATTTGAAAATGACTTTTGAAGTACTCACTCCTCTCTCTCTCTCTCTCTCTCTCTCTCCATGTATAATTTGAATCGTAAGCTGCCAGATGTGTGTCTTATGCTAGAGCAGGAGCTTTGCATTATTTAGCATATTAACATTCATAGAATTTAAAAAGAAGGTTTCTGCATAGCCTGGAGCTTCCAATTAAGTAAACCTTCGCTAGAAACATGTACAAATTTTACCATGAGAAACTTTTTTCATTGTTTTTTTTTCTCTTTGCCTCAGCCAGTCACATCTATATAATAAATATGGAAACTTCCCAGATGATATAATTTTTCCTCTTGATGCTGCATTAAATATATCAGTAATAATAACTTTTAAATATAAGCAACATATCAGGAAGACTTGAGAAGACTCAAATGGGTTTTAATAGCAGAGGCGTTTGTGGCTGATATGTCCTCTTTGCTGTTTGGTAACTGATATTACATTTAATGTAAATGCAGATGTAAGTTTAATAAAACGTTTTGCTATTAAACATTTATGGTGCCTAAAGAAGAAAAAAAGGTGAAACATTTTATATATATATATATATATATATATATATATATATATATCTCAATCATACAGGCAGTTATTATATTTTGAAGATTTCATAATCATGTTCAATTGCACAACTCAACTCTGATGTGCCAACACATTGTCTACTGTTGAAGGTTACAGAGTCCAAAAGTAGTGAAATGGAAATGTATTTGGTACAGAAGATGTGTCAGTCTGTTTTCTTTTGGATGAGACACAGTTAATGACCCAAGAAAGCACATGATGGAGTATTTAAATAAATAAATAAAAAGTTTATTCAAAACTTTCATGATATGACACTGGCCCCAGTGGTTCTCAGCCATTCCACATTTTGGTGTTTGGTATGAAATGGTTTTTCAATAATTTCCTCACATGGTTGCTTCCAAGAGTTTGTTTCAATGGGGAGTTAATAGCCCATTTCATTTTCAATGTTTATACATACAGCACTATATTGTCAAATGTGTTGTTCATTAAATACTTTGGACATTTAATTAATTAGTTTTGACAATGAAGTAACATCCCCAGAAACCTGTTTATCTGTTATGTGCAGTGTGCAAAATATGTTCTAACCTTTTGTCATCCCCTTTTTCCAAGTACAAGAGAAGTAAGACTAATTCAAAGGTAAACATACAATTTCACTGCTTTCACAAACATTATACAACAATATATAGGTAGTACACTAATTGCTCAAGGTGGCATAATGACTTCAACAATGACATTGCAAAATGCAACTGTTTTCAATTGGGTAGAGTTGCTAAAAAATGGCATTTAAGCATGCAGCACCAGCACTAGTTTCTTTGAGACTGTATTACTGTGTCAGTACCTTTTGTAGAGACAATTAGCTCTGCTGTGTGCAGTGAATGAATTGTTTCTAACTTTTTGCCATCCCCAAGGTAAAATTACAAGATAGACTAATTAAAAAGTTAAAATACAATTTCACTGGTTTCACAAGCTCCACACAAATATCGAAAGCTTTTTATAGGTAATGTATACTTACTCAAATAAGCGTTGCTTAAAAAAATAACATCTCAAAATGTAGAGTTAGGGTCAGGTAGAGTTAATAAAATTATATTTAAGACATGTAGCACCAGCACTAAAAAGATACTGACGGAATAATGAAGACATTCGCCTTACACAAACTAGAGACCCATATCTCTGCTGAATGCAGTATACAAAATATTTTCTAACTTTTTGCCATTCCCAAAGTTAAAATTACAAGTGAAAAGAGACAATTTCAAAGGTATAAATACAATTTCACTGAGTTCACAAGCTCCACGCAACAATATTTAGCTTATACAGCTAATATACTCACTCAAAGAAGCAAAGAAACATGGCTTAAATTTTAAGTTACTCAAAAAAGCTATCTAAGACATTCAGCACAAGCACTAAAAAAAGATACTGACAAAATAATAGAGACATTAGCCGTCCACAACCTAGTGACCTATATCTCTGCTTAGTGCAGTGTACGAGTTATTTTATAGGCTTTTGCCTGTTAGAATTTGTGGCCTGCAGCAATGTGTATTAGCAGCCTGCACTGCACCTCTGTTCTCAATCCAGAGACCGTAATCCCTGTCAGCACAGCATTCTGCCTGTCTCTGTGCCACAAAATGCATGTTGTAATGGGCTGCCAACACAACTTTGCAACTTTGCCTTTAATTATCCTTTCTGCAGCCTGATGCTCCGATGGTGTCAGACCTGCATCAGCACAGTGTTGACAGCTATAGGCTATGTCCATGAACTTGGAGCGCTGTTGCCACAACACAAACTCTCCCAGGGTGAACAACCAATGCTTGTTATCCTCTGCTTACCATGAACATGGGGCAAGTAAGAACCAGGCCTGCAGGGTCGACTGACCAATGGGGACCTGTGCGCTCACCTAGACATCTAATTGCCCTGCTGTTGGGTCCAGAGTTGCCATATAGCAAAGGTCAGTGAATTATTTATAACCCATGAGCATAAACCACGATTCCTATAATTACCAAATACACATTCAGTGTTATTGGAATAATCCAAACAAAGTGACTTAAAATATGCATAGATAACCTTTCTAAACAAATAATTAACAATTACACTTTGCAAGTTTGATCGTGTTTGGGTGGTGTACATCTAGCATATCCACAAATGTTTTTTTTTTTTTTAATCAATCAAAAATTAATTACCATTTTTTAATATGTATATATATGTTTAAGGACAAGTGTAACCGGACATTTCTTTTAAGTTTGTCACCATTATTAATAACTATAAATATTTTTTTTTGGCATTTTCCGGTTCGTTGTAAATGGTCCTGCACTGCGATGAATGAAGTTTTAAAGGTAAAAGAAATGCATTAAGTCTTTCAAATAGAGTTTATTTAAACTGCATGCACAATCATTCTTAAATAATTACCAAACTGCTGTTTAAAATGGTTTTAGATGGAATGAAGCATGTCAAATTGTAGGACATGCCAACTTCACAAAAGTATATCAATTCATATACCCAACTACAGTGTTCCCACCCCTTTTGACCATTGAATATCCATGACTTTATATATATAGATAGATAAATAAATACTGCACTCAAAAAGAGCAATTCTGGTTGAAGATTTTGTTTTTATTTATTTATTTGCATGATAATACTAGAAACTATTAAAAAAAAGTACATTCACTATTGAACTTCCCATGGCTTATGACAATGTATTAATTCCCATGATTTTCCCAGGCTTGTGAATCATGAATCTTAAGTCCCCTGATATTTTCAGGTTTTCCAAGACCATGAGAACTCAAATGTGTTCTGTGTAAGCAATCATCCCAATCCTCAATGCCACATCTAATGTACAGAACTTAACGTGTATCTGCAAGACTGCAATGATATAACACAGCATTATGAAAGGCTTGTCACTTCACAGCAGTTTGTTTTTCTGCTCGTAAGCAAAGCAGCCTTTGGGTATGTCTGTCCGACTCAGTCAAATTCACCACATGCAGCTATATTCTCTCATCTACAAAAACCACTTTTATGTAACCAAGGTTAAAGTGTCCATTTAAAGATGGGCAGCGGTAAATTAATTGGGGTAAGAATGCACTGTGATCAAGTGAATATAATCTTGTATTAGGGTTAGTTGCTGTGACCAGGATGGGTCCCCTGAGGCTGGTGATGTGAAAGAGAATGGACACATTCCACAGACACTCAAGGAGAAAATCCTGGAAATTGTCATTAAGCTGAAGGGCCGATCAGAATACTATGCATTTCCTTAAGGGGCAAGACACAATGAAACGGCTTCTAAAAGCCCTGCCCACTGCTTGCAGTTCCAGATCCACTAAGGGTGATCAGAGCATGAGGCCTAATTTGATTAGTAATCTGAATTCAAACAGTCCTAGAGTAACAGGATTGTTCACTTAATGTGAAAGGTCTGTTAACTCACGACGCCTGCAGCTACGTCATATGTTGCATAGTATTCTCTGCTCTTTTCTGCTGTTTTAAATTAGGGGAAAACAATTTAGCAATCAGTGCTCATCTTTGACATGTCTGAGCATTACAAGAATACTCTCGGGTACTCTAGGGAACAAGAATACTGTACAGTTGAGCTTCAGAAACATGGGCTGGGATATAAAAGATATGTAATGGATTAAGCCAACTAAAAAGTTCTTAAAAGAAATGTCTCAATACAGAATGACTATTTCAGAAAACTAGATTGTCAAGCTACAAGCAACTCATAATTCTGAGTAGTTCTACTTCAAGCTACTGTAATGTAAAAGTAGTAACTACACTACAAACTACTGATACATTTAAGATAAAATAACCTACATTTAAGCTATAATAAGCATTTTTTAAGTATATAATCAGATTGTACTACAACATGCTGCAAATCGCTCAGTATTTATCTGATCTTCAAACAAAAAAAGAGATCATTTTAATTGTATTTTATCAGTATTTTGTCTTATCTTCCAATAAAACTTCCTAAGCATACTTAAAAGAAAAATGTCATGTAAAGCATAATAGCATCCAATATTAAAGTCTTGTTTTCAGGGAAATGTAACTAAATTGGGATTAATGCTTTAGTAAATTGCCAGTGGGGTAACACAAATAAACGTGGTTTCTCTATGAATCAGGTTTCAGTTTTTATGTATTTTTTTTACCATTCTAAAAAATCCTATTATAAGCTTACATGTTTTTAGATTTTGTTAGATTTCTCAGAAAACAAGACAAAATATCATGTGATTAAATATCATGTGATCAAATATCTTGTGTTTTAGAATGTTTTGATATTTTTACTAGAAAACAAGACAAAAATACTTAGTAAGTGTAAAGCTTGGTAAAGCTTTAATAAGTAAAACTAGTAAAATGAGAAATATATATATATATATATATATATATATATATATATATATATATATATATATATATATATATATATATTAACCTCTTCCCAATTCTAATGAAAGATGACACTTAGAGCTATCATATTCCATATCCAGATCCACTATTAGTTTTGCTGACACAGAGTAACTGATGCATAAACACATTAGAGTGCCTTTTCCCTTCTTGAAACTAAATGTTGTGCATAAAAAAGAGTCAAAACTAGTGCTATGGTGGACAATTTGTTTATATAAAAAATACACAACAAACTATTTACATGAATTTTTACACAAAGTAGTTACAAACCATTATAAAATTGTACATGTTTCTAGCAACATGCCAGTCATTGTAGCAGTCACATTTGGGCACAAAGCACAAAGGCACATCACAGGAAGAGTACTTCACTGGTGTCTTTGCATGACACTGCCTGCACTTCAGACGACCAGCGGTGCAAGATTTGGTGATGTGCAACGGCCTGTGATGTGCTCTTCGTGGAGCAGGAGATACGGGTCTGGCTGTGGAGTGAGACCCCAACTCTGCCAGCTCCTCAGCAAGGGTCTCTCTGAAAGCCCTCCTCTCTTTATGAGGTGCTGTCCTGCTGCTCCACTTTATGTGGCCCGCATCCGGCTCCCAATCGCTATCTGATTCAGTGAGAATAAATAAATGTAATTTACAAAGCTAGACACAACTTTTCTGTATTCTATATATATATATATATATATATATATATATATATATATATATATATAGTTTTTCTTTTCGACTGTGTAAATATGTATTATTGTATGTATATTTACTGTAAATACTGTATACTTTGCCAATGTACTATGGAACAAATAGATGGGCCTACACCTCCCCCATGAATTCAGCATTGTAACAAATAGATGGGCCTACCCCTCCCCCACCTCCCCGCATTGTAACAAATAGACTCTCAAACACAACATATATTTTTATTTTCAACTTATATTTATTGATTTATTTATATATATATTTCGCGTCCATTTATATATATATAAATAAATACATATTTACAGTAAATATACAAAACATCTATATAGCATGTCAATAGATCTGAAACAAACAATGAACTAAAACCTCACACACGCACAAACAAATACAAAAAACACGCACAAACGGTTCAAACACTCACTGAGGAAACACACGACAAAGGGTAATTACAAAATGTGTATTCATTATTCAAACTAAAGCTTATTTATGCGGAATATACAGTAATATATGTTATAAAACACAAGAAAACACTTACTTGTCCAGAGCAATGTCTCATCTCTCCATAAACATTTCCTCTGCCTCCGAATCATCCGTATTGTTTTCAGAAATTTCATCTCCAAACTCTTAATTTAACATTCTTATATCACATCCTGGGTGAAAATCCTGTTTTTCGCATCCGTTTCACCATATTTAAATCGCCAAATGTGTAAACAGTTCCAAAACAGCTTTCCAATACTTTTACGCACAGACGCACAAAACACTGGGTAATGGCAAGGCAATTTTGCGCACACACATTACAGAACCATGCTCAATCGTCCCACTAAAGCCACATAACACTGTTTTCAGAATTTCATTGGCTATACGATGCGTCAGTCATTTCCACTCTTCGTTGTAATTGGTTTGATCAGTAAACAAAGGAAAGTGGGTATGCCCTTACATTCGACACAGACTGTGGTTGGGTATTGAAGGCTTTGGACAGGACATGGAAGCTCCTATTGGGTCAAATGAGGTGTCAATCGAAAGGTCAGAGTGCGTGCTTCCATTTTGATACCGGATATAGGAAATGTTTACATCTGAACTGAAGTTATTACCGATAATATGTGAAAGATTAGGTACAGCTGCCAGGTGCTTTGAAATGATGCAACAAGAGTCTGTGGATATTTATTGATGTAATAATGTGATTTGGACTAAACATTTTACTTGATTTGATCGTTTGGACATTTGACAATGAAACAACACCGTTTTTGTCGGGAAGTTATGGATCAGTTGAATACTATGAGGCTTCATAGGTGAGTTGCCTAAATTTTGTTATTGGTTGTTTATATGTTGGTGGTCTGACAAAGATATAGATTGTACCTGCTGTTGTGATTGTATCTTAAAATGGTTTATATCAATAGAAAATCAAGAAATGTAGCTTTCCAAAGATATGTGGCATGTGTACCAATGTACACACAGCAGTTTTGTTTATCGCATACTTTTATTTTGTACATTTAAGGGCCCATCCGCGGGCTGTCTCAGTCCATAAAGTTAATTCAGTGCGATTAATTTGACTAAAAATAACGCGTTAAAAAAATTAACGCAATTAAACGCAATGTCCCCGGACCGTAATATGGAAGATTCCTGAGAAATGCAACTTGTAGTACCACCTGTTTAGACCTCCAGAGGGCAGTAAGTGAAACTTCAGCTGCGTGGCAATGCACAGTTTATACAGTGAAGAAAAACACCCATAAGCAGCAGAACAACACAAACGTGCGTTACATTCTTGCATTCAAAACACTTGATGGAGAGCAAATCCGAACTAAAGGATCTCAAGATGTGTTTAAAGATTGAGTATTAAACTATATTTAACTTGACACAGTGACCTAAACATTGTATGTTTATGACGCAATGCATCCAGGACTATACACAAGCATTTCTGATGGGTTCTTAAACAAGCCCTCATAATAAATCTTGAACTGATTGACAAATTCAGTTGTCAAATGGATTGCTGTGAACTGTGTGCCAATGATTGGTTTATGTTCAATAATATGGTCATAAACAATACATTGTATTCTAAAGCTGCTTTTTGTATTGTCTCATTAATGATTTTGTATCGTCTCATTAACTCTTCTGCCACAAGAATGTAATGCATTTTAATTATCTGAATGTTTTTTTTATTTATTTATATATTTAAATATATATATATATATATATATATATATATATATATATATATATATACAATTTTTAATATTTAAAGATAACTATGTATCATTATTTCATCATTATATATTGAATTATTTCTTTCTCAGCAATATATTTGAATATGCGATTAAATGCGATTAATCACATTTAATTAATTGGGACACAATGTAATTAATTAGATTAAAAATGTTAATCGATTAACACCCCTAAAATATATATATATGTGTGTGTGTGTGTGTGTGTGTGTGTGTGTGTGTGTGTGTGTGTGTGTGTGTGTGTGTGTGTGTGTGTGTGTGTGCTTTTAAGTGATGAACAGCAGCATTTAACAAAATATCTAAAAAATAAAAGATACAAAAAATAAAAATAAAAAAAATGTTGCACAGCGACTCAAATCAATCAGTGAATTTATTTGTAACCATTTACATGAACCATCGGAATGAACCTATTCCCAAAGGCCATGTTCACACAGCAGCAGAATATTGTTGTCAAACCTGTTTTGAGTGCTTAATATGGTTACGTTCACACACAGGACAGATATTTACGAGTGTGACAACTGCATTCTATAACCGAACTGACAGCCGCATATTTTCAGGTCTCGAGTTCGAATCCAGGGCGTGCTGAGTGACTCCAGCCAGGTCTCATAAGCGACCAAATTGGCCCGGTTGCTAGGCATGGGAGAGTCACAAGGGGTTACCTCCTTGTGGTCGCTATAATGTGGTTCGCTCTAGGTAGGGCGCGTGGTTAGTTGTGCATGGATGCGTGAATGGCATGAAACCTCTACACGTGCTATATCTCTGCGGTAATGCGCTCAATAAGCCACGTGATAAGATGCGCGGCTTGACCGTATCAGACGTGGAGGCAATTGAGATTTGTCCACCTCCACCAGGATTGAGGTAAGCCACTACACCACCACGAGGACTTAGAGTACATTGGGAATTGGGCATTCCAAATTGAGGAGAAAAAAATGCATTTAAATCAGCTGTCGGTTAATTATTATCTGATGGATGAACTTGCACCTCGATTGGACTCATTTATTTAATAACGTGGCAGCAATTGTGACAAGACATGCCGGCGTTATGGACGTCTGCAACTTTTTGTCACTGTCACTATTGTTACAGCTGTTAGAATACAGTTGTGACTTCAGTTGTTCGTTCACACAAACACCATTTGAACTGCTACTGTACATTGTTGTATGAACAGGACATTTCAAGATTCACCTGTAAATACAGTTGTCAATCCCAAACACTGACTGTGTGAACGTAGCCTAAATGTTTGAATGATTTCAAACTGATTTGCCAACAGATAAAACAGACAGTCCCACCCCAAACTCACAAGCATTGGTTGAGTCAATGTTGCTGATCATGAATATGAATAGCACTAGTAGTTCTGTTAAATTTGAAGGCCAGTGCAGGTATCATCTTTATCAAAAGTACATTTCAACAGGCTTCCACAATTTGCTTCTTTTTCATTTATTCACATTGTTAGTGAATTTCCCCCCTACTGGGCTATTATGCCAAAACTCACATCATTGGTCGAGTCAGTGTAGCTGTGTCAGATTAGGGTGCATTTTCCAAAAGCATCGTTAGCCAACTATGGTTGCAAGTTCCATTGTTACCAACATTTTAACAATCTGGTGTTTCCCGAAAACATAGTTCCAACGGACATTCGCAAACAGCTTTGCACAGTTGTGTGGTTGTAACTACAGCTCTGTAACTGTAGTTAGAAGATAGATATTTCCTTGTTAGTTTGCTGTGTGAACATCACTTGACTTTGCTGAGGCTTCTATATCTTTCATTCCATATACTGAAAATATTTCATTTTGTCAAGACTTTGACCATGTTTACATGCATTTAAGAAAACAGCTTATTCTGGGGTTTTGTAGAAACATCTGTTAAACATCTGAAACATCACATAAACCTGAATGCAGCCATTTAAGGGATTAAAGACTGTTAAGAGAAAGTGCTTTATCATATTCTGTTTCTGTCGGAGTACACAGCCTTTATAAGTTTATGTTAAAGGGATAGTTCACCCAAAAATAACATTCTCTCATCATGTACTTAAACTCATGCCATCCCAGATATCTATGACTTTCTTTCTTCAACAAAATACAAACAAAGATTTTTAGAAGAACATCTCAGCTCTGTAGGTCCATACAAGTAGATGGTGATCAGCACTTTAAAGCTCCAAAAACCATAGACAAAAGTAATACATACGACTCAAGTGATTAAAATAAATGAATGGGAATCAGTTCGCTGTGCCTCTCGCATGACGATGTGCCTCTCGCATGATTTCAAATGAAATCAAAACTAAATAAGTTTGTGAACAGCGTTCTCTTGTAAACAAATTGAGCTACGTCACATGAGAGGCTGCATGATCTAGATACCCTCATGGACGTGCACTGGAGAGCAACCAGAGGTAAATAAAGTTAACACATTAGTGGCATTTATGTTTTTGAAGAGTTGGTATGTGCTCAACTGTGTCAGGGGATCGCTGAAGTCTGATGTAGAGGGAAACCCCATTATTGAAGAAAATAGATATTTTGCATTACACAATGCGTACTCTTTTGTGTCTTCAGCAGCTTTCTTGCATTAAACAACTTTCTGGGGTACGTGTAAATGAGCTTTTACTCCACCACATGGGTAATATCATTAAAGACATCTATATGTTGTTGAACCAACGTGGGTCGAATGTTGGATGTGCGACATACACTGGCGGCCAAAAGTTTGAATAATGTACAGATTTTGCTCTAATGGTAAGAAATTGGTACTTTTATTCACCAAAGTGCCATTCAACAGATCACAATGTATAGTCAGGACATTAATAATGTGAACAATTACTATTACAATTTGGGAAAAAAAACTAATGACAGCTTTGCAGATCCTTGACATTCTAGCTGTCAGTTTGTCCAGATACTCAGGTGGCATTTGACCTCACACTTCCTGTAGCACTTGCCATAGATGTTGCTGTCTCACGCTCCTTCCAGTTTAGCTGATCACACAAAAGCTCAATGGGGTTAAGATCCATAACACTCTTTTCCAATTATCTGTTGTTCAATGTCTGTGTTTCTTTGCTCACTCTAATTTTTTCTTTTGGTTTTCTGTTTCAAAAGTGGCTTTTTCTTTGCAATTCTTCCCATAAGGCCTGCACCCGAGTCTTCTCTTTACTGTTGTACATGAAACTGGTGTTGAGTGGGTAGAATTCAATGAAGCTGTCAGCTGAGGACATGTGAGGTGTCTATTTCTCAAACTAGAGACTCTGATGTACTTGTCCTCTTGTTTAGTTGTACATCTGGTCTTCCACATCTCGTTCTGTCCTTGTTCTAACAAGTTGTGCTTAGTCTTTGAAGACTGTAGACACTAAAGACTGTAAAGACACTATTGTATGACATCTTCAGTTTTTTTGGCAGTTTAAAGCATTCCTCAAAACAATGACTGACTGATGAGTTTCTAGAGAAAGAGTCTTTTTTGCCATTTTTTACCTAATATTGCCAGTCTATTGCATATTGTGGCAACTCAAAAACAAACACAAAGACAATGTTAAGCTTCATTTAACAAATCAAATATCTTTCAACTGTGTTTGATACAATGGCAAGTGATTTTCTAGTATCACATTATCAATTTAGCATGAATACTCAAGGATAAGTTGTTGGATATATGGCTGCTGGAAAAGGGGTCTGTCAAGATTTGATCAAAAATGACTTTTTTAAAATAGTGATGGTGCTGTTTTTTACATCAGTAGTGTCCTGACTATACTTTGTGATCAGCTGAATGCCACTTTAGTATAT
Source organism: Xyrauchen texanus (assembly GCF_025860055.1). Classification (NCBI taxonomy): domain Eukaryota; kingdom Metazoa; phylum Chordata; class Actinopteri; order Cypriniformes; family Catostomidae; genus Xyrauchen; species Xyrauchen texanus. Next base: position 1,634,002 of record NC_068317.1, on the reverse strand, counting down.
TAAAGAACAAATTTCCTTCCGAAACAGTAAAATCTATACATTATTCCAAACTTATGTCATCCAGTGTAGTTACTTCAGTTTCAGGAAACAGTCTAAAACTAGTTCATATTTCTAATGATGCATCATACTATGGTGATTAAGCAGTGATTTACATTATTGTATGGGAAACACATCCCTGCTTGGGATGTTCAAATGTAGAGCAATGTTTAGATAGTGTCACACAATCACAGCGTTACATTAATAATCAACCTACCAGTGGCTTTCTTAAAGTTGACTTTGCATATTAAGCTAGGATATGAAAAAATATTGAAACATTAAAAAAAAAAAAAACATCGTGAAGTTATTAATACTACTTTTATTACGCATGCAGAAAAGACATTTGATAAAACCTATAAGTCTGACAATGGAGACAAAGTTGACGGACGTTTTATATTTGCAGTTTTCCTCACTGAATTTGATATTAATTTGAGAGTAATGTGAGGCTGTCCGTCCAACCTCTGCTCTCCAGCATGATGAGATCACTCCATCTGAATATCATAAGAGTGTATAGCAGTAATTCAACCTGATCTGATCCGTATGCTAACGTAATCTCTGATGTCCGGAGAGGGACACCTTTTGATCATTTATTTAAGTCAGATTGGAGACCCAGAGCTGTCTTTACACTTGCTTATGATACCTGCTTCTTTTCATCATGTTTTTTTCCTTCTTTTTTTGGCATGTCTTGTAAGCGTAACGCAACATTCCCAGAGTGCCGTGCTGTGGGGACACTTCCCATGCGGGGTGTTAGGAGCACCGTGGGAGGTTAAAGTTCATGGCAGAGAGGAAGTGACAAGCTGTGAAATGTAAAAGACCAATTTCTTCCACATGTTGCGGCACTCTGAGAACAGAGCGAGCTGTCAGCTAGCATCACGCTTAAAATGGGACAGGTTGCTACCCAGCAGACCTGTCACAACTCATTTGTAATTAAAAAGCCTATGTGATGTTTAAAGCTGAGCACCCCAGAAACTTTTTTCATGCTCCGCTCTGTTAAATAAAGATGAGTGCTGCCAAAAGACAGAACAAGAGATTAATAACAGAACAATGCTCTTTGTGCTAGATCAATACCAAATGAGCCGGCGTCAGATTAGTCCGGTGGTGTCAAGATGTTTCGTGACCCAGAGAGGATGGAGCGCTTGGAGACAGGAGGGTGTGAAATTAAAACTATACACATGGACATGAGCAAGAGGAAACTGCTTATTTGCCTCTTTCATGTCCAAACTAATCTTTAAACAATGGGAGAGCTGGCCATTTTACAGCATAAATTACACAACCATTAAAGTCTAGAATATACTTTATGCAAGTACATGTACGCAGAGGCGAGCTGCTGCTGTCCACCCCACATGACTGCTGTGTGCATTTTTCATTTCCCTTTTTGATTTGTAACTTGTATCCCCTAATAAACAAGCAAAAAAATAAATAAATTCAAAAAGAGCATTAGAGCATCAGTTTTCCAAAAATTTATGTCCACATATGTGGACAGCGGGACTAAGTTGTGAAATTTTAAATAATACCAAACTATAGAAAGTCATATTTTTTATTATTTATATTATTTATTATCAAATTGTATATTATGTTTCCATGAGTGTTGGTTATTCATGTTTTTGAGATGTTACAATATTACAGCTGATTTTCTATAAAGCTGAATAAATTATTATTTTGCAAAGTAATGGCCAGCATCATCCAAACACTGCTAACCATGTTAAAATAAAATTACACATTATAAATTTTGAATCTATGTGCTGATTAACACTGTTCAATGTCTGCCAAACATGATGAGTGATACATACATCATCTGCAGCCTGAAACTGAACTTTTGATCAGATTTTAGGAGTGAATGTACTTATTTGCATAAAAAGTTATAGGATGCTCACTTCCTCCCTATTTAGTGAATGACTTAACCTCCAGTGTGCTGTATGTCTGCACTGGTCTCAGAACAGTTCAAAATGCACCTTATTTTCATCCTAACTCCATATAAAGACTCTGAAAGCAAGACTTTTCAACTTTTGCATGAACACATTTATTCTCATTGACCCCATTTACATGTACTTAAGAAAACTGTCTATTTCAGGGTTTTTGCAGAAAGTAGCATTCTGAAACACGATGTAAACGAGAACGCAGGTTTCCTTACGCCATTTAAGGGATTAAAAGAAAGTGGTTTAACACACCTAGGTTTCTCCCAGAGAACACGGCTTATCTGGCTATGTAAACACATAAGTGGAGTTCTCACAGGTTTTTGAAGAGTGTGCATGTGCGTGAACAGACCGGGGTAACATGTCATTGGATGGAGCCGAACAAGAAGTAAACAAAGCAGAAAGACTTCAACATTTCTGGGAGTACAGTAGGGAAAGCACATACACAATAAACTATACTCATTTATAATCACTAGTGTAAATTATCGACTGTCCCTTACCTCTGCGTATATGCGCTCCTACATTGGGGGAATACTGATGTTTTAAGTAATAGAGAAAACCCCACTATTGCTGCGCAGTTCCGCTGCAGGTTGAAACAAAGTTAAGGAAACAAACACCACAACAACTGTTGAATATATGTAAATAAAGCGAAGCAAAAGATAGTAAAATAGCAAAGTCTTGCTCAGATGCCATGTTTGTTATTTACACAAGCATCATGGGTATATTACAGTGGTAGTGGCGTAGTGGCTAAAGATCAGGGCTGTTGTTAATCAGAAGGTCATTGGTTCGAACCCCACGGCCACCACCATTGTGTCCTTGAGCAAGGCACTTAACTCCAGGTTGTTCCGGGGGGATTGTCCCTGTAATAATTGCACTGTAAGTCGCTTTGGATAAAAGCGTCTGCCAAATGCATAAATGTAAATGTAAAGTACATGAAAACAGGAACACAGGCTTTCTCTTAATAAGCCGCTTTCTCGCAATATACTGCTTTCTGGTGTCCATTTAAATGCACTCAATGTAAAATTGCATATTAATTAAAAAGGAATGCATTTACTAATGATAATAAATGGAACTGTATTGTACAATGATAACTAATTTAAAAAGAACAACATTTATATAAAAATTAAGTGACTAACAGATGTGTTAATGTTGAAAGTTATTCAAAATAACTAATGTGTTTTTTGGTTTGTTTTTCATTTTGAGGGAATAAGGCCTTTTTTCCACATATGTGGACTTCATGTTAATCATTTCGCTGACGTGCAAAAAAGTTATGCATTTTTTAAAGAGGCATATCAAACGAAACTAGAGACGCTACTCTTTACACCCAAACAGGTTTCAATGAAAAACTTAGAGGCATTTTTGTTGGTGCTGCATCCGTAGTAGCGCTTCACTGAACTCTTCACCATGTTGTTGTGTTCACGAGAAGTTTTACCCTTAAATGACAGTCTAGTGTCTTGTGAATGGTATTGGGTTTAAATTAATTTGAATTATGTCACACAAGGCTTATAAAAAATAGATTTTTAAGCTTTTTGGTAAATAATAATAATAATAATAATAATTGGCTATGTTGCCTGGGTTATTTGTGTAGTTGACATGCAGTTGTTAAAATATTCTGAATGTTTTTAATGTGTTGTTGATTTCCGGGAAGCTCAACTGCTTAAGCATGGTGCTAGTAACTCAAAAGTAATATGTTTGATTCCAAAGAAAAACGACCATGGGTGGTTTTGTGCAGTGCAATGTGGTTGCTAAGGTTTTATGGGTGGTTTCCAGTGCATTGATATGTGATTGTTAAGTTGTTATACATGGTGTTAAGTGTGTTAAGTGGTTGCTAGGTTGTTTAGAGCTGTTTTAAGGTAGTTGCTTTCTGGCCCAAGTCAATATGGGTGATTCTCATAATATAATATAATTATATATATTATATTGCTTAAAGCAAAGGAAGCCTACTTTTGTCTTCCGGATGAAAATTTTGATGATGATGATAATGATGACGATCATAAGAAAGCAAGTTATTTTAGTGATCTTCATTTAGAGAGAAAACAATTTGGCATAAACTGTTTATTGTGCTGTGTTGATCTCAGGAGACGTACTTCAGTCCAAGCGTAAAAGGTTAATTTTCTCCGCATGAAAAAGCCTGAGCAGACTGTAACTGGCATCTGCCACTCTGCCTCTGTGTGGGCATGACATTCGCTGGCATTTGTGTCTGTCCAGGGAGGCAGAAGTCCTACCTGGCAGCGACGCAGAGGAGCGGCTGGAGGTGTTTGGGTGGAGAGGAGGCCCCTGATTGAAGCTCTGCCGGGGGTGAGAGGGGATCTGAAGTGGGAAGCTGTGCTCTGGAACCCTGGTGCTGCCTCGTGGAAGTCTCTTCACCTGCACAGAGAGATAATGACTAATTGAAAAACACTGATTATAAACGGCATAATGAGTCAGTTGGGAAGTACATGTCATATAGAGCAATGCTTCTCAACTGGTTCATATTGTACATTGGACAACAAGTGGCGATCCAACACAGTTCCAAATGTAACCTATATTTATAGACCACATGAAATCAAAATGGGAGATTTGTGCCTTTTAGTCCATGTCTGTTTTAGGCCATCTATATGCTTGTGAACTGCTAAAAGTTGACAAAACTAATTTTAAAAGATATACTACGCTTAAATTTACAATTTTTCTACTATGGGAAAACAGACCAAATATACTGATAGATCAATTTGCACTACAAAGTGTACAGTAGTAAGTGCCCTCCCACTTTTTCAGCCTTTAGTATTTTTCCCATTAATTTCTTCTGTAGGGATTTCATGAAGTACTTCACAAAAGAGTTCATGTCATGAACCAATCGAACCAGCTCAGAGGTGAATCAGAACATTGCAAATTTTGATTAGGACAAGATAAAGGTAAAAGACTCTACACTTGACATTTGTAATGAGGGAATGAACTACAACCTCAAGAAGCATTGTGAATGAGATTAGAGATTAAAGTTCTTGATAATAAGCGTGTAAACAACATATTTTATGTTTATTGCAAAATATTAATATTCAAGTAGTTTGAGAGTGTAAGGAAAGCGACTCGATTGTGTCATTCACATGGGAGTGGAGAGCTGCTGCAGAGCTCTTTTGGCACACTTTGTTGGGCGCGATTCTCTGATTGGTGGATCTTTCTCTTCAGGATCATGGGTATTGGAGTTTGTGGCAGGGCGGGGCCGGGTCGTGATCCTACGCACCCGGTCCCGTATTAGGCTAATCAAGCCTCTGATTCAAGCCTCTGACATCGTCAAGCCGGTTCTCGCCTCCTCCTTTCCATTGATCCCTTTACACTGGTGCCGAAACCCGGGAAGGAGGAGGGATACGCCGTAGTACAGTTCTCGCCACTACCGTCCACCCCAACGGAGCAGCCGCGGCCATCTGCCGGGGGACGAGGAGCCCTGCCACAGAGTTATTCAGCAGGAATTCTGCTTATTAAACACAATGTTTTAAGCTACAATGACAGAATAATGGCTTCAAAGTTTGGCCTTTAACAGGTTTATAAGCTATCGATAATAATCATTTCCCCTATGAAAAAAAAAAATCTGTGGGATTTTACAGAACCCGATTGCTGCGTTCAATAAAATTAGAAGAAAAAAAACGTGACAGAACACACTGGTTTTATGGTTAGTTCTCAACAGTACAAAATACCACAGTTTCACTATCTAATTTGCAGACCTAGACTCAATCTGCAAACATTTCTTGCTCTCATTTTGAAAGAAAATCTGCAGAATTCTGCATAATGGATTTTAATATGTTAAAATGTGTCAAACATACATGTAGGGGGAAGACAATGTGTTGAATTTTGTGAATGATGGTACATTATAATCCTATAAAAAAAAGCTTTCGGTTCAGATGTGCAGCAGCAGCAGTGGGCCTACTAATCGTTTACACTTATTAATCCCCAAGCATTACAGTATAATACTGCTAATATTAATGCATATTTCATTAGTATTATATGAATGCTGTATAAGCAGATTTAGAGATGCCATGGCTCTGCTTCTTAATTCCATTAAGTAACAGGATCAATGTTGCTTCTCAAATCAATCTGAATCTGTTTAGAAAAGATGCCATTTGTGTACAATCTGGCTCCAATTGTCTAATTTGCTTGCTAGAGCCATTTACACACACACAAACACTAAACCGGCCCTATTCTTTTAGAATCCCCATCTTCTGCTCACACACAGTTCACTCAAGGTGACTGCAGTGGTTCACTCAATGAAAGCTGTACGTTTTTTTTCTTCATGTTTTATAAAATGTGTATTTTTCCAGAAAGTTTTGAAGATGTACCTGGAAGTAGATGTTGCAAAGCCAGTTGTCCAGGTCAGTGGAGAGCAGATGCTCGATTTTGCGGAACTGGTTGACCGATGCGTTTGGACCGCCGCGCAGCAGAGGGGTCTTGAACTTGCCCTTGAGGAGTTTAAGGGAGCAGTCACAGATGGGGAAGGCACCCCAGCTCACCACAGAACTGACATAACTGTGATCGCCGGGCAGAGACAACAGCCTGAACACTAGAACACTGGATGGCAACAGGTCACATGATGCAGGCAAGACCTGAGAGAGACATTTCTCATATGAATAAAGTGGAGAAAAAAAATTACTTAAAAACATAAAAATAAAATAAAATGAAAATATATCAGGCTTAAATCCAAATAAATTGAACAGAGAGATTTAAGGGTATAAGCTTCTTTTTAATCACAGTGTTCAACCTAAAAAATTCATAAAATTGTGACAACCTTGTAAACCTGTCACTCAGTAGGGCCAAACAACAAGGCCAGTTTCATTTAGGCTAAACCTGAAACCATGTTACTTGCCACCCTTTTAACCATTTTGGCTTTATTTATTTATTTAGTACTTTTAACCTAGGAATTAATTAATATTTTTATTTAATATTTATGTTTATTGCTAGTGAATAGCGAAACCCCAGAAGAAAAGGAGGAATGAATCAAAATACATGCTTGTGGTAATCAACATTATGCCACAAATGCTGTCGATTAAGCTGAACTTGTATTGAATCCGGAGCATTCCTTTAATCGGCATTAAAACATTTTATTTCAAAAGGTTAAGACCCCCCACCCCCATTGTTATAAGAAATAGCAAAAAATTGGACGTTAATATTTTTATTATTATTTATTTTATTTTTTATTTTTTTCAGTTTCAATAACCTATTTTCAAAACGAATTTTCCTATTTATTATTATTATAATATTATTTAATTTATTTTTTTTAAACCAGGGAAAGCATGAGATACAATTAGGTGAAGTTGGATTGTGCCAGACCACATTATCCACTAACTTTAACCATTACTATCAGATTCACACATTGGCAACATGAAGAGCTGTTTCAACAGAATTAATCTTATAAAACAAGAACATGAAAATCATAATTTCAAACAGGTTTGCAATGTAAAAAGGGTAAATTCTTCATGAGTATGCGCACACTGATATTTTTTTATCTGACCTCAAGATGATGCAACTTCGACTATTACGGCTGATTTCAGGATGCCGTCTCAGGATGAATGCCAGTACATGACAAACCAAATATAACAGTCGTGACATCACAAGGACATGTAAGCTAAGCAAACACAGTAAAGAGTAAATGTGGAATATCAAGTGAAATTCCAGCATTGAACACGCAGAGATCCTTATTTACCCATCGAGGAGGACACAGACCTTTAAAAAATTAACTGCCAGAAAGAAGTGCTTGACTTCATCAATCACACATGGAATATTCCATTCCTCCATTAGGAGTAATGGAAAATAGAGGTGACTTGTTGTATCACATTCATCATGTGTTGCTCTTCCAATTGCTTTGTGCTTGCACCTAAAAAATGGCAGCAATTCCCTGAGTCAGGCCTCAAATTTATGCCATAATCTCCTGCATTATACATATTAAAAAATATTTCATACACTTAATTAACTGAAAAATAAGCAAGAACACTGCTGACTCTATCAACCAAAAGGAAAAAGAGATTAAAAAAGGAGAGAGAGAGAGAGAGAGAGAGAGAGAGAGAGCGAGAGAGAGAGAGAGAGAGAGAGAAAACACAATGAAAAGAGTAAGATGTTTGTTTGAGGCCTGTGTCAGTTCTCAGGTGGAACAGCTGCATGCTGTGTATCTATGAAACTATCACAGTGATCATGTTTCATTCAAAACAGACCTGTGTTTACTGAGCAAACGCCACAATAGAAGAGAGAAAACTCAGATCAAACTTCTAAAGAATAGTTTAAAGGCATATTTCAGGTTCAATGCAAGTTACTGTAAGAATAATCGACAATGTTTGCACCATAATGTTGATTACCACAAAAAATATATAATAATAATTTAGATAGTCCCTCCTTTTCTTTGAAGAAATAAATCTGGGTTACAATGAGGCACTTACAATAGAAGTCAATGGGGCCAAACCGTAAACATTAAAATACTTGAGATTTTCAGTGAATAATGACTTAAACTTTTAAAGTATGACTTCAGAAGGCTTGGAATAGGTGTATCAGACTAGATCACAAAGAAGTGCCATTGTATGGAAAAGTGCTGTGTCAAGATTTCTACTTTTGTGCTCCACTGAAAAAATAACAGCATATGGAACAACATGATGTTAAGTAAATAATGACAAAATATAAAATTTTAGGTAACTTTTCCTTTAAGTTGGCTTCCATCATGGACATCTGGTCTAATTCTGCCTTTAAACAGAATTAATGAAGGTTTTTCTATAGACTGAAGCACGGAACAGCATGAAGAGACTTCATATTGGCAAAGAAGTGAAAGATTCTTCTTATCTTCTGTTTCCTTGTCTGGACTATCACAGCTTTCACATACCACTTAAAGGAAAGACTCAAATCTGCAAGAAGGATCAAAACAGACTAACTATATAAACACCAGCCAGAGATACACAAGAAAAAACTCATGATCCGGAGCATTCCTCCTACCATCGCTAATTCCTCGTTTCCTCTGCAAAAGCTGCCAGAAAAACAGGTGAGGCCAGAGCGTGCTCTAATGTGGGCAGCAGTGAAAAGCAAATTAACCAATTACACACAAATCTGATGGAAATCTTCTAAACATAAACATCAACAACAGCAACAGGATTGGCTATAAATAAGAGCTGGTAGAGAATAGAGGAGTCTGACACAAGACAATCTCAATAGAGTGCTAAACGATCGCCTGCCAAATCAGAGCCCACGGTTTTGGACAAGAGAGGAGTATACAGTTAAAGCGGCACACTCCCTTTCCTTCGTGTCAAATGCTTCTGTCTGCAGATACAGGCCTTATGCTGCACAAACACATGCTAGATTTGTGCTTTTATTTATTGATTGAGATCAAATCTTTAGTGTCTTTTTTTACACTGTTTGCACAACAACATTGATATTCCTTAAAAATTCCAGTTGAGGTTTGCCCTAAACCTCTAACCCTAAAAATGAAACTTCTGTAATTAATTCAGTCAGAAGTATTTAATGTAAAGACACTTTACATGAATATTCCCTTCATTAATAACTAATAAGTCATTTACAAAATAATTTAAAATCTTTGGTATTCAGTGATAACAAAATTAACTAACAGGCAGAGAATTAACATGTTATAAATGCTTAACAAATGCACATACTTAATATCCAATTCCTAAACTAACTCGTGTTGTCACATTCCTTGTCACATTGCATGCTGATGTTAAAAGAATGGTGTTACTCCGAGTGCTGTCCCAATTTAACCAGTCCTAGTTAACTAAAGTCCTCTGAAAAAGCACTTTTCAGCTCTTCATAATCATTCACAGCAGATATCATATAATAAAGCCTGATGACCATTAAATCATACTGAACTTTATGGTTTATAATGTTGGCAAATCCTAAAAACCTTTATATATATTTGTGTTCAATTTACAATAAGGTACAATTTCATAGGTTACTAATGTTGAATATGTGTTATGAAGCATTTATAAGAAGTGAGTTATGATCTTTTCTCCCTAACATTTATAAACCATAGAGCCACTTTTGCAGTGCAAAGGCAGTTTGTTGATTCGTGTGCACAGTCAACAGACAACAAAACATATGCTGAGTAGCAGTCATTCCCGGTCCTATTCTTTCAGGGGGAAAAGACCCTGTGGAGGCCACATCCTGCCCAGTCAGGGGGAGGTAACATGTGCCAAATACAACACGAGGGTTGTGAAGCCGTATGTGGGAAATGGCGTGGTGGTAGGTCCAGCCTAATGAGGGGGGACTCTACAAGCATGGCGACTGGGGCAGCAGGGCTGCCCAAGGGAAACGCGGGTCTACCGACAGGGGGATCGTACCACGGGAAATATATCACAGGGAGTTTGCCTGAAAAGGGAACTAAGCCCATGGAGCCCGATCCCAGTACAGAGCACCTGTGACTCGTAGTGGGTCTGGCCGCAAATTGCTCCGCTGAATTCGCCGGCCATAAGGCTAGGGGGAGAACATCCAGGGAGCGTGGAATGTTAGTGGAAAACCTGGGATAGAAGACGCACTGGATCAACTTGGTGAAGGGCGCTGTGTGCAAGCAGAACACCCAGTCGGTTGTGTCGCGCTACCCAGTTCTACTGGCTCGGACCTGACAAAACACAGGATAAGACCGACTCAACCCTGAGATTGTAAAATCTGGCAAAGGTATTAGGTGTTGCCCAGCCCACTGCTCTGTAGATGTCTGCAAAGGAGGTGCCATGGGCCAGTTCCCATGAGGATGCCACACTTTTCGTAGGGTGTGCTCGAACCCGCAAGGTGGCGGGCATGGCCTGGGTGTGATAATCTAAGGAAATAACATCAACAACCCAGTGAGCTAACCTCTGTTTGTTCTAGAGCTCTGCGTGCAGTCCAAATACATACGCAAAGCACATACCGGACACAGCAATGAGAAGGCTGGGTCTGCCTCCTCCCGGGGCAGCTTGCTTGAAGGCTCACGACCTGGTCCCTGAAGGGGGTCGTAGGAACCTTGGGCACATAGCCCGGTCATGGCCTCGGCATAACGTGAGAGTGTGCCATACCAAACTCCAGGCAGGTGTCGCTGACAGAGAATGCATACAGGTCCCCAACCCTCTTGATGGAGGCTAACGCGATCAGGAGGGCTGTCTTCTGGGAGAGCTCAACTGAATCAAGCAGCTCGAAGGGGGGTCTCTGAAGGCCCGAGAGGACCACAGAGAGATCCCAGGAGGGGAACAGGCTAGGCTGGGGAGGGTTCAGTCTCAGGGGCGCCTTTCAGGAAACTGATAATCAAGTCATGCTTACCTAGGGACTTGCCATCTACTGCGTCGTGGTGGGCTGTGATAGCAGCTACATACACCTTTAGGGTGGAGGGGGACAGCCTCCCCTCCAGCCACTCCTGCAGGCATGAAAGCACTGACCGAACTGCGCACCTCTGCGGGTCTTCAGCTTGAGAAGAACACCAATTTGCGAACAAGCGCCACTTTAGGGCATACAGTTGCCTGGTGGAGGGAACTTTGGCTTGGTTGATCATGTCTGCAGGTGGTAGATCCACTAGATCTTCCCCATCCAGTCCAGGGGCCAGACGTGGAGGTCCCAGAGGTCTGGGTGCGGGTGCCAGAGGGTGTCCCGTCCCTGAGAAAGAAGGTCCTTCCTCAGGGGAATTTTCCAGGGAGGTGCTGTCGTGAGGAGCATAAGATCTGAGAACCAGGCCCAGGTGGGCCAGTAAGGTACCACCAGGATGACCTGTTCCTTGTCCTCCCTGATCTTGCACAGCACCGGTGCAAGAAGGCTCACTGGGGGAAATGCGTACTTGTCCCAGGGCCAGCTGTGTGCCAGTGCATCTGTCCCGAGAGCAGCTCCTGTGAGGGAGTACCAGAGCGGGCATTGGGAGTTGTCTAAGGAGGCAAAGAGATATATCTGTGCCTTGCAGAATTCGTCCCATATCAGCTCGACCACCTGGGGGTGGAGCCTCCACTCTCCGCTGGACGAAACCTGCTGCGACAGTGCATTCGCTATCGTGTTGCGGTTGACAGGGATGTGAGTGGCGCGCAGTGACCTGAGTCACGGCTGACTCCAAAGGAGGAGATGGTGGGCGAGTGTTGACATATGACGAGAGCGCACGCCGCCTTGGTGATTTATGTACGCTACCGTTGCAGTGCTGTCTGAACGGATTAAGACGTGCTTGCCCCGGATTAGTGGGAGAAACCTCCGTAGGGCAAGAGATACAACCAACAACTCTAGGCAGTTGATGTGACAACGCTGCCAGGGTCCTGTCCAGAGGCCAGCGGCAGCGTGCCCGTTGCACACAGTGCCTCCACCCTGTCAAGAGGTGTCTGTCCGGTGGTGCTGTAGACTTTCAAGGTCAGTGATGACGTCATTCTACGGGCTCTGGAGGGGAGTACCGGGCGGTCCTGCCAGGTGGCGGCGTTCTCAGGACACAAGTGGATCGTAACCACTCTGTCCACCTGGGGGACCTCCGTGTACTCGTGTCCCGCCACGCCATCCAGGGTAGTGAGAGCGGATGAGCGGAGGGGTTGGTTCCAGGCAGTAAAAGGTGCCCTCCACAACCGCGTCAGCTCGTCATGCACTTCCGGGAAGAACAGAACTGGGGGGGGGGCATGGCTATGAGCGGCTCCCTGAACCGAGGAACCGATCGAGTAGCCGTGAGGGGGGGACGGAGGTTTCCAGTCCAGCCTCGTGCTCACGGTGGCCCGGGAAAGCATAGCGGACATCTGCGCGCGCAGCCTCAGACTGGGCGAGCAGACCGAAGGTGGCAGCCCAGACGAGTCATCAGCATCAGACACCGCTGTGACGCTCTCCGATGCAGCGGTGATGTCGTCATCCAATTCCGGGGGCTCAAGGGTGAATGCAGGCTGGCCGCGAGGCCAGCCGTACTCATCTTGAGCTCGGACAGAAGCAAGCAAGCGTGCCAGGGTGGGTGGTTCGTGGGGCAAGTATTCGGCTTACAAATGCGACCTCCGGAGGCCACATCCTTCCAAATGAGACACAGCCATAGTCTCAGGACAGCTCGAAATTATTTGTACCAGATGGCGAAATCATAAGATATCGTACAACTTGGCTTGTACGAAAAGGTACTACTTTATTTCCCATAGAGACTAACCAATGAGAAAAGATCATTTCTAATTGATTCAAAATGGCTCATTCCATATTTATTTTTATGACGTATTCAAAAAACTGTAATACATTGTCCTTGTTTCATGTTCATTCTGTGATTTTCCTATTAAAATCATGGTTAGGTTTAAGTTAGGGGTTAAAGTAGAGACAAATCCTAAAAATGATTCGTAATAACAATAATCATTCATTGTTTTGTTTTTTTTGTGTGTGAGCCAACTTGCACCTTCTCTTGCGATTTCACCATCTCGCACTATCAATACGACTGAGACCCAGTTGGTGTCAACAGTAAAGCAGCTCTGATGCAGCCTTTCATTTACACAGAACTAAAGACTAAAACCTAAACTTACCCCTGCCACCCTGAAAGCACCACTATTTCCTGAAGGATTTGCACATCTAGTTTTTTCTTCATTTCTCAGTGAGGGAGTTTTACTTCTGATCCCACTGGAATGTTTCACAGCATTTGGATTTTCTTTTCATCCCAATAAACCCCTCTGCTCTTATATAAATGCATTATAAATCTGATTTGCATTCATGCACTAAATGTCACTATGGAAAAGCAGTTGTTTTATTCACAGTGAATGTCCCTCCAGTCAAAGCAAGAGCTTTCAGCAGCAGTTTTTAATACAGACTCTTTCCACTCCTATACCCACACTTACACTGTTTAATATCACTTTTCATAAGCTTCATTCTGCCTCTATATTCCACAACTCAAGTGGAACCTCACTGAGAATGACTGCAGTGTGTCTGCACTGGAGTTTAGTTCTGTCCCACGAGGGGATGAGGGACACATGAATCCAACTGGATTTCATACTGAAATGCCCAGTATACACTAACGTATAACATGCACATAGTTTCATTTCATATAGATGTTGGTACAGTACATAAATTAAAACTTAACTGTGTAAAAACTGTTTGAAAATATTTTTTGTTTTATTTATCTATTTCTTTTTGTGACACAGCAAATATTTTCTGGAATATTTTATTGCGTTTGCCAATGGTTGCATTCTGCGTTCAGATATTTTCATATAATAACGTTAATCTGAATAATTGACCATTGTCTCCTATTTTATGTTTAACAATAAAACAATTTACACAATTCAAATCAATATTTCATGTTGATATTTGTATTTATTTGGTTAAAAGTCATGCAATAAGTGGCATATTAAACCTGGCTGGCTTTATTTTGCAGTAATGACCGGCTGACTGTACATCATTCCTTATATACAATATTTTTCTTTAGAGATCCTTTTCTCCTCACGTGTTTTATTTGCAATTGTTCAAAAAAGCAGCCTAATAGATATAATTAATAATATTAACAGTTATAATACAGTGGCCCTCAAAAGTAAAAGGAATATTAAGCCACAAAATATGCATATACAGTCATGTTATTTGTTTTCAATTGAAGAATTTAATAGCACCAATGCAGTAAAAAACAATAAAAAAAGGCTTGACTAAAAGCTTTGAAAACACACCGAAAATCGATATGCTTTCCAAAGACATTATTTTTGCCAACACTCCGATAAATGCCATCAGTAGTAGGACACATGACAGATGGCTGCGACGGTAATTGATAGCGGTCAACAATCCCACGTTCATTAGCGTACAGGCGTTGAGGTTTGATCGCTGTGCTTTTTAATGAAGCATGAATCTACTCACATCCTTTAACATGAGCACTTGTGTTGTTGAGGTTAAATAAACAGCAGCGCTGTGAGGTCTCGGGAGGGCAGTTTGCAGAGGTTTTCTTACCATGTACAGGCTCTGGTTAATGTTGAGCTCTGTGTCCCTGTATCGGCCGTGGTGTTGCACGGGATCAGTGTTCGCAGCCCACCGCTGCTCCTGCAGACGAGACCAGCGCAGTGTGTGGCCGCCCAGCTGAGTGTGCAGGGACATGCTCACAGAGTAGAGACCGCTGGGCAGCTTCTCTCTCACCGCCCGCAGACATAAAACTTGCACCTCTATGGGCTGCGGAGTGTGTGTCCATTCCACCTGCAGAAATAGCAAGTTTAGTGTACTTTACAAATAACTTTTACTTTTATTGAAAACACTTAAATGACTCTTAAGTTGTACTTTTATAATTTCACTCGTGTTTTGTTTTACTTACATACACATGTATACATATATATGTATAGTTTCTGTGTTTTTATCACTGAAGTATCAACTTTTCTCTTAAAATCCTTTGATTCCCTGGAAAACCCTTTTAGTTTTTTAGCAAAAATTCATAATTGGATCCAGATGATTCTTCAGCTATGGAGAATGCCTCAATTTGTATTAAAACTAACAGATTTAAACTATTTTTTAAAGTTTTGTTAGATGAAGGTCACATTTAAAATCATATAGAAACTTTTTATGACCCATACTTTCAATATGAAACTATGAGGAGTCTGGGTATCTCAGCGAGTAGTGACGCTGAATATCACCCCTGGAGTCACGAGTTATATAATTACAAATTATTACATGTTTAAAATCATGATAATCTGTGAAATAAACATAAACCATTTCAACATTTATTGTGTGAAATTCATTTCTATAAATATCTTTTTTAAATTCACAACTGTCCCATAGATAAGGTGTGACCACACCAAATAATTTTGCCCCTTTAGTTCACCAAATATTGTAAATCTCTCATCCCAGGTGTGTATGACTTTCTTTCTTCTGCAGAAGACAAATGAAGGTTTTCAGAAGAATATTTCAGCTCTGTAGGTCCATACAATGTAAGTGAATTGTGACCAAATCTTTGAAAATCCAAAATCCACATAAAGGCAGAATAAAAGTAATCCATATGACTCCAGTGATTTAATACATGACTTCCGAAGTGATATTATAGGTGTGGGTGAGAAACAGATCAATATTAAAGTAGGTTTTATCATAAATTCTCCTCTCTGCCCAGTAGGGGGTGATGCGTGTGGGGGTGAAAACACAAGAAGAAGAAGAATGTTAAAGTGAAGTGGAGATTGACTGAGCAGGTTGAAGAATTTATAGCAAAAAAAAAAAAGACTTGAATATTGACCTGTTTCTCATTCACATCTGTCATATCACTTCAGAAGATTTGGATTTAAACACCAGAGTCATCTGGATAACTTTTATGTTGCCATTATGTGGATTGTGAAGCTTCCTGGACCTGCAGAGCTGAAATATTCACCTAGAAATCTTCATTTGTGTTCTGCAGAAGAAAGAAAGTCATACACACCTGGGATGGCATGAGGGTGAGTAAATGATGAGATCATTTACATTTTGGGGTGAACTATCCCTTTAACCAAGTAGACAACATTGTCAACGAAGAACATGCTTAAGATGAAATATGAGGCTTATAGAGAAAAAAACTAAAAGGAAAAAAAAAGAACATTACAATTTAATTGGGCGTCATTTCCAATCAAACTGTAATTTTGTCATATTATGCAAAAAGTGTTAAAAATAATTGAACTATGTATTTAGGATACATAAAATTTAGCTATGAAATTAGCCTTTGTAAGACAAATGAGATGGCAATTTTATTAAAACAAATTACAATAAAATGTAATTTCCATCAGCATCATTTTCATCACAGAATTCTATTAAACACAATACAGAATTTGAGATGTGCCGGAAAATACACTGTGGTGGGAATTTACATGACTTTCGGAAAAAAATACAAATATCCTGTAATACATGTACAGACACTGTTAGACATCATCTTGATGGACAAGACAAATTATAAATAAATAAATAGTGAGAGTTCAATACATTAACACTTAAATGTAACATTATGTAACAAAAATGTGAGAAAAGTATACTTTAAAATCCTCTTATCACACTGTAAATTAATTAGTTTGTTTCATAGAATAAAACCTTCTAGAGTAGAGATGAGGGTCGGACTGGAGAGAATCCATACATGTATATAACAGTGTAAAATCACTGCCAGTTCTGACTGCATGCCAAATGTCGTTGTGTGCTTGCCAAAAAGTCCTGTGAGTATTATTTTAAGACCAGACCAAGCTGAAATTAACTGTACATCTTTGAAAAAAAACCTGACTGATCGAGACAGAGCGGACAGCACTTCACGAGTGTGCAGTAAAACGGATTGTTTCCTCCATTAAACCATACTAAACTAGGGTTTGATCAGGGAACTCCTGCATTCAAACGGGACATAAAAACACACATACACACACACACTGCAACAATCACAGCATTTTCACCCTGATGTCTTTTAGTGTGAAGTGAAGCACTAAAAGGAACTGCAAAAATTATGACTTAAAAACAATAATAATGTTTTCAAACAAGTTTTCCAAACACTCCCCAAATCTGGCAGTGGTCATCATACAGATAGTCCCAAATGGCTCACTCACTATTGGCTCTGCTTGTCAACATGGGATAGGTGACAGGATTTAAACCTCAAACAATCCTTACAGGGATAGTTTGCCCAAAAATGAAAATTCTCTCATTTACTCACTCTCATGCCATCCCAGATGTGTTTGACTTTCTTTCTTTTGCAGAACACAAATGAAGATTTTTAGAAGAATATTTCAGATCTGTAGGTCCATACAATGCAAGTGAATGGTGACCAAAATTCTGAAGCTCCAAAAATCACATCAAGGTGTCATAAAAGTACCCCAGATGACTATGGTGCTTAAATCCATTTCTTCTGAAGTGATATGATAGGTGTGGGTGAGAAACGATCAATATTTATGTCCTTTTTCCTTCACTTTCACTTTCTCCTCCTTCTGTTTTTGGTGATTCACATTATTCGTATCGCCCCCTACTGGGCAGGGAGGAGAATTTATAATAAAAAAAGACAAATATTGATCTGTTTCTCACCTACACCAATCATAACATGTCTGAACACATATATTTAATCATTGGAGTCTTACAAATTACTTTTATGCCCCTTTTATGTCAATTTTGAACCTTCTGAGTTCTGGTCACCATTCACTTGCATTGCATGGACTTACAGAGCTGAAATATTCTTCTAAAAATCTTAATCTGTGTTCTACTGAAGAAAGAAAGTCACACACATCTGGGATGGCATGAGGATGAGCAAATAATGATAGAATTTGAATTGTTGGGGGAACTATCTCTTTAAAGAAAGCTTAAAGAGAGCAGCATTATTAAAGGAATACACAGATTTCCAGGAAGATAGCGATAATGTGAGCATTATATTCCCTGCAGCACTGTAAGTGGCGTAACACTGTACTGCTGGTGTACATGACATCAAAGCAGCTCACTACATCCTTCACACTTCCTCTCTCATCCCTTGCTTCCTGGCACACAGGCCAAATTTCACCAAAACCTTGCTGACAGTTTGACAAAACACACACATAGCATGCAAAAAAAGAAAACACATGCATAAATATACTAAAACAAAAATTATTTTCTTACTAAATATAGCCTAATATTCCAAGATTAAGCTTTCTCCTTAATTATTTTCATTTTAATTAGTAAATCTTAATTAACAATGATCATTTACCCTTAACATTTTTGGTGCGAGAAGCAAGTGAATAAATATGACAATCTTTTTTAGTCCTGGAGGCAGGATTACCCATGCAGGCAGACTTAGTTATTAAACACGTTCTAAATTAAATGCCTCCATGAATTTCATACAGAAATATATTTTTATAGTTTTGCATGCCAAATGTGACATTTTATATTTGAGATTCATCTTCCACTGTAATTTTGGAAATGTCATCTAAACAAAGATTTTGTCATTTACCAATGAAATTACTATGCTTGGCAGGTCGGCCATTTCTTTTCTGGCTGCACGGGGTGTTTCAAGTCAGCAAGCCATAAAATATCTTTATCTCTCTGAAACACAACAATTTGAGAGATAATGGAGCAGTGACTGGGGGCACGGATGCCAGGCTGAGGAATTATACCACGATCTCACCGTGTTTACTGCCTCCCTCAAAAGCTCACGATCTGTCTGCAAACCAAAGACACTGCTGCTGCTAAGGCCCTCTTACAGGAGTCATTACAACACTAAACCTCAACAAAACCACACACACACACAACTGAACAATATCCTCTGACTGCTTCCCTCGAAGTCTGAAAACATCTCTGAAACACATGGTGGACATCATTATAGACAGCTCATTGTTAGGAAACAGTGTCAATTGTGTGTTCTGTTTGACCTTGTGACAAGCAGTACTAATGATGTAATTAACAGAATACTGAACTTCAGTCACCATTTTTGATAGATTTATCTTTGTATAATGTGTAAAGCAAAACTACACAATACATGTTTTTTATTGGAATATCTGCCAATTTGCAGGTCCCCATTAATCACCCAGGCATTTAAATGAATTAAAAGAATAATTTACTTCTACCTAAATGTTTTATGAATGAAATTAAAAGTGAAATTATGAGTGAAATTAAAATATAATTTACATTTATGCATTTTGCAGACACTTTTATCCAAAGCGTCTAAAAGTTCCTTCACTTTTACAGGGAAATCCCCCCAGAGCAACCTGGAGTTAAGTGTCTCGCTCAAGGACACAATGGTGGTGGCCGAGGGGATCGAACCAGCAACCTTCTGATTAACAGTTATATGCCCACTACACCATCACCACTATATCATGGTCATATATCAAATATCATGGTTTAAAAAAAAAAAATCATTTGTCTTGGTCTCTCACATTTTGTTGAAACCTGTGGCATTTAGTTCAATGGTTTGAGCATTCTGACATCATATTTAAGGGAATGACTTCATACACAAGTCTTATGATCACACGGTTTAAACACAGGTAAGTTTCTTCGTCTTTATCGGTATTTAATTATGTTTACACGTATCAAGATCAATAGTTTCTAGGTTCTATCACTGGGTTACTGTATGTATAAAAGCAAAGTGATTACATAAATGACAGGAACAAAATGGTAACACTTTACATCACTGTTCCCTGTTTTAAGGGTTTACAAATGGGTTCACTAAAGACTAATAACTCATTTACATGTGCATTATAAATCATTGGTACGCCGTTATAACAGCAAGCATATTAAGGGAGGCTTCAATCCAATAGTTACTGAATAGTGAGACATTTTACTTCACATGCTTATTAATTACATATATTCAACATTAGAAATAAATGAAAAAAAAAAAAAAACATATGAAGCATTTGGAAAAGAGATAGTTCACCCAAAAATGAAAATTCTCTCCTCATTTACTCACCCTCATGCCATCCCAGATGTGTATGACTTCCTCTCTTCTGCAGAACTCAAATGAAGATTTCTAGAAGAATATTTCAGCTCCGTTGGTCCATACAATGCAAGTGAATGGTGACCAAAATTTGAAGCTCCAAAAAATCACTCCTGTGTTTAAATCAATGTCTTCAGAAGGAATATGATAGGTGTACGTGAGAAACAGATCAATATATAAAAATATAATTTTTCCACCTTTTACCAGCCCCAACCAGTAAGTGTTGATATGCACAAAGAATTTGTCCAAATAAAAAAGAAGAATGTGGAAGTAATAGTGGAGATTTATAGTAAAGGACTTGAATATTGATCTGTTTATCACCCTCACCTATTATATCACTTCCGAAGATACAGATTCAACCACTGGAGTCATATGGATTACTTTTATGGTAATTTTATGTGATTTATAGAGCTTCAAAGGTCTGCTGCTTACCATTCAGTTGCATTGTGAGGACCTACAGAGCTGAAATATTCCTCTAAAAATCTTCAGTTGTGTTCTGCAGAAGAAATAAAGTCAAACACATCTTGGATGGCAAGAGGGTGAGTAAATGATGACAGAATTTTCATTTTGGGGTGAACTATCACTGTAAGGATTTGCCAACATTATAAACCTATGCACATAAAGTTAAGTAAGGTTTAATGATCATCAGGCTGTATTATATGATTTCTGCTGTGAATGAACATGACCTCAGCAGCTGAGAAGTATTTTTGCAGGAGTAACTAGGACTGGGTAAGTTGGGACAGCACTCGGAGTAGCACCATTCTTTTAACATCAACATGACAGCACAAGTGAGACAAGACATTAGAGTCAAGAATATAAACATGATATAATACCTCCTTTTAATATCACTATAATAATGTACTTTTGCTGATTTGTGACATAAATCAGGAATCAGGGAATTTTTGTATTATGATTAATATAAGTATACTTTAAAAAAATGTTTTTATTATGCATAAATACATTTTTTTGTCATTAATAACCCAATTTATAAACCCTTAACAAAAGGGAAATACTTTTGTTGGCACAAAGTATGCAAAGATTTATGGTGTGATAGAATTATATTTGCTAGCTACGACTGTTTTTAACATACATTTTTGCACTGATATTAAAACCGTTTTATTATTTTTGTATTTTTTATTTTTTTTTTCAAAATGCGTGATTTAATATATGGCACACAAACTCAGAGTAATACTACCAGAATTTACTCTGGTTTTCTTTAAAATTTAGCATATATGAATTTCAAATTTACTGAAATGTGGTTGAAATCGGTTACTGCATATTGTTAAGGTAAAATTAGACATGATCACTTATTATTGCTACTTTGCAATTCAGCCACATTCAGTAGTTAGAATTGAGTGTAATAGTTTAAATGGTTTCAATCAACACATGTGGAGATTCTCTGGCAGACTTAACTGCTGTTTTGCATGTGGGAAGAGCAAAGCCTACTGTGAGAGTGTGTGTGTGAGAGACAGTGTACCTGCCAGTGGAGGTCAGGTCCGATGCTCAGTGCCTCTGTGTTTCCTGTCTCTTCTACAATCTCGCCATATTGGTCAATGACTTCAGCTTGACGCTGACGTAGAGAATTCAGCAACCGGTTTTCTGCCCTGATGATACAGACACAAACACACACACACACACACGCAATTTATTCGCATACTATCGAATTATATTGTTTATATAAAGCTAATTATTAATAATGCTATCACCAAAATGATCTTTGCTTTATTTCTGAATCACTTTTTTGATTCATGACGTCCCAGATTATGTACGCAAAAGGAAGGTTTAATCAGATTTAGCTTACTTTTGAGGACACTTTTGTCCTAAAATACTTGTCAGTATTGGAAATCTGTTGCATGGAGAGAGAGAAAAAAAAGGGGTCATCTAAAGAACCAGTGTCCAACTAATAGCCCTAGTTTTATTACATCAGTGTGTATGTGTGTATGTGTGTGTGCTTCTGCACAATTATAACAAACTTAAACACAGCCACGCCTGCAGGCCTGACACAGAGAGGGAGACAGAGAGAGCAGAGAGAGAAAGAGAGAGACATGCAGACTGAAGTGAACAGGATGAAATTGATGCTACTTTGCGTCCAATGACACGGACAGATTTCCCCCCCTTTGGCAACATACCCAGAATGCATTGCTATAGACAATGCAATGCGGAGTATATTACATCTTCTCACAAATGTCAGCAAAATGTAAATGGTTTTGGAAACACAGAAGAATGATTATTTCACATCAGAGAGGATGTGGAGGAATTCACGCACCGCTGGAACACAGCATACAGTCTGTCCCGGAGAACAGCCTCCTCCTCATCCTTGTGCCTGATCTACACAAGAAAACAACCACAAACACACAAATATTACACAAAAGTATCACAAACTTGATTGTTTATGACATGATCAGTTATTTTGATTTACTTAAAGTGAAAAAGGAAAGTCTCAGATTTCTAATGATTGCAGCCTGGGCTCATAGAATCAAATTATTATACCTAAATAAAAAAATATATATAAATAAATAAATAAATAAATATATATATATATATATTTTTTTTTTATTATAGTGGCTCAATCGCATACATATGGTTTCTGTTTCCTGGTGAAATGAACAATAGAGATGCAATAATGACTTTTATTCACTTTCACACAAATCACGAGTAAAACGGCAGATTATCAGTTCATAAACACTCACTTTTCACCCAGTTTCTCACACAATGCTATCTTATTGAATACAAACACTTTTACTAAATGTTAGATGATACATTTAACGTTTGCATTACATAACAAACATTTTTAAGCTTGTTTGAATGCGATCAAATTGTGCTCAACTGATAGAGTGTCACTTGTGATGTAAAGGAGCGGGGTACGAGTCCTGAAAATCACACGAGTCGACATACAAGCTGAAAGTGTCGTAGAAGCATCACAAAATGACATGATTGCTTCAGTAATTGAGTTTTTCATGTTACTTTTCTGACACTGTCAGTTAGGTTTTGGTTTACAGGTTTAGGGTAGGGAGGTCTGTTTAGTTGATTTAAAACTCGATAGAGCATTGATCTTAAAAACCTCATCTGTCTGGGAGAACATTTAATTTGCTTTTAGTGTCACAAAGTGGATATTTCACCTCAGATCTTCAGCAATACCTGTAATGAACCATGCAGTATTATCTTCCAAAAATGTAGCTAAAGTCACAACATTCAAAGACTTTCCTTTTTACTCAAATAGCATTACTCAAAATGTGTTTTTGAGTCACAGTGAAAAAGATGGAACAGGTTACAGATAGGCTATGTATTATATTACATATATTACTGGTACTTGTCTAAAAGAAACATAGGTGGGTAGACATAAGGAAAAATTAGACTATATTAAAATATTATATTTTACGATTTGTGCATTGGTATAAAGCTAATACATCTTAAGTTTACAAAAACAAAAGTAGAAAACACACTGAAAACTGAAATAATGAGCAAAACAGTGGTTTGGGCTCAAATGGAGATTTTCACACTTCAATTTTAAATGAAAACTAAATCTGAATGAAGTCTGAATATTAAATGCTTCAAGCTAAATTAATTACAGAAAAAGAAAAGGAATTTCAATACAGGCAGGGATGGACAGTATTTCAGATACATGTATTTGAAATTCATATTTGAATAAAAAAATAAGATTTTGTACTTTTTGTTTTTAAGTCTTTGATTCAAAATTCAATGTAATTTGTATATAAATAAATTTAAGTTTGGTATTTGTGTATTTTCAAAATACTTTGTGCCAGTCAACCTCTTTGTTAGGCTGCTGATTTCCTGTATCAACTAGTTCAGGCGTGCCGCCCAACCCCAACTTTCATGCACATGAGCTGCAGATGTCAGAGGGAACGGCTCCATCTAGCATTGGGTGAGCTAATTTTCTGCATTCCTGCAAGGAAATATGGAGTTTCGCTGCATTCCATTCAACTAGAATGTGGGATATTCCTACATGATATCTCCGACCATAAAGGCATTTCATTGCCAGATGCTTGGAAGATGACGTGTAAGGAAACCAAACTGAAACGCTCCAGTTAGCTTAGTAGCTGTTCGACTGTCACCAGAGAAGTTTCCTAGCAAGCCAACTGATAAACAATGTTGCAACACTAGCATTTGTGCTCAATAATCATAGATTATAAAATAACATGTTTTATACACCTGTTTCTGCAGACATTTGTTAAACAAGCTTTAATACTGTAGGACCTTTGACTCATTTATCGATATTACTTAATAAAAGTGAATGTTTATCACTTACTTTGTATATCTACCCTGGTAAAGATGTCACACACATGCATCTAATTGAAATCGGATACTGCCTTCAAGTGCACATAGGAAGCTTGTACCTCCAAGTCGGGCATTCGTTGCAATGACATGTCTCGTATTCATGTGGTCAACAAAATAGCGAAGAAGCCATACTTAAACAATTACACAATGAATGATGGCAAAAGCCCTTTTTCTGTTTTACCTGTGAATAGACATTAGTGAATAAACCTGCATCACTTATAAATGGCATATATGATTTATTAATGCATGGTATCTAACATATTATAAATTAATTTGCTTACAACAAACTGTTCTGTGTGAGAAGGGTGAGTCATTAGTTGACTATCATATATAACAAATATATATTATTGAAAAAAATTACAGAAGTTGAAATAATGTTGCAAAATCATTGCTTTTCATCATCTTTAATGTTGATATGTCCCTTCCAACTCTCACTTAGAACTCTGAGTTTTCCACTATGACTTTGCAGGTTAATTCATGTGCTCGTAACTCATTATTAAGATATTTCCGACTCCACTTGAAGGGCATATGTGTTGAAACTTTCTGCACGATTTTCCCAGTAGGAATTCCTACTAGACGCAGTGTTCCATTGCAATTTTCCTAATAGGAAGTTAGAAAATCCAACTTTCTGTGTTGAATGGAACGTAGCATAAGACAAGGTGAGGATGTGATGGTCGAGTCTACTTGTTGTAAAAAAACATGATAATTGCTGGCAACTGTTATTCAATTTCCATTAAAATATTGAGGTTGCTATGATACTTCTTACCAGCCAATGCAATGTGTGTCAATAGTGATGAAATCAAAATTAGTCAGTAGCTAGATAACAAGCTAATCTAACTATCATAAGCTAGATCACTAGATAGCAAGCTAAAATGGAACATCATTCAGATTTGCTTTCAGATAACATGACAGAATAAAAGAGCACTGGCAAGGAGAAAAAAGTGTTTGCACTAGCACTGGACATTAGCGTTAACTAGTAATTCTAGGCAGATGATGTTATCAACTGCTTGTGTATTTACTAGCTTATCAAATGTGTGTAAAGTATTACTCCTTGCTAGATAGCAAGAAAAGTATCCCCTGTTTTACACGTGAATTATGTATTAGGGTTCACCACAAGTAATCACAGGCTACTGTGTAACCTGGACAGAAATAAGTTTAGAAATGGCTGCTATTTGGCATTTAGCACTATTTAAGTTTGTAATCATGTACCAGTTGATATATAATTGTATTTAAAAGAGGAAGATGAAATGAAAACAAATATTTCTGTGATGTTACACACCAAAATGTTCTTTGCATTTAGAACAGGTCCAGTTAGATTTCAACCAAATAGTGATACTTTATTGAATGACCAATTTTACATGCATTTTGCGTATTTTCAAGATACAAAGTACTGTATTTTATTTTGATATATTTAAAATAAGTTATTTTGTATTTTTAATTTAAATATATATTTCATGTATCTGTGCCCATCACTGAATACAGGGAATGCTCTGTAAAAATATGAATATGTGTAACATGATTTTATTACAAACAAACACTATTTATATAGTACATGTTTTATATGTATAGGATCCTATAGAAATGAATGTGATTGTGTTTGTGAGTGGTATTAGAGTGATTGATGGATGGTTTTAGTATCAGCTCCTGTATCTCATGAAATCTCATTTGACAGACTTACAGTAATCTTGCCTTTTCTGGACACACTTCAGTACCTTTGAATTCCCCTTTATAAGCGACATCACTTTCTTCTTCCTCGCCCACACCTTCTCCTCTGTCATCCCTCGCTCCAAAAGCTCTTCCTGCCAAAGAGGAAAATCCATGCTCTTGTTTCAGACCAACACACTCCATGAGGCTAACATAAATTAAACAGACATGTTCACAGAATCTGTAGACAAACCCAATAGAAACACACTGCAGAATATAGTCAGAACGTTTAAGAGGCTTTATACATTCTAACTGACAGAGGTACGAGAGCACTTGCTGCTTAAACACACAATATTATTGTCAAATAGCTGTGGCGTGTGCTGGGGATAATATGTTGTCTTTTTGAACAGTTGGAGAGCAAAATAAAGTGCTCATCTCATCTGTAGTCGCACACAAACCAAGAGTGGTTATTCAACACACGACATAACCATTACATACCCATCCACTCATTGTGTGGATTCATTTAGCACTTGGACTTCCCATTCTCTATTTAATGTGCAACTCGCATTTCAGTTTAATGTGCATTCGCATTTCAGTCATAACAAGTTGCCAAGACAGATTACAGCTAAAAATATGTTGGCTAATTGTGATCTCTTCCAATTTAGTTGTGCGTTTGAGAAGCTTTTTTGACAATGCCTCCATATGGAACTGTATTCAGAGTTAGACAGAGTTAATAATCTAGAAACTGGCCTGCAAAATCTCAGATTAGCTGTCACGCTCTAGTTTTTAGGGATAACAAAAAATACATATCCTTAACAAACTGCATGATTTGAGGTATCATTTATGTAGCAAAAACCATGCAGGACGAATTGTCCAAATCACTAACCACTAAGTATGAGCTATAGTAATCGTGATGGTGGCTTATGTAAACACCACTTATTAAGTTAAAACCTATGAGTGAGTGTAGGTTTCTGAAAGTATATTTGGATCAAAGTCTGTCTAATAGGCAGCATGAAGAGTAAGACCTTCAGATGTGTGAGATCGGCAACAAGTACTTATGGAAATGAAGGATGAAGTGTGTACTGTATGTAATGAGTGGTGTGACTCTGACCTGTCCCAGTGCAGGTCTGCCCAATGGGATCATGTGTTTCTGCACACGCTCATCTAGCTGCTCCACATACTGAGAGATTGTGTCTTCTCTCCTCCCCAACTGCTCGTCTCTCTGCCGATCTATCCATCCACCCTCAGCCACTGGTGCAGCATCTTCTACACCACGATCAGACATCACCGTACCTTAAGACAAACCAAACAATAGACCACAACAACAACCCTGCCATCTTATAAACACTATGATTGTACAGTACACTAGCAGTCAAACGTCAGTTAAAATATTTGACTGAATTTATGTTTCTCATGATCTTAAAAAGATTTTGATCTAAAATGTTATGCTGAAATGGTCAAAATTAATTTTCCAGACAATTATAAATTGATGACTTGGAGTGGATAGTGAAGGGAAAAAGTCAACAAGTGTCCAATATACATGGTAACACCTTCAAGACTCCGAATGCACCTCATGAAATTGATTGAGAGAATAAACAGTACTAAGACTTAAGCGCAGCACTATGTGGTAGGTTGTACGTACAAAGTCAGTAAAGTCAGAGCAAAGTCTAGGTGCAAGTGGGTTGGAGAAATGTGTTGTAGGCCTATTTTCTCTATCGGCCTCTCTGAGACTGTTGTCTCTCGCCTGCTCGCCTGACTCTCACCTGCTTGAAACATGCTTTGCCCCTCTCCCATTGGTCATTGATTTGTAATGTGTATGTCATATTTCTCCGTTTAATGTTTTATGTTTAATATTTGCACAGCGTTCTTGAGGTTTTGGAAAGTATTTGCAATTTAGCCATTTGAGTTTTGCGCCATTTCATTAACATGCACAGTTTGAGCACATACACCCACAGTGAAAATAAAGCCTAGTATGTAAAAACGTCTACTGTTGTTTCCCACTTAAATCAGAAAGTCTGAGTTTCCAACTTTCTACTAGGAAAAGTTCAATGGAACTTCACTTCAAGTTGGACTTCCAACTTGTAAATTTGAAACTTGGAAGATTTAGCCAAGCTGCAGGTGCATGATATCCCAAAATGTCAGCACTCATAGAGATTTAAACAGTTAATAGTAAATATATTCACTTTTATCAAAATAAAATGAATCAAAGTTCCTAAATTAATTCATAATTAAACTTGTTTAACAAATGTTTGAAGACACATGTGCATTGAATACTGTGAATTACACTCTCTTTTGAAAATCAAACACATGTTGAACATGCTAGCATTGCAAAGCATCATTGTAAAGTGGTTAATGGGCAAGGAGGAGGGGAGAACCGGCTTGACAATATAAATAATAGATTAATAATAAACTGAATGAAAAACACACAAACATAAACACAGAGCAGCTGCCTGTAATTCTCTCTCGAACCGTCGTCACCGGCCGCCTTTATTCCTCACGCGCCCCCATCAAGCTAATTGGGGACCGGGCGTGCATTGATCCAGCCTGGCCCCGCCCTCCTCAACTCTACAATCATTTATCCTCTGCTGTTTAGTTTTTGGATACGTCTCTGTTGACAACTAAAGTCTTTTTATTGCAGTTTCTTGTACATTATCTTCCGAACATGGGGCAATGGATTTTAAGGTCAGAGATCTCAAGTTGGAATATCCCAGATCAGACTTTAAATGGAATGCAGGATAACTAATGCACACAAAAGTCAATCAAACAGTACTCATCCACTCAAACAGAAATGTAAAGAGTCAATGTTAGTGATGTCAGACCCCATTCTGTAGTTCAGATACATTCCTCATCTGAACCAAATTACACAGAAATAGGATTTAATTAAATCAGCAAGTTAATCAAAAGCGAGAAATGCTAATGAAGCTCTAATGTGATTGTGCTCCCTTCACAGTGTTCACACAACACACCAATGGGGAACATCAGGATCTACAGACCAGTCAAAGTGGAGACATACACTGTTCAGACATACTCAATTCAAAAACCTAGTGAGCTGCCTACAAAGACAAAGGCATCATAAGCAGTGACTTTTTTTTTTTTAATGAGTAGTAATTACAAATGCTTAACTAATTTCTTTGCTTTCTAAGTATTTAACCATTTTCTTGTGTGCGTATATATACTGTATATATGTGTATATATATATATATATATATATCTGTACATAATGTTTAAAATGTTTCCTTTATCACAAATAATAGCCAATTCTGTTATATTTATCAAAAAAAGCACAATGGTAATACACTTGTTTATTTATTTATTTTCAAACATGGTCTGTGATAACCCTGTGTTTTTGACATGTGTCATAGTAAAACCATGGTATTTTTTAAAGTACCTTGGAGTATCATGACAGTATCATGAAATATGAACATGATCGATCATTCAGTACCATGGCATTACCCTGGTAACGTGGTACACTGTGCAAAGGTGCGATGAGAATGTGCAAATGCTATAGGGTGACTCAGAAGAACGAGTAGTCTCAAAGAGCGATTCGTTCATTTTGTGTTGGCCGCTCAAGCACATTGCGCAACCTCTGTTCGTTTGTTACCTGAAAACCGCATAGGCACTGTACAGGAAACAGAATTGATTAGTTCTAATCACTTGGATCACTTGTGGATCACTTGAGGATCACTTGTGATTGGAATCCACCCCCAATCTGCTGTAACGCATGCTCTTAAAGGAGCCTACACTTCATTTTCTTTAAAACGCCCGCAATTTAAAAAGAAATCTCATAATAACAAATTATTACTGTTATAGTGAGATTATGATGAGATTTTAATTTTGTTTTATTCAACTATTCAGAATCAGAATGAGCTTACAGTACAGAAGGAATTTGTTTTTGGTGATGAGAAATAAGTGCGCACAGATCATTACAGAGGACACAGGATATAAAACCAGGTAATAGTATAAATAGACATACATTTAATAGGACATATAACAGCATGGCATATGTACATGTGGTAATGTATGTGCAAGGATTTTTATTTAATTATTATAATTTCTCCTCGTTTTCTGGATGACCAAAAGGGCACCTTTGGATTTGTGAATGAAAGGGGCCCCGTTCTGTACATGTCAGTGTTCATAAGCACACTCCCGAAGCATGTTCCAAAAGAAGAAGCACAATTATGTTGCCTTTTGAGATACTTTCTTTTGGCCAAACTCTGAGGCAGCATTGCATGTACCTGTCACAGAAAATCCTCAGTGAAAGAATGCATCAAAGATGGCAGATGAAGCAAGAATAATGTTGATAAAAAAATTTACTAACATTTCAATACCAAAATAAATATTTGATGAAAAAAGGTCAATCTAATGAAAAATGCAATATTTCACACAAAATTTCTCTGTGATGTGTATTTAATTTATTTTAGGCTTATTACTGTATTGTAGTTAGATTAGTGACATGCTAACGTCAAACTGTAATGGAATAAATAGTTGTTCGAGTCTCCTGTGCATCTCACATGAGCAGTATTTGTTTGACACACAGAATTACTGCCAGTGCAGTGTTCCAAATCAGTCACTAATGAGGTCCCTTAGTAGGATGCTGCCTTAGAAGGTAACTGCCTATGTCAACAGTAGACAACATGAAAGTACACTATGTTATGGAGCATAACGATTACCTTTTCCATTAAATATTAAGAAACTCACTACTCACAAAAACCTCACAAAAGATTTAGCTACATCCGAAGGCTTCCCCTAGAGTTGTACATACTGCATACTGCATACTGTACTGTGTCCATTCAGCTAATGATGCTTCAAGTATCTTTAAGTGTAAAACTTTAAGAAATGTTGAGATTTTTAGAGAAGTACTAGACTGTGGCCTACACTAGAAGGTGGAGGTAGATGAGGGCTTGCAGGTAATTTTCTCAAGTCTATTGTGACGGTGGTAAAGCCTCATGGATGGATGCTAGCCGTGATTGTCCTCCTCCTTCTACTGTGTGTGCTAATCCTGTATCCTCTTTCCTTCTGTTTCTTTGAAGGATTTCATGAGCATTCTAAAACAATAGTGAAGAGCCTAATCTATCTGCTCCAGCCAAACCCACAACAATCCAGTTGAGTATTAGATGCAAACACCGCATTCGCATGTACCGAAAGGCCTAAACCCAACAACGCTCCGGCAAACCAATTACAACTGCTGTGCGGTATTCCAACCGATCCACTGAGAGCATTTTACCCCAAGACAATAGCCGCTTAAGCCCACTGCTGCTTTGCCTGGAGAGTCTTAATCTGACCCTCTGCTAATGGGACAAACACTAGAGTCAAGCACAACAATGGAGCTCGCACAGGAAGTTGAGCTCCTCTTGAGTGTTGAGGATTTAGACTCTTTCAATGGAAGATTCAGATAGGTGGGCTGATGTTTTACCCGGTGGGTCAGTCTCTAAACAATTTAACCTGTAAAATCCCTTCTGCATCTCAATTATGAATTAAACAAAATATAATCTTTATTTATCATTGTACAGCCCGAGCCAGAAGAAATGATTTTGATAATTTGATGTTGCCATACAAAAGCACCATAAACGTATTACAGGTTCAGCCCAGAGAAAAATTGTATTGCTCATGGGATGCTCTTTCAAACTCACATGGTCTATTGGGGATCTCAGATATGTTTTATGTAAGCATCAACTTTGTCTTTAAGCTGAATAGTGTAATTTCTGCACTCCTAGCTCCACCAAACAGAACTAAAAAATAAACATTGTTTTCAAAAAAAAGATATATTCTTATTGAGTATTTGTGTCTTGTTTTATATTACCTGGTAGATCTATGATGGTGGAGGTGTCTTCTTGTTGAAGCATTTCAGAAAGTTTCTCATAAAGGTTTCTCTCATCTGCATTCATAAACTCTAGGGGAACAAATAATCAAACTTGAGTAATATTAAAGCTGATGACAGGTAAATGCTATTGCTGTGCTCTCCAACACCTCTACCTGATTTAAAGTGACTGATTTCACTTAAATTGCACAGTCCGAAGGAAACATAAAGAAATATATTCCATGAATTTCCAACAACTGACACTAATTCTTGACCTTCATTTATATTAAATTATTATAGCTCAGAGCTTATAATAACACATGGGTAAGCCATGTAAATATCATCTGAAGGTGTCCCTACCTCTGGAGTGTCATTATCAAAGGTTTGTAGGTTTGTGGGGATTGCAGAATATTACAGTACGGCAATGTCCAAAAGATTCAGTCAGAATGACTTTTCTGTTAATAGCCATGTTTCATTATAACATGCATATGACTTTGCTCCCTAGAGCACGCTTTTAATAGATGGGCTGAGGTGCATGTAGTGGTTTTCAAGGGGTAGGATCCCCTTCATTTAAAGCAAGTTAACGGAATCATAGGGAACTGAAAATAAACTGACCAATGAAAGGTGACCTTCAGCATTGACAGTCACCGTGCTGCCCCATCTCGTCACCCATCAGTAAAAGTATTTACATAGACCCTCAATCACGTTCAAGAACAAAATTGCATACTTAATTCCAGCTCATCTCTGGCTCCGACCTCAGACATCCTGCACTGCCTTGGGTCACCCTCTGCCGCCACAGAGGGGTCAAAGTAATTTTGGGCACCTTCATTTCCTGTGGAAAGTCCAGGTGGGCGAGAAAGAGAGAAAAGAGACTGTGAGGGGGCTGATTGTTGGAGGGCTTGTGAGGTTGGTGATTATTAGAAGCACATGAAGCGAAAATGTTAATTTTGAAAGTCTAAACCGCTCTGGCTGGCTGGCACAGGCTACCTGATAAGGCCCTGCACGGCCCCATTTCCCTGAGTGGCTCTCACGAGGGCCCGACGTTGCTCAGGGGCCTAATTACCATACTAGGAAAGGTCAGCACAGCCAGTCTCTTAAACACAACCTGCCATATGTTACCTGTGTTCAAACGAACTAATAAGAAATGTGTACAAGCCAAAGAACCCTGAATTTCAAAGACAATACCCTAACACTGCTCCAGGGTCATTGGTCAGAGAGGGGGTGACAGAGCAAACCCTGTATCCCATTGACTTCTTATTAGCAATCACTGAACCTTGGGAATCAAAGCTTTTTACCAGAGTTTTATAGAAAGTCAGCATCTTGAGGGGTTATTCCTATTAAATAGGAACTGCTCTGTTGTCTTCAGTACTCAAAACCTACATGTGTTGTTTGATAAGGGGCATCCGTTTGCATCCTGAAAATGTCTTCAGAAGCTGTGGAATATGTACCTGAGGAATCCATCTATATAAAGAATGCAAGAATTTATTCTGCATTATGAAAAAGTGGCAACCAGTCAAGAGGCGTTCATACTGACAGGGATTTGCAGCAACAAAATTACCTAAAGTCATTTGTTTTCATTGAGAGTTGACGATTTTGGGCTCTCTTGGCGACCATCTTGCAAACATCCTTGGCCAGCAATTCTGTTATCTTTTTACATTAATCATCCATTTGTTAAGGGTTTGTAAAGAGGTTTAATATAGATTATAAGTCATTTACAAATGCATTATAAATCATTGATGCAGTTATAAAAACATGAATTTCAAATACTTAATTTAAATAATAATAAAAAAATGCTTTATAAATGCACTTTATAAAACACAATGTAAAGTGCCCTTATTTATGATTTATTTCACAATGCAGCAAAAACAGACTTGTGGTATTAAAAGGATGGACAATGTCATTTTGTATTTATATTCATGACTGTAATATCTTGACTCACTTGTGTTGTCACTTGTCACATTGATGTGAAAATAATGGTGCTTCTCTGAGTGTTTGCCTAATTTACATAGTCCTAATTATCTAAAGGCCTCTGCAAACACACTTTTCAGCTCTTCACGTTCACAGCAGATATCCTATGATAAAGTTCAGTATGGTTTAATGGTCATCAGGCTTTATGTACAGGTTTGTAATGTTCACAACTCTATGCTTCATATTTGTCCACTTTAAATTAAGGAACATTTTCAAATGTTTTAAATGTTGAATAAGTGTTATTAAGCATTTATAACATCAGGTAATATGTCTCACTATTTGGCAGGTATTGCATGAAAGTCACCGTTTTTGTGCATGTTGTTAAAACCGCATGTTAAATAATTAACATGCATTTGTTACTGACTTATTAGTCATTATTAAACCCCTTTATAAACCATTAACAAGGGGAACACTAATGAATAGTGTTACCATTATGTTTTATAAAGACAGTAAACATACAGCACTCGTGATACAGTTCAACCTCCAGCGAGTTAATCGCTGTCAGTGTGAATGCCCAACATTTCAACTATCAAATAAATTGAAGTGACTTGAGTCCTAAAGTTATGCTTTTTCCATGGAAAACACAGTTGAAACATTTGGCTTCAATATGTTTTTTGTTGGAATGGTCGGGTGTTCACATTCACATTTGCATAACGTTGGCGGTCTCTGGCATGGTGTCTTTGAATCATATCTTTGATTTACCTAAACTGTCTGGCCATCTTCCAGGGCTTCTTGTCCTTAATCAAACTCTCCTCTGTTCTCATGCGCGCTGTCAATAATGCAGTGCTCCAATGCAGTTTGACAACCCTAGAATAATGCTGTTTATCAGGGAGATTCAGGGTGGGGGAAGCATGCCATTATCTTACTTATAAGTAAATTCTCAACTACATGCTGATTTACAAAAACAGTGCAGGAAGACAGCTTCTTATAGGGACAAATAAATCTGTTTATTTTCTTTCTCTTTTGCAGTGTGAAATGAATGTCGATGTAGTATTTATCAAAGGACTTGAACAAATCGGTTTTATGTTTGAAATTATGCATAAGCGAAGGCTGAGGTTTGATCTCAGCTTGAATTTGATAATCATTTGAATTATTTACATGCGGGAATATGCCTGCCAGCTAAAACACACTCCAAGTTGGTTCCTGTGTGCTTTCACAACACGCACACGGACGGCAGCTGTCTCAAACCTACACTCCAACTTGTGTATATACTGTATATACTGAGGCATAGATCAACCATAAATCTCTAATTCTGTTTATTTCTTATTCTGATTTCTTTAAATCTATAAAAATCTACATGTAATATTTAGTATACCACTATAACTGTAGTTTAATATATTGTAGTTAATTCTAAAGGTGATGTGTAAAACTGTCATGCTCTGCTGTTGTTTTTTATTTTTACTCTGGGGTGAATCACTCAGATTTGCTTGTGTCTTCACTTTTCTTTTTGCTGCAAGTTAGAGACAATAATATCTCTACATTCAACATGAAAGCAGAACACTCTTCCATAAATGTATATTATATTTCTCTTGCTGTGTCTTAGAGATATAACTTGGGACAGAATATAGGATAACCTCTAAGATAATGTCAATAAGTTTCTCTTGTTGTGATAGCTCTTTGTTTAGATGACTAAATGCACAAACTGCTTATTTGCTCTCTACACATGATCAGTACACCAACACTGCACTGGATGTTCAATAAAGTTACCTGTTATATGAGGAACAGTTAAACCAGTGTTCACTAATGATAGTAAACTCGCCCTTTTGGCCAAATTGCTGTTCATTAGTATTCATTTAGCTGAATTTAATCAGAAAGGCTTGGGAAATCACTACTTAATTACTTAATGTGCTACAACAATTTTTAATCTGCAGCACCACAAAGAAAAAAAAAAGTAGTTTGGCTTGAATGTGGTAGAGATACAGAGAAAGACTGGGTGGTGCAGAAAAATATTTTGACAGTAAATAGTCAACACAACTGTCTATTGAGGTGTCCCTTGATCACTGCTCACAAAAACAAACATGAAAGAATTGCTTGGTTGGTGCAGTTCTTATAAGAATCAGTCGAATCAGAATTATGATCCTAAATTATGGATTGAAGTACCAAGAAAATATGTCAGGTAGTGATCAGAAACAGTTATAAATGCTGGTAACACGTTAATAACATTATTATTCCATTTGATAATTTTTCATGAAACCAAGCACCACAAATACAAAGCATTTCACAGAAGCTGTTTGAATAACTTTTGAATCCTTTCATTGCTCTGGTGAGGGTTTACCGGTCTGGTGCTGATTGTGATAATCTATCAAACAGACATCCTCATTTTTGTGTCAAGAGTGCATTTACAGATGTTCTTTCTGGCTTATGCAATGTCTGCAAATGTTGTGCGCATGACTGTTTACATCCTGACGTCAAAATCTCATGTAAATGTGGTTTTCTTGCATCATCAGAATTTTTTTTAATGAACTGATTTTTGTAAGTTATCAGCATATTGATGTGCATGTTAACACACTCATTTCTACACTTATTCTCTCAGTGTACTCTCATAAAAATTTTTTACATTAGCTTTCTTTTATATCATTCTAATAACTTGGAGAGAAGGCAACAGAATGCTGAAATGTAAAAATATAGTTTCTGTCAAAATCTAAGCTACATTCTTCAAGATGAGTAGTTCAGCGTGTTTCAACTGTCTGCTATACCAACCTCTCCTGCATCACGTGCAGATGCACCTATCCTATACCAGGATACCTGTCGGGACAGGCTGTGGTGGAATGAGTGGTCAGGACTGCCTTACAACAGCCTGACTGTAATGAAGACTGAAGCTTCACCTCGCGCTGCAGTTCTGGCCTGCATGCGCTGTCGCCGAGCCGCAAGGGTGCTATCGTGCATGCCACCTCTCATCTCGCTCTGCACCTCCAGGTCCTCACGGAATGCAGGATTCACAGCGCCCTCAATCACGACTCTCTCCTCCTCACCTTCCGCTGCAGACAGAGTGCATAGGAGAAGGTCAGGGAGTCGCATTATTCCACGGCGCATTTAATAACAAGAGAAAATTCCTCATAGTGATTCCTCCCTCCCAGAATGACACAGAAACACAAATTAAACCCAAATCACACTGAGGAAAAAAGGGAGAAAGAGAGAAGCTGAAGAAGATGAAGGAGAAGAAGAAATGATTAAAATAATTACAAATTGCGCCCTGACAAGCAAGAGC
Source organism: Xyrauchen texanus (assembly GCF_025860055.1). NCBI lineage: Eukaryota > Metazoa > Chordata > Actinopteri > Cypriniformes > Catostomidae > Xyrauchen > Xyrauchen texanus. The sequence goes on along the minus strand of NC_068317.1, from coordinate 1,596,905 downwards.
AAAATTTAGCCCAGAGCCATTTGTCTGTAATTAGTTAATTAATCCTTACACAAATTATGAGCAATAACTCATGGCACGGGACTCACCCATCAGAAATTCAGCCGACTTGGATTTCTTCTGCTCAGGTTGCTCCAGAGCCTTCTGCTGTAACTTCTGGAGGGGAATTGTTAAATGAATAAATTAGCCGCAGAATGAAGATCATCATTTCTGATCCGCAACTAACGCAGTATTTTGAATATGGGACGACATGGAAATGTCATTTAATTTACAACGCTGCTAAAGGGGTCAAGCACTAATTGAACAACAGGAGTGGAAGGAACTGGAATCATAAATAGATAAGTTGACATGAATGCCTGATGAAGGTCACATTCAAATACTTAAAATGTCCAATATCTCCCCCAAACACCCACCCCCCCCCCATCTCTGAACCATGTTTTCCCCTCCAAAAAACATGCACTATATGAAAATGTTGGAGATTTGCTGTGCGTATGAATATGCAAATCATGATTAGCACATCAGTTCAAACACACAAGGATGAAAATAGGACAAGAAATAATGCACAAAATTAAAAACGTAAAGAAGGTTCTCACACACTTAACTTCAAAACACAGCGTAAGTCCATGAAAAAAGGTTGAGAATCCAAAGTTAAAATTTTTGTTGTAGCAGCCCAGGCTAAACTGTTTTTATTCTCTTGGAAATATACATTATTACTTCAGGATTACTTTATGGCTCTTAAATGGAACCAACAAATCAGACTGAAAACATTTCACTTCAGCTTTAATGCCAGTGAATGTGAACACTGTGGGTTTATGATGTGAACAACAAGTCTCTATACAAAGAGATGATAAAATCAGAATATACCTAGTAAAATGTGACATGTACACATTTAATGAAAATACATTTTGATGAGTCTGTCAAAAAGGAAAGATTGTATTGATTGTAAATATTATGAAAATGAAATAGTGTTAGTGTGAGAACAAAACTTGATTTGTACTTAATGTGTATAGCTCAAGTAGTCATTTGAACGACACAAAGCATCAACGAGCAATCGTGTTGTTTTAAAAAGTTATACATTCATAAAAAAAGTAAATAATTTTAAAATTATTTAAATCTTTCATGTTTTTTGTAAAGAAAATACACATAAAAATGCGCAATGCCAAGATGTGTCACTGCAGTATTTAAATCTCCCATATGTAAATGGACGCTGAATGGCACAGATTAGAGCAATAAACACAGTGTTTCATATCAAGAGAGCGTAGAAATGCAGAAAACATTAAGCAACATGTTAAAAACAGCAATGTAAGTGGTAAATGTTTTTCATCCGACATGACAGCGCAATTAAAGTGGAGCAGGACACATTCCAATCTGTGCAGACTTTAGAAATCTGCTTTCATATCCAACAAGCCCTAAAGCCACACATTCATTTGCACTGCTGAGATTAATGCTAATCTAATTGTAACTTATTTAAAAGCCATTTGCTTTTTCCCCCACTGTCTTCAAAATCAATTTCTCCAACAGGAAGATGGTAAAACTGACCAGAAATTTCAAAAGTGTCAATTAACTCTTTTTTTTTCTTTCTGTTATTATTATTATTCTGATGTATAGTCATTTTAGAAAGGATGCAACCTTGTCTTTACTGCACATTTTGGTGCATGTCACGCATGGAAATTTACAAGTTATAATTGGGCCACCACTTGAGAAAAAAGCAAAAAATTATTTTGCCAAAAGCACAATGACATATAATTATCCTTCCCAATTCAACATTTCATATTATAATTCTAGTGCTCTTACACTGGATTTCAATTATCTCTCAGTAACAAATCTCTTTAATTACTTTTTAAAGTTGTCACACCAGCATTGTCATATTCCTTTGTTTCCTCTGATTCATTTCTGAATTTCTGTACATGTATTGTACAGTTGTAAAGGTATGTGTCACGGGCGTCCGCTGGGAACCGGCCAAGTACGTTACACCACCACTGATATCACTCTACAAGTTGGAGAGTTGCACACAGAGAGCACTCGTTTTTTTATCATTCACTCTCCCCACAACCCAATGTCAATCCTCGGTCTACCCTGGTTACAAGAGCACAACCCACAAATTTCCTGGCGGGACAACCAGATCATGCAATGGGGCTCAGACTGCATGACCAGATGCTTAAAACCTGTCAACCCTACCACCACAGGAATTACCAAGGTCTTGAAGGAGTCTGGCGACTACTAATTAATACCCTCCGAATATGCTGATCTCAGTGAAGCATTCAGCAAGTCCAAAGCGCCACAACTACCGCCCCATAGCTCAAGTGACTGTGCCATTGAGCTCATGCCCGGCACCTCACCACCTAGAGGCCGAAGCTTCCCCTTGTCAGAACCCAAATCGAACGCCATGAAACGCTACATCGAGGAGGAGCTGGCCAAGGGATTCATTCGCCCGTCCACTTCACTTCGCCGGGTTCTTCTTCGTGGGTAAGAAGGATGGGTCCCTTCGTCCCTGTATTGATTACCGCGGCCTGAACGACATCACTGTCAAGTTCCGATACCAGCTACCTCTAGTCCCAGCAGCTTTAGAACAGCTAAGAACCACCAAAATCTTTACCAAGCTCGACCTACGCTGTGCGTATAATATGATCCGCATTCAGGAGGGGGACGAATGGAAAACGGCCTTCTCAACCACCAGTGGGCACTATGAATATCTCGTGATGCCGATCGGCTTGTCCAATAGTCCCTCCGTGTTCCAGTCCTTCATTAACAACATTTTCAGGGACATGCTGAACCAGTGCCTGATAGTCAACATCGACGATATACTAATCTATTCTAACTCACTGGAGGAACACGTTACACAGGTCAGGGCAGTCCTGAAACGACTCACCGAACACCAACTGTACGCCAAGGCGGAGAAATGCAAGTTTCACCTAACGTCAGTCTCCTTCCTAGGGTACATCATCAGTCCAGAAGGGGTGGCTATGGACGAGAGCAAGGTGCACGCGTTCTAAACTGGTCTCAGCCAAACACGGTGAAAGAACTTCAATGCTTCCTAGGATTCGCCAACTTCTATCTAAGATTTATTCTGAACTTCAGCACCATCACTGCACCGCTCACCGCCATGGTAAAGGGGGGACACACCAAGCTTCACTGGTCCACCGACGCACTTCAGGCTTTCGACCAATTAAAGGATCGCTTCACCTCAGCTCGAATCCTGCATCATCCAGATCCCAACACTCCTTTTGTGGTGGAGGTCGATGCGTCTAACACCGGCATTGGCGCCATCCTCTCCCAATGCCAAGGAAGTCCTCCCAAACTGTTCCCATGTGCCTACTACTCTCGCAAACTCATGCCCACCGAACAGAATTACGACGTGGGCAATCGCAAACTACTGGCCATGAAAGCAGCCTTCGAGAAGTGGCGACACTGGTTGGAGGGGGCAAGACATCCCTTCCTAGTTCTCACAGACCACCGCAACCTGGAATACTTACGCTCAGCTAAGAGACTCAATCCCAGGCAGGCCAGATGGGCATTGTTCTTTACGCGGTTTAACTTCTCCATTTCGTACCTCCCTGGATCAAAGAACGTCAAGGCCGACTCACTCTCCCGTCAGCACGACTCCACTCCTCAGAACCCTGTCTCCGAACCCATCATCTCGCCTACACTGATCCTAGCCCCGGTCCAGTGGGACATAATGTCAGAAATCTCCCAGGCCCACGCAACTAATCCGCCACCACTCAGTTGTCCGCCCAATCGGACATTCGTAGCACCGTGCCTGCGGGAGAGGGTAATTCGTTGGGTACATTCCTCCACGAACTCGGGGCATCCTGGTATTACCTCCATGGTAAGCCTGCTGAGAAATCGATTCTGGTGGGAAAGATCGACACTACCACCTTCGTGAACGGGTGTCATACCTGCAACATGGCCAAGACTCCAAAACAACCTCTGGCAGGTCTGCTCCAACCTCTGCCCATACCACAACGACCGTGGCAAAATCAAACAAAGGGGAGTACAAAACAGACTACAAATCCCAAGAAGCCTTGCTCACTTTACAATTGCGTGAAATTCCACGATCGAACACTCAACTCCTATTGGATAAGGCACTCAAAAGACATCAACTATGATGTCATCAGGAGTAGAAATACCGCGAAAATCGTTCTGTACCTCGCTTCCAGTGACTTCGCCCGCCGTGTATAGACGCAGTCATCACTGCTCTCAGGTGTTGCCTCGTTGCAAAAGGAAGTAACGTGCAACTTGAAACTGCGGCCATACAATCACCATCTCGTTGGACGAGTTGAGATTACATGGTGTTCCACCGAACACTTTAACGGATCCGAAGGAAACTGCCGAGCAATCCGCACCTTCATCCGTTTGCCTGCAGAAGTGAAGAAAGAAGGATCCCCTTTCCTCTTCAGTCAAGTTAACGTCGCTGATTTCTCCGCCAGCCCTCGAGAATCAGCAGCCGCCCGCCGACAGAGCGAGAAAACGGCCTTCCATCTTCACCCGAGCCTCAAGGAACCGAGTCGGAGTCGAACGACGGATGAACACACGTTCTACATGCGTGCCCACACGATTCAAGTAAGAGGTTAACGTCTGGGCAGAGATAGGATATTTAGGTATGTTATTCTTGTGGATCAAGAAACCTACTCCGGCGCCGGCACTCTTTCTCTTTCTCTCTGTCGTACACACACACACACACACACACACACACACACACACAAGACGTACAAGTGGAGAGACACGCTGCACACGGGCAGATGCCATTAACCGGCTTCTCTCCGCCCACATTCGCGACCATACTCTCTGGCCGGAAATCTTGCGCGACTCTCCACGAGAGTCACGTCCGAAATTTTGCGCGCGTCACTCCTCGTACATATACACACACACACACACCGTCCTCTCATGTGTTATAGGCTTATTTTGGTTACTATATCTAATCATCTCACTGTTTAGTTTGTCGTTGTATGTCGGAAGTTTATTGACTGCATTGTATTGATTATTAATTGATATTATATTGTCAATAAACTTCGTTATAATTAAAAGAGAAGTGTTTTGGTTTGTTTTGCATACACATGTGTCAAAGGCTGGCAGGGGATACCAGTGCTCGAATTCAACCCTTCGTTTCAACCCTTTTTAATCTTGATGATCTACGGACATCAATTTTCCTAAGAGAACAATCTAACATTGAAACTGTTATATGGTCTGGTTATTAGTCCCTGATTCCAGGGTGGTGCCCCGTCTAAATTAATCCTAATTAATATTCTATTGATTTTGATAATTGACCATTATCTTTGATGATTGTTGAATTGAAGGTTCAATAAGCTAGTGTTAATAAGTCTAATCAATGTTTAATTAATTTTAATAATTAATTATTATCTTTGATAATAATTAGTATTCTGTTAGATTTGATGATTGTTGATTTAAAGGATAAAAAAAGCTAACATTGATTCTAATCAATGTTCTATTGATTTTAATAATTAATGATTATCTATGATAATCACCATGAGGTTTGCAGTATATTAGTGTCATTGAGCAGCTGGATATCTGAGTGGTGTCCAGAGAATAGCATATGATTTAAAGAGAATTGGAAGAGTTTTTGGGGTAAACCTGACCTGCTAAAGAGAGATGGACTCCATCCCTCCAGGGAAGGTGCCGCTCTCCTCTCTAGTAATTTGGCTCATAGTCTTAATAGTGATAGAATTTGACTAACTGGGGCCCAGGTCAGGAAGCAGACAAACTGATTTAATACAAATGTCTGCTAGCTGCCTTGAGACGACTACAACACACAGAGACTGTATCACCTAGATATCTCATAGAGACTGTGTCTGTTCCCCGAACTACCAAACATGAAACTCTCACTAAATAATTTAGAATTAGTTTAGATAATTTAGAATTAAACTAAAAAAGGTCAAACTTGAAAAAAAAAATATTTGAAGATAAACATCATTGTAAAGAAGTCAATGGAAAGGAGGCGGGGAGAACCGGCTTGGCAATATAAATAATATTTTAATGAATAACTTAAACGAAAAGACAAACACACATATGATGGACATGTCCATTAACTATCTCTCTCTCATCGCACCACCGTCTGCCATTGGCCTTTATCCCTCTCGGAGGCTTAATTAGCCTGATAAGGGACCGGGTGTGTATAGTCACAACCCGGCCCCGCCCTCCAACCTGCCACATTCCTCCCTCGTTTTCTCAGGCTGGGGAGCCCCCGGCCTGGCATACACCCCCCTTCCCTGGGGGAGGGCGTGCTTTAAGCCTGGTCTGCCGGCAGGTCATCCCCATCTACCTGGACGAGGGAGGGGACAAGTGGAGGGAAACAGAAATAATAAAAATGGGGGGGTACTTCCTGTAACAGTGTATTACCCCCAAAAAACGCAGAGCGGCAGTGAGAGAGAGAGAGGAGAGAGAGAAAAAACTACTCGCCGGTTCTCCGATCGCATGTGCCTCGATCACTTCTCCACCCTCTCAGGCGGACGACAGCTGCTTCTCCCCGGGCGGACCGGAGTCAGACTCACGACCCCTGGCTGCTGCGTTGCAAGCTCCGACACAACACTGCAGTTTATTGTTTGTTCTGTTTACAGTTTTTTGTTTTTTTTTGTCTTGGATGTTGCCTTAATGTATACGACAGACAAACGCTTTTGGACAGTGGATCTGCAATTACACACCGAAAACTGGACTTCAAATTCCTCAATGCCAACCCGCTGTTTACAAACACGCCAGTGGAGCCCTTTGTCTGCGCTGCCCGGCCGCTGACACGCAGAAGGAAAAGGGGAAAAAGAGCCGGCGTTTTCATCAGAGTAAGACGTCATGCAAATCAACCCCCGCTACCCAGTATACTACTGGCAAATGTTAAATTCAATTCAATTCAATTCAATTTTATTTGTATAGCGCCTTTCACAACACACATCGTTTCAAAGCAGCTTCACAGAACATCTGCATTAACAGACGACAAAAACTGCAACGTCCATAAAGTCGATTAATCATCATTGTGTAATTTAGACAAAATTTGATTTTAATGGTTTAAAAATAATTAAATGATAATTATATTAACTCTTTCCCTTCCAAACACGGAATTTTCCGGGTTTTATGAAAAAGCTTCCGCCAAACACGGAATTTTCCTGGTATCCGTGTTTTAGGTGGAATACGGTAAGAAAGACCACGACGCATGTTTTGAAAGAGTACGCAACTCTTTGATCAAAGAAACAGACTGCGATCGTCTTAAACGTAAAGTGGAGTTTTGAGAATGTAGCTCAAAATGTAGATAGAAATGCCTTTTTCTCAGCTTTTTGTCCGAAATGTTGTTTTTGACAAAGCCTACCTTTAATGCCTTAATGGCATTAAAAATAACAAATGAAGATAAAATAAAATCGTTTTTTATTTGCCTAAAAGCAGAGGCTCAGATCTTTATTTTGATATATAGCATCTTCATATATTCATGGAATTAAATATTCTGCAGGCCATTAAAGTTTTGCGAAAATCGTCAAAAACCCTGGCGGTGGCTGGCAACTTTTTTTTTAAAACGCTGGCGGGAAAGAGTTAATAACCCCAGTGAGCAAGCCGTAGGCTGACTGTGGCAAGGAACACAAAACTCCATAAGATGTAGATTAATGGAGAAAAATAACCTTGGGAGAAACCAGACTCACTGTGGGGGCCAGTTCCCTCTGGCTAACATTATGAATGTAATGTAAATATTAATTATGTATAGGTAAAATCATGTTTTAAAATTATTAAACTAAGTGTTAAGGTGTCAGTGAGTAAAAATCGATTGTGTTTGAACTGTAAGATTAATGACCAAAGTCTTTGAAGTCCATCTAGATTAATTGTAGAGGTTCACATAGATGCAAGTGTCCCTGTCAATTGGCCGACGAAGGCTTTTGTGGGCAATAGTTAGTCTATGCATTCCATTTCACGATCGTAGTCCATCAATCGACCGCATTTAGTCATCATCATTCAGCGACATGTAGCAGTGGAGTCCAACATGAAGCAGGAATGGTGCTGGATCCAGCCGGTTCTGGTGACCTCAGGATAGGAGTCCCGAGGTTGAGACAGGGAAACAAATAAAAAGATGTAAGCGTAGATGCCATTCAATTTATTGCAGAGTTTGAGATCATGCTCAATGTTTCTAGTTCCGGCAGACTCAACTAAAGCAGCCTAAGTGTGGGATAAATTAGGTGTATGCCTGGCTAAATAGATGAGTCTTTAGTCTAGACTTAAACTGAGAGAGTGTGTCTGCATCTCTAACAGTGTTTGGGAGATTATTCCATAGTTTAGGAGCCAAATATGAAAAGGATCTTCCTCCTTTTGTGGATTTTGATATTCTAGGAACTATTAATAGGCCAGAATTTTGCGATCTTAATGAACGTGTTGGAATATAGCGTGTTAGAAGATCACTTAAGTACTAGTGGAGCTAGACCATTCAAAGCTTTGTACGTAGATAACAGAATTTTAAAATCAATACGAAATTTACCAGGTAGCCAATGTAGCGATGATAAAATGGGGCTAATATGATCATATTTCTTGGTTCTCGTCAGCACTCTGGCTGCTGCATTTTGAACCAATTGAAGTTTATTTATTGATCTTGCTGGACATCCTCCCAGTAATGCATTACAATAATCTAGTCTTGAGGTCATGAACGCATGAATTAGTTTTTCGGCATCAGCAACCGAGAGCATTTGCCTTAATTTAGCAATATTTCTTAGGTGGAAGAATGCTGTTCTACAAACATTTGTAATTTGATTTTCAAAGGACAGATTTGTATCAAATATAACACCTAAGTTCTTTGCTGTTGAAGATGATGTAACGGTACATCCATCTAGAGTCAAATTATATTTTAGTGGCTTATTTTTAGAGCTTTTTGGTCCAATAATTAGAACCTCTGTTTTGTCAGAATTGAGTAGAAGGAAATTTCTGGCCATCCAATCTTTTATTTCATTGATACACTCTGTTAATTTTGATAATTGTGAAATCTCATCAGGTTTTGAAGAAATATAAAGTTGTGTATCGTCAGCATAGCAGTGGAAACTTATTCCACGATTCCTGATAATATCTCCCAGGGGAAGCATATACATGGAGAAAAGCAGAGGCCCTAAAACTGATCCCTGTGGCACTCCATATTTTACTTTTGTTTGGTTTGACAATTCCTCATTTACATAGACAAAGTGGTAACGGTCTGCTAAATATGACCTAAACCATGCTAATGCCACTCCGCTCGTTCAGTCTCTGGACAACAAGCTCTGCAAGCTGAGAAAGTGGATCTCTTTCCAACAAGAGAGGAGGGATTGCTGCGTTATCTGCCTTACAGAAATCTGGATGTCTACGGAGATTCCAGACTCGGAAATCGAACATGCGGGTTTCTCCGTGCACTGAGCGGACAGAGCGAAATCATGGTGTGATCAAAGAACGTACATTTTATCAAGTCTTTCTGCTCTCCTGATCTGGAATATCTCATGCTTCTGTGTCGACCAATCTGGCTACCGAGGGAATTCACAGCAGTCATTATCAGAGCTGTGTACATCCCCACACAATCTGACACAGACCGGGCACTCAAGGAACTGTATGGGAGTATAAGCGAGCAGGAAACCCTAAGGCCGCGTTCATTGTGACTTTAACAAAGCCAATTTTAAAACAATCGCACCAAAATGCCACCAACACATCAGCTTCAACATACGAGGGGACCGGATTTGGACCATTGCTATTCTCCTTTCCGGGATGGCCACAAATCCCTCCCCCGCCCACCATTTGGCAAATTAGACCACTCTTCTGTTCTGCTTCTACCCGCTTACAGGCAGAAACTGAAACGGGAAGCACCCACCCTCAGAACAATCCAGTGCTTGTCGGATCAATCAGACTCTATGCTACAAGACTGTTTTGATCACGTGGACTGGGAGATGTTCCAGTCCGCCTCTGATGATGACATCGAGGTTTACGCTGATAGCGATCAACCATTGTGCCTGTACCGAAGCAAGCCAAAATCACTTGCCTAAATGACTGGCGTCCTGTTGCTCTGACCCCCATCATCAGCAAATGCTTTGAGAGGTTAATCAGAGATCACATCTGCTCTGTGCTGCCCACCTCTCTGGACCCATTGCAGTTTGCCTACCGCAACAACCACTCCACTGATGATGCCATTGCAGAATGCAGAACATTGCGTGGAGTGTCACTGGACTCGCGTCGAAATGCAGGTCTCAAACAGTGTTAAACTGCAGTGAGTGACAGCAGTAATTGTAATTGGATAGTTTGTCGTGTTGCTCGACTTCTGTGTAATAACAGTTTTTTTTTGTCATGTTAATAAGTAGGCCAATGTGAATTTGTGCAAAATAGCAATAAAGTAATTCACTGTTCTAAGTGTGTTTTGGAGGTGTAGCCAACATAAAGAATATGGCATGACTGCGTCTGCTCTAATAAGACCCATTTGCCACAGCTGGTATTGGTAGATTAAAAATTTTCATGAATCACACAAACTCTGATTGCAAATGATCGTTTTTAATTTCCAAAGTGCAACCACTGAGGCCAAAAATTATCTAACGATGATCTTACATGAACAAGATCACCATTGAAGATCTAACAGGATTAATGGGCACCCTTCTCACCACCTAAGGGTTTTTGAAAATATTAACTTTGTCAATTTAAATCGGCTGTTAATAAGTTTGAATGTTGAATATGCCATATTATTTACTGTACGTGAACTAATAATTTAAGCACTAATTTAGCAATAATTAAATTTATTATATACCGTAGATATACATTTAAAATAATTTTTATTTGCCTTACCTTAACAAACATCTAAAATACAATACAATACAATACAATACAATGCTTAAAAGATGCTTAAAATAAACTGGAGCGCAGCTCATATCCACCATCTGCTACTCTGAAGAAACACACGGATGCTTACTTTGTGACGTCACGGTAAATTAATATCTGAATCGACATTAATAATCGCGATTACAATATCAAAGGCAATAATTGACAATTATGATTTTTGCTACAATCGTGCATCCCTACTTTTAACTATATTGTGCACTGTAGAGGATGAAATGCCCAAACTCCTCTTGTCTTTGGGGAACATTGTTCTCAAAGTGCTGGATTATTTGCTGAAGCATCTGTTGGAAAATTGACAAGTCACAAATGATCATTGCTCTTGAAGGACTAGGCTGTTTTTGGAGGCTCCCTATATACTATGACAGTTGCCTCATCTGTCACATTATGAGTTGATATTTCAACTCGTCAAATACTTATTAGTCTTAAATTGCCGCCTGTCTCAACTTTTTTGGAGCGTCTTGCAATCATCTGATTTGAAATTACTATACATTTTGACATTCAATGACATTCACAAGGAAAAACATCATATAATGTGTAGATGTAGTGCTTTCAGTATAGCAAAGGGTGAATATTATTTACAAATCAATCCTTTTTGTTTTTATTAGAATTTTTCATATTGTCCTAACTTTTTGGAATTGGGGTTGTAGTTTAAATGAATCTACTCTGCCAGGTTATTGTTATAAACATGAGCCTCATCTGAAGGCTTGAGGAGGAGGTGTTGCTACAATTTACAGTGAAGTTTTGGTGTTACTCAGAGGACAGGATAAAAGTTTATGTCTTTTGAACTAATAATGCTTATTGTGACACCGTCAGACATAAATAAAAAACCTTGTTTGCTGTCGTCGTTTGCCCTTGCTACAGTGTATAGATCATCCCTGGCCTTACTCAGATTTCTTTGGTGAATTTGCAAATGTTCTATCAGATCTAGTAGTTAATGTAGATAGAGCTTTAATTGTCGGTGACATCAACATTCACATACGTTCATGACCTCAAGACTAGATTATTGTAATGCATTGCTGGGAGGATGTACATTTCAAGTTCAATAAATAAACTTTAATTGGTTGAAAATGCAACTGCCGAAGTGCTGACTAGAACCAAGAGTTATGATCATATTAGCCCCATTTTATCATCGTTACTTAGGCTACCTGTTAAATGTAATATTAATTTTAAAATTCAACTACATTCAAAGATTGAAATGGTCTAGCTCCACAGTACTTAAGTGACCTTCTGACCTTCTTGTTATATTTCATCATGTTCATTACTATCACAAAATTATGGCTTAATTCCTAGAATATCAAAATCCACAAAAGGAGGTAGATCTTGGTCCAAGATGGCGGCGCGGTAGCATGCAGCGGCCGCTCCGGATCCAAAATGGTGCTATTTTTGTTAAATAACACAACTTTTGCGGCACACGGACATCGGAGCAACCGGTGTTCGTGTTTACCATCGCCAGACACTGCTCAAATATAGGATTCATGCAACAACCAAGCTGCATGATGACCTGCAGGAGGCCCTACGTGAACTCGGCTAGCTGCGGAGACCAGGCCTCCAGTCCTTGGCTTCGCCTGATGCTGGTGGCCGGGGGAGAGGACGTCGTAAGTGGTGTGCGAAGAAGCGGAAGCACGGTAAGAGGGCGGGGCTCCATGCTAGGCTAAAAACAAACCCTAGCCGGCTGGCTCTCCCATCTATTCTGCTCTCAATTGATCTGCTCTGGTCTCATTGGTCTCCTGGCTGCCCGCCTGATCTGCTCTGGTCTCCTTGGTCTCCTGGCTGCCCACCTGATCTGCTCCCTGACCTTGCCATGTTCCTCTGCTCTCCTTGTCCCTTGAACTGCCTGTTTGCCCCTCATGCCCCCTTGAACCACATGTTTTCCCCTACAATCCATGGACAATTTTCCTTTTGTTGGAGCTTCTGGAATCCACTCCTTAAAGGGGGGGCTCTGTCACATATTCCCTGTTGTCTTTTGTTTTTGAGCTTTTATGTTAATTCTTGTTTAGTTTCCTGTGTTAGTTTTGTAGTCCTTGTAGTTTTATTCCTTGATTGATTCTCCCTGATTCCTTGATTGTTTCTCCAGGTGTTCCTTGTTTTCCCTGTTTCCTATATTTTGTTATCTTCTGTTCCTGGTTTCCTGCATTTTGTTTTATTCTGTGTTACTTTGTTCATCTTTTTTTTTGCATTAAAGTTTAATGCATGTTAATGAACAAGGAGATTATGGGCACTACTGAATTTGAGCAACAAAAAAAAGTGAAAATGTTTTTAGAAAGTAACTTCGAAGTAAATAATAATGTGATTAAGTAGTGATTTAGAAGTAATTATTCATATGAAGTGGATTACGTTTTGTGTCCATGGTTTGAAACATGGTACTAGCCATGAATGGTTGGTCTGATCAATAACTCTTTGCTAAGAAAAAAAATAAAAACATCTGAAAAACAAAAAAACTGCATATAATGCATCTAATATCACTGTCTGAATATGTGTTCTTCACATACTGCTCTTTATTTAAGGCTGTAAACACAGAAATGTGCTGAAGGATGAGTAAATATCTATTTAAGATCTGCTATGAACAAGGTAATGATCGGTATTCATCAGCAGGGCTGTGTGCCAATGTCTGAGCAACTGCTACACGCTTTAAATATCATAAACATTTCACAAATATACATGGCTGGATATTTTTTTCCATCTAGTTTTTTCACACTCATCTCTGCCATCAAAACGTGATAAAACGAGATGAAAACACGGGCACGCTGACATCCAGAGGCATTTGCTTTACTGCTAGAAAGAAAAATGCTGTGTTTTCTTTCATTGAACATTAACATGATGCCACTACATGCCACACACGACATGGAGAAGAGTGAGAAATCCTCTACAGTGGCGGACAATAGAAAGCTTTATAAGAAAATGAGATTGTTGTTGAAAGGAATTGGGCACATGGATGCCTTCTTCAGTCCGGGATGCGTTAGGGCTGGTGGGCACAGACCAGCACCAGAGTGAATTTTGCATACTGTACGGATCATTGCCCAGTTCAGAGCAGTCACATTCAATCTAACATCAAGCTATTGTGCTTCATGAAACCGCCAACCCTCATTTACATCTGACTGTTTTTTCTGCAGTAAACAAGCCTACAATCTCTCTCTCTCTCTCTCTCTCTCTCTCTCTCTCTCTCTCTCGCTCTCTCTCTCTCTCTCTCAGCCACTGTTCTCTATGGTGCCGCTTTAAGGCCTAAACTTACTATACTCAAGTATCTGAATGCAGACACACACATCAAGTTGAGGATTATCTTCTTTCTATCAACAATTGTCATGGCGGATTTTAGTTGAATCTTTTTTTTTATATGTATGACATTTTGTCCCCAGTCCATTCAAACAAACTTGTTTTTCCTCCGTGTCTCTCCCCACTCCACAACTGTCAACTCATCTACCACATCCGGGCTGCTTCTAAAAACATTGGCAGCTGACTTGCTACCTAATCAGTTAATAGTTTCACTGACAGCTTAAGAAAACTGGTCTCCGAAAATTTTTAAAAGCACCTTATTTTCACCCTGTCTCCGTATACAGCCTCAGAAGGCAGCATTTTCCTAGTTTTGGACACAGCACCGGTTTTGTGGTCATGCCTAAAAAAATCTATTGCCCCATTGTGGTCTGAGATTTTTAACTGCCAGAGCAATGCAAGTGTGCATGGACGTACAACGGGACCACACGTTGGTCAAGTGCTCACGTCTGCATACTTGCATGAAGTATGTCTTGGCCTTTAACCTTAACGGTTAACTATGTAACAATTTTCATGTAATATTTGCCTTATGTTTGCCAATGTGTGAACGGCTTGAAAAAATTTGCCCTTCCCGGACTTCCTAGGTTGCCTATTAAAGCCTGTAGACTGATTTTCATGGGAAGGGAGCGGGTCGCTTTTGATAGCAAAATCCAAAGAATCTGACGTTTATGCATGCTCCCAAGAGCCTTGCTTCAATGCTTCTCTTCCGCTATTCAACAAAGACAACTGTCTGCGACAATAGGTCACCTTATCTTAGAGATAGATTCCAGCAAACATCCAGCTCCCAGCACAACACCGACTCCTACACAAACTCTAGATCTATCTAGTGAATCCTGTCTAGCTAAGCGGGAACGTGATCGTGGTCGAGATCGTGGTCGTGACCTTAGTTTGGTTTTGGGGAACAAAACCGACCCCGAATTGTCATTCTTCTTTTGGACAGGTAAACTTACATAACTGCAAAGCATGTGAAATATAGTGTCATAAGGATTGATCTGTGTCATTTTAGCTAAATTACAATAACACATGAAATGAATGCTAGACAATGTTCAAGATAATGCAAAAAGCATCATTCATTAGTGTAATGTAACTTGGTTATACAGAAAATATATACATTCTATTATTATAAAACAACAGTGCATCAATAAATCACAATGACAGTTGTGAAGGAATCATGTCAATACTGAATTGTGTCAACATATTTATAATGTACTGTCTATTTTATAAACAGCTACTGTCATCATCCCCCAAATTATCTAGCACTTATTGATAAAGCTGGCTAGCTAGCTAACGCCTACATAGGCTATCGTATAAATGCAGTCAACGTTTCATGCAAAGGAAAATTATTACTTCAAACTACAGTCTCGCATTGTCAGACCTACATCCACACTTTGTTTTAGCCCTGTTACAGCACTGGAAAATCAAATATAATATAGTCTTAAAGTTTGTCGTAAAACAATCATAACTGTTTAATTTTAATTATGCTTCCTCATCTGTCAGCATGATGCCGGTGAATCACTTTGTACATTACGTCATTGTTTTGGGCGATTCTCGTGTCCTTATGGAGTGTGTGCATGAGCGCGGTGTCATTAATAACAAGGGTTTCTGAATCTTACATACTGCACCTTTAAGCTCATGCACGTGCACACATGAATTTACACCAAAAGTAAAATTAACAAAAGCAAAATTATATTTTATAATTTATTTTAGAGAGAGAGAGTTTTTTTTTATGACATTTGACATGACATTGATATTGACATGACATTCACAGTACCGCAATGGACAAAAAAATATATATTTTAAGCATTTATTACATCATAGTAGAAATTTATTGGTATTGTCTTTAAGTTTAGCTGATTTCAAATACAAAAAACTATCTTTAAAATGTTTCAGTATGGTAATGAGAATTAACATTGAAAGCTATTGGTGATAAAATGGCAAAAATAAATCTTAATGGTCCTTAATGTAGGCTTTATTTTCCATTTTTCTTTATGCAAAGTATAATTACAATCTTTTTAATTTATTCATTTTTGCATTGATTTGGCATTAAATATGACCAGAACATTTTCTTGATAGCTTTTGTGAGAATCACCCAACTATTTATGGCCCAAGCACCCTATTGTTCTTCTAAGGAATATTATTAGGGCCAAAGCACTGACAGTATGGAGGCCCTATTGTTCTTCTAAGGATTATTACTTGAGCCCAAGCACTGTAGCGCCACCTAAAAGATGGGCATGTTCTGGGGGCTCTGTAGCACATCCGTTTTGAGCTACAGTCACCAAACTTTGTACATATATAGATCTCATCAAGCCAGACAACTCTGGTTTTGACAACGGCAAGTTGGCCATTTTGGATTGTTTGAAAACTGTACGCTCTGGAATTTTAAATACTCCTCCTAGGGGGTTCATGTTACAGGTACCAAATGTGGGTGACATCATGCCAAGAAATTGATGATCATAAATTGTGAACAGATTTTGGATATATCGAATAGTGTTGCCATTTTTTCAGGCCGATGCCGATCTTTTGAAATTTTGAAAGCCGATTAATGCTGCCGATATTTGGCTGATATGTGCTTGTTTTTAACCTCTTATTTGAACCTTTTATTTGAAAGATAAAATGTAACACAAATAATTACTTAAGATAGACAAAATTTCTCAACAAATACATTTATTGAACACTTGACCAATCTGCACTTGTACACTTAAATTAAAAATGTATAATGTAAAAACATATTGTATAAATAATGTATAACAAATATATTAAATAAACAAAGCAGGTGTTACGAACTGCTCCGAGACACGAAGGTTGAGAACCAAATGCAGCTTTAATTAAGGGGCAATCCAGACACGTAATCGAATATTCAGAGCATCCAAAAGAAGCACAGGCATAACTAGGGATGGGTATCGTTAAGGTTTTAATGATATTACTACTCTTACCGATACTGCTTATCGATCCGGTACTTTAACGGTATTCTTAACTGTTCTTTTTGTTATATATATATATATATATATATATATATATATATTAAACAAAGATAAACAAAAGATAAACAATTACACAAAGATAAACGTTATATAGGCACAGTGATTTAATTTCAGGAAGGTCTACTATCATTACTGTTCAGGTGCGGTCTAAAAAGAAATCTAATAAAGTAATCAATTGTAAAATAACACTGCATAGTTTATCATAGATAGATTAATGCTTATTAATGCAGAAGTTATTCATTCAAGAGCTGTAAGTGATTTTCTCTTTGCCTTTTGTTGTTTGATTCGCAGTAATGGCTCAATCGTCAGCATGTTTATTAGACTGCTTCCCCTTTAAGACCGAGGACCATATTTTCTCCCAACTATTTCCAAAACTACGTCCATTTAAGACATAAACTGTGTTTAAGTGAATCTCCAAGCCGGTCGTTTTGACATATTTTTGTGTATAGTTGATCGTTTAGACGCGCACATGAAACCCAAAGTAGCCTATACTTTGCTTGTCTCGTTGTGGTCTGTTTCGGAGCGCGCACCGCCTTGGGAACGGTATCTCTTGCGCTCTTTTTATTATTAAATGCGTCTCGCAATTTAGAAACAGTAGCTAGACTGCATTTTACAACAATCACCGATCGTGCTGATTCTGACGTTAAGTTTGAGTTTTAGGGAGAAATGTCAGTGCACCGCTGTGAAGGGAAGGAAGTTGTGCTAGACAGAATGCGGCTTATGTATAAATATTCTTCTTATAATCTTTGGAAGGCGAAATCTAAAATAAAATCAGACTAATATCACAGACCTAACCAGGCTACGTTTGAATGTTTAGTTCTGTCCTCTGTTGTCACTCAAGCAGGGCTCGTGTTGTGCTCGCTGTGGCACCGCGTGAGTGAGATCTCTCTCTCTCTCTCTCTCTCTGACTGCGAATAGCTAAATTGCATCACAGACAAATGGTTTCATATTATTATACATAGAAATGGCTGGCGAGATAAAATAACTCTCTTTATAGCAATAATAAATGTATTTTCTTAATTTCTCCAGTACCGACAGCAGAACCGATAATGTCCGAGCTTACCAAAGTCAGTCCTTCAATAGCCTATAGTGCGTTGGTATGTTTTTATTACTTATTTCTCTGCATTGAGTGACAACCCTCTCAAATATAAGACACACAAACAGAACAAATAAAAGTCTCAGATTCACTGTCTGTAATTGCAAAATTCTTGCTTACTTATTGTGACATGATAGCAACCCTTCTGCTGTGATAATGCAACTTCAACTACGCTATCAATATCCAAAGTAGCCGAACGGCATGTCGCCTATCGCGTTTTTCCTTGAAGTTGGCAGTAACATATCAAAAGTTTTTAATTAAATATAAATGAGTTATACAAATTTAATCCTTACCGTTTTCTCCAAGGAACTCCAAGGAATGTATTTGAGGTACTTGGCATGTTTGAATTTTCAAGATATTTTGCACACACACCATTAGGCATGGGTAAAAGTTAACACATGGGCATGGCTGGGGAGCTCTCTAGCGCCACCTTTTGAAAAAAAAAAATTTTTTTTTTTTAAGTTTCTTCTACGGTCAACAGACTTGCCAAATATATTGTTCTCATAAAGCTGGACAACTTTTCAAATGTAACTTTCTTACAGTTATTAGCTCCACCCAACAGAAAGTCAGCTATTTTGGATTGAATGTTATTTTTTTAAAATTGCAGGCACTAAACTTTTGAATACTCCTCCTATGGGGATTCATGACACTGAAGATGCTAAATTGCGAACTGATTTTTTTCCTTTTAGAATGGTGTTACCATGGCAAGGCAATAAATTAAGGGCAAAAATGTGAAACAGGATATTCCTTATGACTTCTGTGTGCATTGTATGATATTTATCACATTTATGTGCCTACTATGGGTCACGGTCATAGTGCCACCAACTGGCACCAGGAAGTAAGGCAATTTTATCAGACTTTGAAGTAGCCTTCTTGTGTTTACATGAATTGCTTCAAAATTCTTTAGAATAATGTCAAGACACTGCTGGTGTAAAATTGTAAGGAATATGTGATCTCTTAAATAGTGTTGCCCTGGCCACACATTCATTGTTATTATTCCTTTCTTCCTATATTTGGGTGTTTTTGAGGCACTTGACATGCTTAAAATGTAATGAAATTTTGGACACAATCAGAGTTGTTGGCCATTAGGACTGGGCAAAGGTTCACATGTTTGCTTTTAGGGGGGCTCTGTAGTGCCTCCTTTAAAATGGGAGTGTAATACGCCCTCTGTAGCACCCCATTTTCACCTACTGTACAGTCACCAAAATTTGGGACATTTACAGTTCTCATCAAGCCGGACAACTTTCATTATTATAGTTATTAGCTCCACCCAACAGGAAGTCTGCCATTTTACATTTTCTTAATATTGCAGTCTCTGAACTTTAAAATATTCCTCCTAGGGTATTCATGAGACTGTCACCACATTTAGACAACATTATGCAAAGACATTGCAGATGCTAAATTGTGAACATTTTATTGATTTATCAAACGGTGTTGCCATGGTGAGGCATTCAATTAAATGGCGAAAACTGGGAAACAAGAAGTGTCTCATATCTTCTGTGTGCGATGTGTGATTTTAGATAAAAATTGAGATGTATGTTTAGTCGTGGGGGCTAATTACATGGAAGTGACTATTTTTAGTCATGGTCATGGAGTCACCACCTGGCAGCAGGAATTGTGGCTCTTTCAACAGACTTTAAAATAGTCCTCTTGGGGGCCTGGGTAGCTCAGCGAGTAAAAATGCTGACTACAACCCCTGTAGTCACGAGTTGGAATCCAGAGCGTGCAGAGTGACTCCAGCCAGGTCTCCTATGCAACCAAATTGGCCTGGTTGCTAGGGAGGGTAGAGTCACATGAGGTAACCTCATCATGGTTGCTACAATGTGGTTTGCTCTCGGTGGGGCATGTGGTGAGTTGTGAGTGGATGCTGCGGAGAATGCCGTGAAGCCTCCATGCGCTATGTCTCTGCAGTAACTCGCTTAACAAGCCATGTGATTAGATGAACGGATTGACATCGCAGACATGGAGGCAACTGAGATTAGTCCTCTGCCACCTGGATTGAGGTGAGTCACTACGCCACCACGAGGACTTAGAGCACATTGGGAATTGGGCATTCCACATTGGAGTGAAAAGGGGGCAGAAAATAAAAAAAATAAACAATTCTTCTACATAGTAATAATGTTGTTCTAGGTTTGGATCTATCTGTTTTACAATCAGTTATTCACCTTATGCGCCTGATATACTAGCGCTCAGTCATCTTGAAAATGTTGTCTCTGATCTTACATTCTAGCAGATCTATATAGACATCTATCTGTGTTGATGTCAAAGTGTAATTAGCTAGTGAAGTGGTAATAGAGCTGCCAAAAGTTATCATGAGAATTTTAAAGTGTTGTTTGATATAACAACTGAAAGCAGAGCGGGGGAATTTTAAAACAAGAGTACTTCATAACTTGAAGATGTGGATGTACTGATGTGCCTCTGTGCTCATTAAAGAGACAACACAAAAGTCTTTAATAATATCTCTGTGAGACACCTCTGACCATCTTCTCATGTCATTCTCCAATCGCGTTATAGTTAAGATAAGCAGACTTTTTTAGCGTTAAACCGGGACGGGGGTGACGCAATATTTATACACTTTCACATCTGTGTCTTTGTGTGTGTGTTTTATTTCATATTCCGTTTACAGCAATTTTAATCACATTTAAGGCTCTAAAAACAAATGTAGGGTGACAAATTAATTTTAAAAGTACTATTGTCATTTTCTTTACTGTTGAACTTGCATGTGTAATAATACAAGCTTTCACTGTTGGATATTTCATATCAACTACACATTTTAACACAAATTATTAATTAGTTGAAACCTAAAAATTAAGGAGAATTACACATATAAAAAATAAATCACTTTATGAAAAAGTGCAGTGTGTCATATCTGTCTGAATGTGATCTGCCAAGTTTAATTTACCTTCACGGGTGTTAGAAAAAACTAAGAAAAAAACACCCCACTAGCATTTTCATGTTGTTATGATTGTGTGGAATGCAGGAGAAGGCAGACAGGAGGTTTGGATCTAAACGCGGTTCTTTATTGCAACAACAAATAAACAAACACAGGAACAAATGAAAAGTCCACGATGGGAAAATCAAACTGAAACACAAAATAACATCCAGGAGTACACAGGTTGATAAAACATCCATGAAGGGCAAGGTTACCTCGAACGAACACGAATAGACATCAAGGGTAAACATCAAGGAACATCAGGAAACGTTAGAAAACATTGAACGACAACGATCGACAAACGAGAGGAGGAACAACAGGGTTTAAATAGACAGACACGATGATGACAAAATAACAAACAGGTGTGGACAAAACACAGTGCAGGCAGTGATGAGGGCCGGGAAACATGGGAAGTGTAGTTTCTTTGACAAGGACTAGTGAAAAACACGAGGCGGACAACAAGGAAAACGTGACATGGAATGTGATAAGTGAAACAGAAAACATGGGGCAGACAACAAGGGATCGCGACACATGTTTTTTCAACTCTTGCTGAAAAATACTTTTTGTGCTCCCACATGTAATCCATTTTGATCGACTCTTCTTAGTAGCTTCAATACAAACAGGACGTTAGATGACAAAATTCAGAAGAGCAGAGCATGGGAAAGGGGTGGTGCAGAATAAGATCAATACTTGCAGTGTTTTTGTGTAATATAATTACAAAGTAATTAATTGATGTAATCGAATTATGTGTAAAGTAATAAAAGTATTGTAGCCCATTTAATTTATAATTCTTGTAATCAGATAATAGTTTCTTAATTTCATCTTAATTATGAATTAATTAAATAATTTAATTAATTAAAGTTCATTACTTTGGATTACATTAATATGTACTGTACATAAGGTTGAGTTTCTGTAACATCTTAATGAAGTGTCCCCTAACGAGTCAATGGAAAAAGAGACATTATAGACAAATATAAATAGAATAGAAATATACACATTATTTTGAATGCATTGAGTGAAAAAAAAAGTTTTTCTGTGAAGTGTTTTCAATAGTAACTTTAAAGTAATTAGCAATATGATAATTTATATAATCATTGATTATTTTTGATGAAGTGATCAGTAAAGTCAGTAATCTGATAACATCTTTAGAGATGTAATTAGTAATTTATAGTGATTTGTTTTTAACTACTTACAAATGACTGTATAATAGTACACAGATATCATTCAAGGACACAATTAACTTGCAAGTGTTTGTGTTTTACAAACAAGGCAATGAGGATTTTGGTCTTTTATACAGTATATTCATGTTTTGTGTGTAAATTTGTGTAGAAAAAGAGGCTGATGAAAGCACCAGCTCGCTTTCTACAAAACCTGATCGAAGCTCCTTCTTCGTGTATTTTTAGAACATGTATTTTCACAAAATACTAATTGTTATTAAACTAATAGCTTTATATTGAACAACAACCATGTGAACCATGGTGAAAACAGGAAAACATAATTAGAATTCAGACTTAATTAATATAAGCTGGCCCCTTTATGTGAATTAGCCAATTATTTATGCATGTGTGCCCCTTTGATGCTAACTGATTAAGAGGGAAAAACAGAACCTTGAAAAATACATACTTTGTCGTTTAGAAAACTGCCACTAAAAAACTAAGGGGGAAACAAGAATTTTACTGCATTCAAAAGCTAAACATATTCGGTATGGGCTGTATGGCAGAATGGAAAATGTTAGTATGCTATTTCCAAACAAAGCCATGGCCGTTAGATTTAGAGATGAAGTGTGTAAGGAAATGTGTAAATGGGTGATTATCACAAAAACTGTCAAGAAAGTGTAATGCTCATATTTAGCCCCAAATAAAAAAAATAAAATAAAAAATGCAAAGTTAATAAATAGATTAAAAAAAATATATATATATATATATATATATATATATAATTTGCATAAAGAAAATGAAGCATTCATTAAAGAATACTAAGTATTTTACATTATGACATTGCTTTCAGAACACATAAACATATTTGACACCCCCTCCCAATTCTCATTACCGCAATGCAAAAAAACAACAACAATCAATTAAATTGTAAAGTATTAAGCAGTAAAGAGAATTAGAGAAGTGTCATTTTTTAGATATAATTTATTTTGATCTTTGAGTAAAATTGGTGCAAAAAAATAAAAAAGGCAGAAGGCCGTGCTTTACTGCTCCTTTTGTGGTGACCCTTGACCTTTACATGTGCATACAGAAACAGAAAATTAATGCAGTTTGGCTGTCTGACTTTATCATGTGTACACAAGATGGATCTTTGGGTATTAGTTTTAAGTTAATTTAGTTAATTTCAAGATTAAATAGAATCATCAGACACAGAAATACTGCTAGACTGATGCATGTGGTACTACATGTACTACACTTTAGCAAGAAGATTGTATTGGCAATATAGTTCCAGCTAAAGGGCATTGTTTGGCACAGCAACTATGAAAATATACTTTATACTTTAAAAATACTTTAATGAGACGTGACCAAAAAATGGGTCGCAAATTTGTTCTGGACGTGGACATCAGGAGAAAAAAAAAAAAAAGTCATAATCCAAAAAGGCAGCATAAATGTAATTTCATAAGACTCCACTGGTTAAATCCATATCTTCAGAAGCAATATAATAGGTGTGTGTTAGAAATAGATCAATATTTAGGTCCTTTTTTACTTTAAATATCCACCTTTGTCCAGCCCCAACTAGTAGGTGGCGATATGCAAGAAGATTGTGAATTGTCAAAATTGACTTAAATATTGATCTGTCACTTCAGAAGACATGGATCAAAACACTGGAGTCATTAAGTGACACAAGGGGTCTACCTGGGACGCCAAACGTACCTCTGAACCTGAGAAAAGGCCAATGTCAAGTTGGCAGACAGAATTTGCATGTACCGCCCCGGACATACGGGTATAAAGGGAAGCGGGGCAGCGAGTGCCAGTCAGAATTTTTCTTCGGAGCCGAACGGTTGTGCAACAGCAAGCTGAGTTCACCACTGTTCCACCTCTACTGGTGATAAGCACAGCTATTGTTATCTACGGCGCATTTCCAGCTGGCGTTCTCTACTTCGACAGCACTTTCATTGCCTCAAAGAGTGTTTCTCCTCCTAAAAAGAGTTTATTTCCTCTAAAAGAGTTTGAGTTCCTACTCATAAAAGAGCAAAACACAGCAGGCATTGAACGTCCTTTTCAGGACACGTCTTTTTAAAGATGTCTTTCCGCCTCTGAGTAGTTTCTGGATGCGGTTGATTTCTCTCCAGTTCTGTCGGTCATAAAAGCTGCCTCACGTGCCTGGGCTACGATCACATGTAGGCACCGTTTTATGAATGGTTCAGGTTCTCAGTGCGAGAACATAGAAATGGCAACATTGGGGTCGCGGCTTTCTTTTCTTACGAGAGAAAGCCACTTCAGCCACCCCCCACGTCATTCCTTCTTCCCACGGGATTGAGGACGACCAGGCTGGCAATGAAGGCGACTTGCGGATAACGACAGGCTCGGTTTTTCTGGGTAAATCCCCACAAGCCACCTGCCCCCCCGGCACGCTTGCTTGCTTCAGTCCGAGCTCGGGATGAGTGCGGCTCGCCTTGCGACCAGCCGGCATTCTCCCTTGGATGACGACATTGCCGCTGCATCGGAGAACGTCATAGCGGCACCTGATGCGGATGACTCGTCTGGGCTGCCATCTTCGGTTCTGCTCACCCAGTCTGAGACTGACGCGAAAATGTCTGCTATGCTTTCCCGAGCCACCGTGAGCAGGAGACTGGACTGGAAACCTCCTATGGCAGGGTGGTGGGCGGGGCCGGGTCGTGATCATACACACCCGGTCCCTTATCAGGCTAATTAAGCCTCCGAGAGGGATAAAGGCCGACTGCGAAGGATTGTGTGGGAGAGAAAGATAGTTTACGGACATGTCTGTCGTGTGTGTTTGTATTTTGTTTGAGTTTTAAATTAAACTATTATTTATATTGAAAAGTCGGTTCTCGCCTCCTCCTTTCCATTGACTGCTTTACACCTCCGTCCCCCCCTCATGGCTACTCGATCGGTTACTCGGACCAGGACGCCGCTCATAGCCACGCCCCCCCCGGTTCCGTTCTTCCCGGAAGTGCATGACGAGCTAACGCGGTTGTGGCACCTTTTAATGCCCAGAACCGACCCCTCCGCTCGTACGCTCTCACTATCCTGGATGTCGGAGCGGCCCACGGGCGCCGCCACCTGGTGGGACCGCGCGGTACTCCACTCCAGAGCCTGTAGAATGACGTCATCACTGACCTCAAAAGTCTACAGCGATACCGGACAGGCTGCCTCCGCACTGCATCCCATGGCTCTCCTGCAAGTTCACCAAGCCAAGGCACTCAAAGATCTGCACCTAGGTAGTTCCGACCACGACGTGCTGCAGGAACTGCGCTCTGCCACCAACTTCGCTCTCAGAGCCACGAAGGTCACGCGCAAGCACTCGGGCGGGAGATGGCCACCCTCGTGGTCCAGGAGCGTCACCTCTGGCTGAACATGGTCGAGATGCGCGACGTTGACAAGGAACGCTTTCTCAATGCCCCGTCGACGACTTCGCCCAGCAGTTTTCCGGTAAACCAGCATGCCCCACCTGCTCGCCAAGGGCGTTCCCCTGCGGCTAAACAACAGGTAGCTCCGCCTCAACCTGGGCCCAGCTCTCAGTCCTACCATCATCTCCTCCTTTGGAGTCAGCCGCGACTTAAGTCACTGCGCACCACTCACATCCTTGGCAACCGCAACACGATGGTGGACGTATTGTTTATGTTTATGGTGGACGTAAAAAATCCTATTGTTTATGTATTATGGCTTTTTAAATATGAAATCATATGTTCATATGCATATCTGTGTATGCGTTTCTGTCATTGCAGAAGGGTGTGACAATGAACACTGAAGAAATATAGACATTGTTTTGAATTTGTTGAGCAAAAAAAACAACTTTCAATTAAACGTTTTAGGAAGTAACTTAGAAGTGAAGTAATTAGTATTGTGATTACTTTTCAATTAAGTAATAAAGTAATCAGATTAAATTTTTTTAGAATTAATTAGTCATTTTAATTGTTTTAGTTTTTGAGTTACTTAAACAACACTGAAAAATACAGATCAAATATGAGTGCTGCGATGTGACATTGAGATCAAGTACTTCACGTCATAGTTTTTGATATATCATAAAGCACGGCTGGATCACTCTATTTACCAATCAGCATCCAGAACGGGAGCTATCCATTCTATGATATACAAAATTTCAGAACATTGTTTTGTTATTTTCCTCTCCATATATAGCTAATATCTTCACACTGCATCTAAATGAGTGGCAGTATAAGGAAACTGTATTTATTATAAAGGTAGCATATTATTTTGCCATTAATGTTTAAGTCTGGTTTATTTATTTCTATCAGATATGGTCTGTTTAGTATTTCAATCTGCACTCTTCTTGGTAATTCACATGGCCTGCACAACTTTCTGCAGAAATAGCTAAACAAACCCCAGGCAAAATGTGAAAGATTACCCCTTACTATGCGGCTTACAGTGAAACAATTTTTTTTTTACATTAAACACTCCTCAGGGTGCCATTGTAAAACATGTTAAGCTATTGAATCTGCATTTTGTATATATTGGGAGAAATGTTTGTTGTAACAAGCGAACCCATGTTTTGGTAATTGTTTCAAATTACATTTCTCGAAATAACACTGGGGAAACAATATGCCTCCTGAAAACGTAGGTACAAAAAAGGATACAGGATACACCCTCACACATCAGACACACCATCTTGGTCAAATGAATAGTCAGTCAGCAGTGGAGAAACACCTTTTGCTCACTGTGTCTCCAGCTGCGTGTAAGTCAGCTCGGCACCCATAATTCTCTCTGATAAAGCACTAGGCCTTTGCAGCTCCTCCACCTGTGCATCTTATTGGATTATGGATGGTTTTTCAACCAATGTTTCTGATTTGGTGATTTAATTTCTCAGTAACTACTAAGTTAAGGATGATGAATATTTTATAGGGGCTATTAACCCTCTGGTGTCTGAGGGTGTTTTGGGCCCTGGAGAAGTTTTGACATGCCTTGACATTTGTGCTTTTTTCAGTTGCTTAAAAACACATTAATGGCTAAAGTCTGATAACACTGTATTCAGCACAAACTGGGCTACAATAATATGTGAGCAACATGTGTGTACATGTTTGTGTTTTTGAGAAAATAACGTTTATGCATGGTTTTTGAAAAAACTAAATGTTTAAGTCATTGAAATAAGGCCATACAACACATACTAAACATTTGTCCAAAAGCCTTTTGAGAACTAGATCTTGTAGCCTAAAGTTTTTGCAACAAAATGATGTGAAAACCATCCTGATCACTCATTCATAAACACAATATAGTAATTTCACTTTTGTAAGACACTTAGTGTTAGAAAGGTCATATGCAAGGTGGTGTGAATTATCATGAATATTGATGTAATTCACACCTGAGGAGACAAAAGACCCCTCCCCTGGGCCTATCAATGATGAATGTGACAGAAAGAGAATAAATATAAGGAGACTTAATGATCAAAATGAAGTTTTAAGTTAAAAGTAGTAATCTGACTATACATATTATTTACATAAAGACTTTACTTATTTTTAGACCTACAATACCATTTAAAAGAAGTCTCTTCTGCTCATCAAGACTGCATTTATTTCATCCAAAATACAGTAAAAACTGTGATATTGTGAACTATTTTTACAATTTAAAAGAACAGTTTTCTATTTGAATATATTGTAAAATGCAATTTGTGATCAAAGCCGAATTTTCAGCATCATAAAGGCTGGATTTACCACCGGGCCGATTGGGCCTGTGCCCGGGGGCCTCCGACCTGTAGGGGGCCTCCAAGACCCCACTAACTGTGTTGCCTCATCCTTTTTTATTAAAATGTAATTTAAATTAAATTAATTAATGAGTGTGTGTTTGTGTGTATGTGTGTTAACAATAATTTATTTGCAGAGAAAAAAGTATCATGATGTAACGAACCCCGCTCCTCTAGTTCTCCCCGCTTCATCGAGCTCACAGGCTCGCTCCCCGAGCTCACACGCTCACTCCCAATCACCCCCCTCTGGCTCTCATGCACGCTCCCAATCACCAGAGTATTAGTTTCACCTGTACTCGTCCCAATCACCTGGTTATTCGTTTCACCTGCACCGCTCGTTTTTTCCCCTATATATATCACAACCCTTTCGTTTCACTCTTGTTGGTTATTGTTTAGTTTACCCCCTTCGCTTTGCCAGCTCTAGTGTTCCCCTAGCTCCCCTGTCTATTGAACTCGCTTGTTTACCCGTTCTACTATTCTGACTTCCCCGGCTTCGACCCTACGCTTTCCTCGACCACTCTTCTTCTGGATTTACCCTGTTGTACTTTTGCCTGCTAATAAATAAAAAGCAGTTTTCATCGACATTGTGACTGTCTCTTCTTGTGCGGGTTACAGAATAACCAACCTTACAGAAGACAGTCACAATGGAAGCCACGGAGGATTTCCGCAGCTCGCTAGAGCGGATTTGCGCGGCGCTTTCTGCCCAAGGATCCACGGTTGGGAAACACGACCAGGCACTCACGGCTCAGGGACAGCAAATACATGAAATACTGCATACGGTACGTACTATTTCCGATCAGTTTTTACCAGTTCCTCCTGTGTCTGTCCCTGTGCCCGTTGATGTTCCCACCGCATTTTCCAGCGCCGCAAGCTTTCAACCCCCCCCGAGCGGTTTCACGGTTCGTCGGAAGCTTGTCAGGGGTTTTTAATGCAATGCACTGTTTATATGACATACCACCCCCTTTTGCGCACTGACAGTGAGAGAGTACACTTTGTTATCTCCCTGCTCTCGGGCAAGGCACGGCAGTGGGCCACTGCATTATGGACCGCCGACAGCCCCCTTTTGATGTCGTATGATCAGTTTTGTCACCAGATTGCCGTGGT
Organism: Xyrauchen texanus; assembly: GCF_025860055.1. NCBI lineage: Eukaryota > Metazoa > Chordata > Actinopteri > Cypriniformes > Catostomidae > Xyrauchen > Xyrauchen texanus. The sequence goes on along the minus strand of NC_068317.1, from coordinate 1,567,846 downwards.
TTTTAATCACCCGGCAGCTGGCAGAGATGTAGGCAGCCGCCTCGTGTTTTTAAAACAGGCGTCACGCACAGCCGCTGCCTACGCACTAGATTTCCGCACCCTTGCCGCGGGTAGCGGGTGGAGCGGCCCCGCTTTGTTGACTGTATACCGCCTGGGTTTGAATGACCGGCTCCAAATGGAATTGGCATGCCGAGGAGAATCGCTGTCACTGGAGGACTATATTCAGCTCTCCATCACTGTGGATAACCTGCTTCGGGACCGTGCTTGTCGGAGCCCCTCTGTCGTCCACGAGCCTTCTATGGGTCTCAACCCGCCCAAACTCGTTACTCCCGAGCGCTCTTCCACATCTGAGCCCATGCAACTCGGTCGTGCTCCACTAACCCAAGCAGAACGAGCTAGACGGTTGACACAGAGCCTCTGCCTATACTGTGGCACCCCGGGTCACCGAATTGACTCATGCCCAACCGGTCCCCGGCGTTCCCTCTCCAAAAGTCAAGTGAGAACATCTGTCTGTCTCAACGTTACCCAGAAACAAGTCTGCCTCCCAGTATTGTTAAGTTTTAACAATGTCTCTTTTTCTACCCCAGCCCTAGTGGATTCCGGGGCAGCGGGAAATTTTTTAGACGATGGCTTGGTCCAGAAACTATCCATCCCACTCAGTCCGGTCGTGCCACCTCTCAGAGTTAACTCTCTAGATGGGGCACCCCTCGGATCGGGTCTCATTTCCTTCCGGACCATGCCATTGTCCCTCCAAGTGGGCTTGTTTCACACGGAGCTCATCCAGTTTTTTATAGTGCACTCACCCAGAGACCCTGTGGTTTTAGGCCACCCCTGGTTAGCGCTTCATGACCCCCACATTTCCTGGTGCACAGGGGAGCTGTTGCGCTGGACCAACCACTGTTTATCACACTGTATTTCCCTTCCAGTGTCCTCCACCTCCGTAGAGAGCCCCGAAGTGAGATCCCCTGTCTCCATCCCTCCTGAGTACTCTTCCTATGCTGATGTGTTTGAGAAGACCCAGGTTAGTCTTCCCCCCCATCGTAGCGTGGACTGCGCCATCGATCTCCTTCCGGGGTCCCCACTCCCCAAGAGCCGAGTGTACCCCTTAACATTACCCGAAACCAAGGCCATGGAGGACTACATTGACGAGGCACTCAGTCTAGGCATCATCCGGCCGTCCACCTCCCCAGTGGCGTCCGGCTTCTTTTTCGTGGGCAAAAAGGACGGCGGGCTTTGCCCCTGCATCGATTACCAGGCCCTAAATAAGGCCACGGTGAAGTTTGCCTACCCCCTACCTCTCATCCAACCGTCCCTTGAGCAGGTCAGTAAGGCGAAGATCTTGACCAAGCTCGACCTCAGGAGTGCGTACAACCTTGTACGCATCCGCAAGGGGGACGAATGGAAGACTGCGTTCATCACCACCAGGGGGCACTACGAGTATTTGGTGATGCCGTACGGCCTCGCCAACTCCCCTTCAGTGTTCCAGTCATTTATGAACGACGTCTTCCGATACATGCTGGACCTCTTCCTCGTCGTCTACATAGACGACCTTTTAATTTACTCCGCCACACTATCTGAACACACCATCCATGTCTCGAAGGTGTTACAGAGACTGCGAGAGCACAACCTGTTCATGAAGGCAGAGAAGTGTGCCTTTCACCGCCCCTCCGTCTCCTTCTTGGGCTACGTCCTGTCTGAGGGAACAATGGAGATGGAGACGACAAAGTCGCCGCAGTCCTATCCTGGCCCAAGCCTAGTACGCTCAAGGAGCTCCAACGGTTCCTGGGTTTCGCCAATTATTACCGGCTTTTCATTAGACTTCGGCAAGATCACCGCGCCCCTCACGTCTCTCACACGAGGCAACCCGAAGTTCCTCACCTGGAACGCACCCGCCCAGCAGGCCTTCCAGGCCCTAAAGGAGGCCTTCACGACCTCCCCAATCCTTCGGCAGCCCGATCCCACTCTCCCGTTCGTGGTAGCGGTAGATGCCTCAGAGGTAGGGGTGGGAGCTGTACTCTCCCAACCACACGGGACACCCGCTAAACTATACCCATGTGCGTTCTACTCCCATAAGCTGTCCTCCCCCGAACAGAACTATGACGTCGGGAATAGAGAGCTGCTGGCCATCAAGCTGGCCCTAGAGGAATGGCGCCATTGGCTGGAGGGCTCTAGGTTCCCCTTTGTCGTTTTCACCGACCACAAGAACCTAGAGTACCTCCGCGCAGCCAAGAGGTTGAACCCTCGACAGGCCAGGTGGGCGATGTTCTTCACCCGGTTTAACTTTTCCGTTACTTTTCGTCCGGGCTCCCAGAACCTCAAGGCGGACGCACTCTCTCGCCTTTTCAACCATGGCTCGGAATACCCTGAGTCGGAGACAATTCTCCCCACGTCGTGCGTCGTCGCACCCGTTCGGTGGGAACTGACGGAGGCCATCCTGCAGGCTCAAGGCGACGAACCCGCACCTCCTCAAACCCCCCCCAACAAGATGTTCCCCACCATTATTCGCCCTCAGCTGATGCAGTGGGTTCATACTTCCCTTTGTTCTGGCCACCCGGGGATTACCCGTTCTACTGAGCTACTCACTAGGAGATACTGGTGGCCCTCACTAAAGGACGACGTTCACGACTATGTCCTCTCCTGTCCAGTCTGTGCCCAGTCCAAAACGCCTCGTCACCTTCCTGCAGGTCTCCTCCAGCCGTTGCCGGTACCTGACCGACCGTGGTCCCATATCGCCATGGATTTTATCACTGACTTGCCCCCCTCCGACGGCCGGACCGAGATCCTTGTGGTCATTGACCGCTTCTCAAAGATGTGCCGCCTAATTCCCCTACCCGGGTTACCCAACATGACACAACTGGCCGACCTTATGATTACCCACATCTTCCGAAACTTTGGGATTCCCGAGGAGATCACCTCTGATCGGGGTACCCAATTCACGTCTCGCTTCTGGCGAGCCTTCAGCGACAGACTGGGTATCCAACTCAACTTCTCCTCGGGACACCACCCCCAAACGAATGGCCAAACCGAGCGTCTCAACCAGGAGATACCTGAGGGCCTACTGCGCCCAGAACCAGGGCAGCTGGCACACCTATCTCCCCTGGGCCAAATACGCCCAGAACAGCCTGGTCAGTTCCTCCACTCGTCTCACCCCCTTCCAATGCGTCCTGGGCTACCAACCACCTCTTTTCCTGTGGGAAGCTGACCCCAGTGACGTTATGGCGGTGGATGCCTGGGCCCAGAGGTGTGCCCAGGTCTGGAGAGCCACCCATGACCGGATACAACGCTCCAGAAGTCTAAGGCAGACCGCCGACGCCGCCCTGCCCCCCTGTTCCATCCGGGCCAAAGGGTTTGGCTCTCGACCCGAGACATCCGCCTCCGTCTCCCATCAAAGAAACTAAGCCCTAAGTATGTCGGCCCTTTTAAAATTATTACACGAATTAACCCTGTCACGTACAAGTTACTTCTGCCACCCCGCTACAAAATTTGTCCCGTGTTTCATGTCTCCCTTCTAAAGCCAGTCTTCTATAGCCCCATGTTCCCGCCCATGGCAGCCCAAACACCCCCTCCACGACTCGATGTCGGTGGTCAACCCGCCTATATGGTCCAGGCCTTGCTAGACTCCCGACGTCGGGGTGGCGAGTTGCAGTATCTGGTCAACTGGGAGGGCTACGGACCTGAGGAACAGTCGTGGGTACGATCGAGAGATGTCCTGGACCAGGCTCTCAAGCTAGACTACCATCGCCAACATCCCGATCGTCCCGCACCGCTTCCCAGAGGTCGCGCTCCTCGCAACCAAGCGCGGCCGTCCGGAGCCGTCCGTAGCAGAGGGGGGAGTACTGTAACGAACCCCGCTCCTCTAGTTCTCCCCGCTTCATCGAGCTCACAGGCTCGCTCCCTGAGCTCACACGCTCACTCCCAATCACCCCCCTCTGGCTCTCATGCACGCTCCCAATCACCAGAGTATTAGTTTCACCTGTACTCGTCCCAATCACCTGGTTATTCGTTTCACCTGCACCGCTCGTTTTTTCCCCTATATATATATCACAACCCTTTCGTTTCACTCTTGTTGGTTATTGTTTAGTTTACCCCTTCGCTTTACCAGCTCTAGTGTTCCCCTAGCTCCCCTGTCTATTCAACTCGCTTGTTTACCCGTTCTACTATTCTGACTTCCCCGGCTTCGACCCTACGCTTTCCTCAACCACTCTTTCGTAGATTTGCCCTTTACCATATCCTGATTCCCCGGCCTCGACCTTGCGCTCCCCCTGACCACTCTTCTTCTGGATTTACCCTGTTGTACTTTTGCCTGCTAATAAATAAAAAGCAGTTTTCATCGACATTGTGACTGTCTCTTCTTGTTACACATGATCAGTTTTTTGGCTATGTCTGATGATGACAATGAGTCAGGTTACCGCGGAAACTGTTGATAGCGGCAAGACCTGCAGTAGAAGATCCTTCAGAAATCATTATAAGGTGGATATTTTCTAATATGGGCATATTTAAAGTGCATTTTACTTATTTAACCTCAACACATATTTGCAAGCGCAAGCTTTTTTGATGATAATGAATCAGCATAAACACTAGTTAAAATATAATCTAAACATTCATATTATTTTATAATATTATCATATTACATATTATCATATTACATATCATATTATCATATTACATATCATATTTATATCATACAGCATACAATTGAAATACCTGCTTTAGCCAAAACAGCATTTAAATGTAACTAAAACTTGCATATTAGGACATATTTCAAATTTCAATATTCTGAATCCTGGCTGGCAAGTCTGGAAACAGTCCCACTAGTAAAATATGTACATATTTATATAAAATAGCATGTCAACTAATGAAAACGAAATGACTTTCTCATCCGAAATTGTATCCTCAGCTGGATCAAGTCTCTCTTCAAAATACAAACGTTCATCAGAGTCCCGCTCTTCTTCTGAGGAAAATTGTAACTCTTCGTCACTATCCAGGAGTTTTCTCATTTGTGAATCATGCTGTCTTTCAAACGCGCAGAAAAATAAACAAACTTGTTGTTTTTAAGACAAAGTCGGGGGCGTTCACCATTTGCATTGATCGTCTCAGGACATTAGCGTATGAATGGCGTGCTCTGCTGGTGGGTGTGATCACATTAGAGATAATTTGCTGAGCCAGTAAAAACTGTACATCGCTTTGTTTCATACATAATATATTGCAGGAGAATATTTGTTTTAAATTTGAATTGTTTTATTTAAAAGTAGACATTTTAAGCTTTCTTTAGCCATATGTTTCATGTTTGTGTGATAAGTATTTGCAGAGTTTCAGTTCCTTTTTGTGAGGTGTTTCAGATATATGCTCACGAACCCAGAGACTACTTACAGCTCACCCTTTTTATTTTCTTTATTTTACAAAAGCACAAGGTTTTGTTGTTATTGTGAGTGTACACAAATAAAAGTAGACACGGTCTCTAATGATGTCTTACACTTATCTGTATGCCCCAAAATGACTTTTAATGTTGATTCCGCTGTAATGATGAAAAAACCAAGCAGGACGTGCCGGTGCGTCCGTTGATCCCAGAGGGTTAAATGAAATACAGCAAAAAGGCCAGAAAATTGGTAGTAAAAGCTGTTAGTTTCTACAGTATATGCCAAATGTGGCTCTCAAAATAATGTGCGTGACAGCAGCTTAACAACCCCACAAACAGTTGACTCACTCACCTCTGCTCTGCACGTCGCTCCAGTGAGTAAAACAGAGTATCAATGAGTACATAAACATTTAAGTGATAAGGTATGAGAGGTTTTGTTATATTGTGTTTAGTCAAGGCTAAACAATGTTGTTAGGCAAAACACACAGCAGAGCATATTTACAAGATAGCATGACCTTAAATCTGCACTATGTATAATTTAATTGGTTACAATTTACAAATGTTAATTATTGAGTGAATACATTGAAAAAAATTCCATGTTCAAAACCTTATTCTTGTCTTACCCCTAATCATTTTCAATCGGATGTCGGGTCGGATTTCAATTTAAATCTCAGACATATGTCATTCACCCTTGCTTGTTTACATAATGTCCTTAATCTCAGAAAGAAGGTCTGACTGTGGCCCGAGAAGCGGAAAGGGAGTGCAACAGCTGTCAAGCTGCTGCGTGAAATCACTCTCCTAATGGATTCCTAACTGTATTTTCTTTTTTTTTATATATATATCCCCTTTTCTCCCAGTTTGGAATGCCCAATTCCCACTACTTAGTAGATCCTCATGATGGTGCGGATACTCACCTCAGTCCGGGTGGTGGAGGACAAGTCTCAGTTGCCTCCACTTCTGAGACAGCCAATCTGTGCATTTTATCATGTGGCTCGTTGTGCATGACAACGCGGAGACTCACACCATGTGGCTCATGTTACTCTCCGCTGCATCCATGCACAACTCCCCATAAGCTCTATTGAGTGCGAGAACCACTAATCGTGACCACGAGGAGTTTAACCCATGTGACTTTACCCTCCCTATCAACTGGGCCAATTTGGTTGATTAGGAGACCTGGCTGGAGTCACTCAGCACACCCTGGATTCAAATTCACGACTCCAGGGGTGGTGGTTTTTGGTGATTGAAATTCGTCATGCATATTGCCATCTACAAGGCAGGAAGAAGAGGCTCCATTATAGACACAGAATCTAGTAAGCAGAAATATGAAATTTACCTCGATATGTTTCTTCAAATTAGAGGCAGGATTAATGCTGATATCTGGCTTGAGCAAGTTAAACTCACATGACACAGTCAAGCAACTGGCCTTTTTCAGGTGAGGCCGTGATGTTCAGGTGTTGAAATGTGTTTGATGCATCCTCCACATCAATAACAATTGGCGCCGATCTACAGCTACCATTCTAGTTTTTTATGTGTGATTTGATTTGATGGGAGTCATGAGACTCTCCCTCGCCAATCATGTTGATAGATAAAAATAAAATCAGGACAGGGAAGTAGCGAACACAAATGGTGGGAATATAGCACAGTAAATGTACAGTTACAGCACTTAACCCTCTGGGGTCTCAGGATGTTTTGGGCCCTGGAGAAGTTTTGACATGCCTTGACATTTGTGCTTTTTTCAGTTGCTTAAAAACATATTAATGGCTCAAGTCTGAGACAAACAAACTGGGCTACAAAATTATGTGAGCAACACATGTGTACATGTTTGTATTTTTGAGAAAATAACGTTTATGCATGGTTTCTGAAAAAACAAACATTTTAAGTCACTGAAATAAGGTCATATAACACATACTAAACATTTGTCCACAAGCCTTTTGAGAACTGGATCTTGTAGCCAAGAGTTTTTGCTACAAAATGATGTGAAAACCATCCTGATCACTCATTCATACAAAACAATATAGTAATTGAACTTTTGTAAGACAATTTTAGTGTTTAAAGGTAATATGCGAGGAGGCGGGAACTATCACGAATATTTATGTGATTCACACCTGAGGATAAAAAAGACCACTCCTCTGGGCCTATCAATGAGGAATGTGACAAAGAGAATGAATGTGAGGAGACTTAATAATAAAAATGAAGTTTTAAGTTAAAAGAAGTAATCTGACTATACATTTTCTTTACATAAAGACTTCATTTTAGACCTAAACTACCGTTTAAAAGAAGTCTCTTCTGCTCACCAAGACTGCATTTATTTGATCCAAAATACAGTAAAAACTAATATTCATGTCTTCTGAGTATTTTATAATATTGCTGCAGTTTCAAGGTTCCCTTAGTGTGTGTTTCTGAGTGTTTGTGCCACTGTTTTCTTATGTCTTTTACTAATGCACAAAAGTCAGTGGCGGATATAGGCATGGGCAACATGGGGTCTGTCTAAACAGAAAGGGCCATTTTAAATAGGGGGCAGTGGTGGCTCAGTAGTTGAGGCTCAGGGTTACTGACCAGAAGGTTGGGGGTTCAAGCCCCAGCACCACCAAGATGCCACTGTTGGACCCTTGAGCAAGGCACTTAACTCCAGGTTGCTCCGGGGGGATTGTCCCTGTAATAAGTGCACTGTAAGTCGCTTTGGATAAAAGCGTCTGCCAAATGCATAAATGTAAATGTAAATGTAAATTGCATCTAAAAGCCACTATAGGTACATAGATTATCCCTTCCGTCTCTGTGTCATTCCTGGATGCGGTCATTACCTCTTCGCTTCTGACGGCCACGTCTCATGTGTCTGGGCAGAGAAGAGAGGGGGAAAAAAAAGAATAACGGGTGTGGTTTTGTCAGGTAAATCCCCACGGACCACCCGTTCCCCAGCAAGCTCGTCTGCCCCCATCCGGTCCAGAGATGAGACTGGCTCGTTACGGACAGTCTGACGTCTCTTTCGGAGCCCCCAAGCTGGAAGAGAGTTTCAACCCTGCATCGGAGAGCATCTTGGCGGACTCCAGCACCAAGGACTCGACTGGGCTGGTGCCTACAGCTATGCCGGCCCAGTCTCAGGCCGGCATACTTCTCCAGGGCCCAAAACACCCTGAGACCCCATAGCAGTCTGCTATGCTTGCCCGGGCCGCCGTGAGTGTGGGGCTGGATTGGAACCTGGTGAAATCCCAGGCAGCCCCGCCTCAGCCCGGGAGACATGGAACAAAAACATAGAGAACAGACCGCGGCTGGCACGGCCGGCTCCCATGCTAGTTATGTCGCTTCCCCCCCTCAGGGATGTGGGGATCAACATGATGTCTTTTGGGGCATTGGGGAAGGTTACATGCAGTCTGATGCACCTGCTATTTTTGCACGCAGCAGCTTGCTTGCACCTGCATCAGCAGTCCACGTAACAAGGTTCAGTAATGTGGCATTTTTAATAGGGACCTCTAGTGTCACTACATCGACACAACGTCGAGTGAGTGACAAAAGGGGAACGTCTCAGTTACTGTCATAACCTCCATTCCCTGATGCCACAACACTGTACTAGCCGGTGACCTCACTCTCGGCTCCTCAGCTCAAAACCTGTCTGAAAAGATGCACGCTTCCCTCCTTTTATAACCGTATGTACAGGGGAGGTGCATGCAATTTCTGTTAGCCAATTGTCATTGGCCTTTTCTCAAAGATAAGAGGTAACCGAGACTCTCAAGGGAGAACCCTAGTGTCACTACATCGACATAACGGATGTTACGACAGTAACCGAGACGTTTGTCTAGATACTCAGATGACATTTTACCCCACACATTCTGTAGCACTTGCCATAGATGTGGCTGTCTTGTCGGGCACTTTTCCGTTCAAAAACCAACAACAATGAAAACGAACCCCCCTCGGTCAACAAACTTTGCAATTCATAATCCATCCCTGCATGTGAGGCGTCTATTTCTCAAACTAGAGACTCTGATGTATTTATCCTATTGTTTAGTTGTACATCTGGCCTTCCACATCTCTTTCTGTCCTTGTTAGACCCAGTTGTCCTTTGTCTTTAAAGTCTGTAGTGAAACACCTTTGTATGAAAAGTTTTTTATCAATTTCAAGCATTGTATAGCCTCCTTTCTCAAAACAATGATTGACTGACGAGTTTCCAGAGAAAGCCGTTTCTTTTTTGGATCGGGTATCGGTCCAACGAGTCCGATCCAAATCCAATACTGTGTATTAGTCATGTTCATTACTGCTCCAAAAATTATAAAATAACCATTAAAACAACGTTAAAGCAGTTCATATGACGTGCATTTTATTCAAAGCCACTTGAAGACGTGCGATAGTTCTGTGAATCACAAAAGGCTGTGTTTAATAAGTAAATAAGTATGCGCAGTGCCAGCACATTAGTGAATGGCGCTGCTCTGTTTACACACACAGGCGGCTATTTTTTGCCTTCACACGTTGCGCAATATTTAAGCACTACTCACGAACAACATCTCAGATTTAGATACTCAATAGTTCGGTTCACTTATAATATGCATTTAGAATGGCACCAGAGGTGCATTTGACCAGAATTTGAGTAAGAAGCTAATTAGACTACTGTGAAGTTGCCTACAAACTGACACATACAGGATTTCCTGGAGAGTTTAGAATGTCAAAATAAAAGCGTGAGGGTTTAAAAAAAAGTGCATGATTTAAATATATTACTGTTGTATTTAAAATTAAAATTAAACATGCATGTCCCGCCCCCAAACAAATGGGTGTAGGAAGCGGACGTGCGTCTCTCAGTCAGATTTTGTCTTCGGAGCCGAGCGACGTGCAGCAGAAAGCTGAAGTTCACTACTGTTCCACTCACATCTGTTGGCGAAGCACTGCTGTTGGATCTACCAGCGGCTTTCTCCCTCTCTGCATGCTGTGCAGTCAAAGTCCCTGGGCACTTGGACAGCGCTTCTGTCTAAAAGAGTGCATTTTCTCTTAAAGAGTTACATTTTTACTCACAAAAGAGCAATACACAGCAGGCGTCGAATGTCCTTTTCAGGACGTGTCTTTTTAAAGATGCCTTTCCGCCTCTGTGTAGTTCCTGGATGCAGTCGATATCTCTCCAAGACATCATAGAGAACAGGTGCTCAGGCACCTCAGCCACTTGGGGCTTCAGGTCAACTGGGAAAAGAGCAAACTCGCCCCGGTTCAGAGAATCTCTTTTCTCGACATGGAGTTAGACTCAGTCTCAATGACAGCACGACACACGAACGAATGCAGTCAGTGCTCAGATGCCTCACTGTCTTCGAGGCCGGCACAGTGGTTCCTCTAAAACAGTTCCAGAGGCTCCTGCGAATGTAAGTAAATAAGAATATGGTATCCTCGGCCATGGTCATGCCGCTTGGGTTGATGCATATTAGACCACTTCAGCACTGGCTTTAGACTTGAGTCCCGAGATGGGCATGGTGCCACGGTACATACCGTGTGTTAATCACCCATTCCTGCTGATAGACTTTCAACCCTTGGACAGACCTCTGTTTTCTGAGGACAGGATTCCCCCTACAGCAGTTGTCCAGAGATGTTTTGGTCACCACAGACACCTCTTAACGGGGTTGGGCTGCCGTGTGTAACGGGCACGCAGCCGCTGGCTCCTGGATAGGGCCAAGGTTCCTATGACCCCCTTCAGAATTAGGGCATAAACTGCAAGTGCTGCCCCAGGAGGAGGCAGACACATCATTTTCATTGCTATGTCCGGTACGTGCTTTGCGTATCTATTTGGACCCCAAGCAGAGCTTTAGATGTTCTGATCAGCTTTTTGTCTGCTTTGGTGGATGGCGGAAAGGGAACACCGTCTCCAGACAGAGGTTAGCTCACTGGGTCATTGACGCTATCTCTCTGGCCTACCAGACCCATGCCGTGCCTGCCCCTTTGCGGGTTCAAGCACACTCAACGAGAAGTATGGCATCCTCGTGGGCACTGGCCAATGGCACCTCCCTAGCAGACATCTGCAGAGCTGCGGGCTGGGCAACACCCAACACCTCTGCAAGATTCTACAATCTCATGAGTCGGTCTTATCCCATGTTTTCTCAGGACCGAGCCGACCGGGTGTTCTGCATGCACCAAGCGCCCTTCGCCAAGTTGATCCAGTGCGCTTTCTCTCCCAGGTTAGCCTTCTGGCCAGCGAATTCAGCAGAGGAATTTGCAACCAGACCCACTATGGGGTAGGGCTCCACAGGCTTAATTCTCTCTTCAAGCAACTCCCTATGATGTATTTCCCCTGTCAGTGGACCCGCGTCTCCCTTGGGCAGTCCCACTGTCGCTCCCTCATAAGGTAGGATCTGCCACCGCACTACTCCAACGTGTGGCTTGACAACCCATGTGGTGTATTGGCCACATATCACCTCCCCCTAGTCTGGGCAGGATGTGGTCTCCGCAGGGTCTTTTCCCCCTGAAAGAATAGGATCGGGAAAGATCGCCTTCCCCGACGCATTTCATAGCGTTAAGAAGCAAATTCTGTCTGCTAATTTCTCATTGGCCTTTTCTCAATTTCAGAGGTACGCGAGGCTCTCAAGAAAGACCCCTTGTGTCACTACATTCAACACAACATCTTATTCCCACCATCAGGGAATGGAGGTTACAACAGTAACCATGATGTTTACAATTTATAACAATATTTAAATTGAATTGGTTCCAAAAAATTACTGTGTGAATGAAAAGTGGACTGATGTCTTACAACTAAATTGAACAAAAAAAGAGATCTGAATCCTTTAAAGTCCAGATGTCAGTTGAAACATTTTTGGAAAAATTTCAGAAATAAAACACTGGTTTCTTTTCTACTGAAGACTTGAAGACTGCAATTAATGTTAATGTTGCTGCTACAATATCCAGTACACTAGTTAATAATAAAGCGTTTCTTAATAAGCCATATATTTATACTGAAATAATGTGTAGTTAGAGGTTTGTGTTTTTTTACATATTAAAGAGTACTCCTAATTAGTTCCACACAATAATGTTAAGATATTCTAAAATGATTATGCCAAAAAACAACACTGCGATCGGAATCGGAACAGAAAAAGTGGTATTGCTGCATCCCTAGTCCTGAGTATTCTTTGTTATCAGTCGAATGCTACTTTGGTGAATTAAAGTACCAATTTCCTTCCGAAATAGCAAAATCTGTACATTATTCCAAACCTTTGGTGTATTTAAGAGAATTCACCTACCTAAAAGTAAGTAATATGTTGGCCAAAAACGTTTAAACAAATAGCATAATATCAACATGAAAATAGCACATTATATGAATCCTGCTCTCCGGGTAAATACCTCAGAGTCCTCAAACCATGAGATTCATCCATGCAGAAGAGCAGTAGCGAATGACAACTGATATAAAATGCTTCGGAGTAGTCTTTCAGGCTAAGTGTATCCCAGAGTTCATCAAGTTCATGAGCTCCCACTCTGCCTACCCGAGGGATCTGTGTATTTTCACCATGATGAAAGGGAAGCTTTTCAACATTAGTTATTTATTATAATCAGAAAGTGAAGCATATATTTATTTTAGTATAAATGAATATATTCAACATTATATAATGTGTTTGGTATGATTTATTTGCCACATCATAATTACAAAATATAATTTATATGTATATTTATACATTTATATCTTTCTCGCCCAGTAATCACCTTATTTTGTTTGTTTTTGCCTAATACTGCTGGGGCCGTATTAGGCAAATGTAATGTATGTATTGCACTAGCAATACATACATTACAACTTAGCCTACTTGTGGCATAAATTGGCACTAAGTCACAATTTACGCACTACTAAATATTTGAGCGTTGCACCATTAAATTTAGGTAGAAAGTAACCCTACGTATAAACTAAATATTTACGGCAGACTCTGACCAGGAGTAACAAAAAAGCAGACTCGTTTACTGATATCAATCAGCTCATGTTTTGGCTGACAGGCATCAATTCTTTCGACATATATGATGGTGTTGGCATTTACAGTCGTTTACATTTACGAGAGAAAACATTATATAAAAACTTACTTCTTCAGCATAAAACTGATCTAACAGTGTACAGTGTCAAGTTTCAAAATATACAATATATATAACATATTAAAATGAAAACATTTCTATTTTTCCAGCCTGATGTATAAGTAATTATTTATTTATTGTCCCTTATTCGTTTTAGATAGTTATTAAATACTGTTAATTACATAGACTAAATATAGCATTAATTAAATCTTGTTTTATTACGTATCGTATTTTAATGGGGATATAATTTATTACAGTAGACAGTTACGTGAAAAAAAAAGGTTTGGACATCAACCACAACTAGATCAACCTGAAGTTCACAACTTTTTAACACTTCTGTGTACAAATTTGATGGCTGTTTATTGGATCAACAAATGTAAACGTCATATTGCGACTACGCATTACTTTACAGAGAGCTTATGACCTACTAGTTAAGTCTTGCCTTAAGAACAGTTGGTGCGACCAAATTAAGCACTGACTTTGTTACAAACTAAATACCCAGATAGCAAAAAATGTCCGCACGGCTTCTTTTTGCCGCCGTCCCCAAGCTGTCGGCTATAGGTTCGTCCCACTGGCGGGGATGAAACGTTTGCCGCCGAATTCGTCACTCCCATCTCTTGCGAGATGCCGCCGGCGATCAGACGGCAGGCCGCCCGCTTCATTTTCTCTGGCGGTTGCCTCGCGGCAATCGACCGCGGCAAGCCGCTTTGAAATACAAGGACAGCTTAGACTCTCAAAATCGACCAGCCATGTTGGCTATTATTATTTTTTGCTCCAAAGCCATTAGGGTTTATAACAGATTCTTGACTCTTGATTCCATGATAAGGTAAGGTTTAGGAAATGACATTTAAATTACTTTGAAACTCTGAAGCGATTATACAGTAATATATGTAAAATATATTGAATTATTTATGCACAGGTGAAAATTGTTTACATTTCTTTGATTGATGCATATTGAGACATGCACCAATAAACCAAAAATAATTCCTTTTTGTAAAACTTAGGCTACTTGGCAATAAATATCTTTATGATTCTGATTAGGTTTTAAAATAGATATTTAATACAGGGTATGAACTATTTAGCAGAATAAATTGATGAAGTTAGACTTTTCACCAATGCCTGTATCAGTGAACAGTGAAAGACATCTGCAACATGGCCAAAATATCGGGTATACTTTAATTATTTTTTATTAATTTGCAACCATGGTGATATCTATCATAAACATGAAAATCCCTGTTTTGACGTGAAGGATAAACTCAATGAAAAAGCTGAAATTATCCTCTGGTTTCACAGTTGTGCAGACATTTCGTTTATGTCTACATTTTTCCAACCTCGATTTTTTTTGTTATTTTACCTTTTACAGGTTTTGCAATTATGACCTGTACAAATGTTTAAGAAAGTGTTAAAGTCCCTGTAAAGGCAATAAAAAAAATCTAAACGCATTATAAATGTTAAAAATGTATTGCTAAAACACATGACAAAGACTGAACTGTGAAGTTCCGCTGTCGCCATATCTGTTTCCGGTTTACTTGCGCGTCGCCCAAAATGTCTTTTTACTCGATGTCTCCAGAATCTTCCGAAAATACGGCGTCAGCGATGTTCATCGCATTGTTGATGCCTGGTCCCCTGCTCCGACAAGCAAGAGGGACAAGGGCTTTAAACTCTACATATCGAAGTTATCTGCACAACTACAAGGGTAAGTATTTTAATCTAATGTGGTGTGCCGGCAGATAGCGGCTAAGCTAGTTTGCCACGTGTTCATTTTTAATGTAACGTTAGTATAGAAGCTTGTTTTTTCTTAGTTTTAAAGCAGACTGTTTGTTAATTTTTGTGATAATTGTGATATCAATTATATTAACTTGGTCTCCTCTCAGTTTCTAATAAAGATCAGGACACCGGTGAAGTCACTGTCAGGGCATTGTGTTACAGGTCCATGAGAAAAGCAGATAAACCTCACAGTTTGAGTGTATGGTGAAGCTAGAATTAATAAGACCGCAGTTATAGGCTTGTTACTTTAATAGCCCGATGTTCCTGGGGACTCGGCTAAGGTTATTCATGTTTAATGTTACTCAAATCAAATGAAAACAGTTATTGTAGGCAGGTAAGTTTCCCTAGCTGGTTCGCTCTGTGTAAAATGCGTTCTTATTCAAGTTTTCAACTCAGTCATTCGTTTAAGATGCAATCTTGTGTTATAAGTATTAGGCTATCATGATTATACAGTGAGCAAGCTATATAAATAAGTATTTAATATAATAAAAGTGTAGAGCAACAACCGAGGGTGTAAGGTAAAGGCTGAATATTGTAGATTTATTACAATATGTTGCATGTTTGAATTAAAATACCTGTGGATATGCAACTTCCCACTAATGAAAGTTTTATTCAAAAGGAGCACACTCTACAAAGGCCTGACTGGAGATTTGCCTGATCTATCCGGTCCTTCAGGTGAGTAGGGATATAACAATAGCACATTTCACTGTACAGTATGATATATCAACCAAAATCTGTATACCAATATTTCATTTTCTTTTTCCTCCCTTTTACAAACAAATATTCTGCTTCAAAGAAAAAAATGAAATTGATGTTATCATAAGTGTTCTTCATTACTGAACTTGTATGCCATGCATAACATACTGTGGATAGAAATTACAGGGAAAGTTACTGGTATGATAATTGTGGTTATATTATATTACTATTATATTTAGTGTATTGCTAATCAATATATTGTTACTTCCCAGATGACAGCTGCTCGCTTCAAGAGCAGGTGAAGCAAGTTGGGACAATGTTGAAGACATTTGCTCGCACTGGGCAATCAGGTACAACTTGCAAACAACACCTGTGGTTGTTGGTTTAATTCCCACTGGGGCCACCTGTACATGTAGTAGACCTAGATATAAATGTCATAGTTTAGTAGTTGAAGGACCAGGACTGACTACTTTATTCTTTTATTCTGGGAACCCCTGTAGGTGCAGATCAAACCCTAATGCTGCGACGTCTTGGAATTTGGCGATGTTGTGCGTAGCATGGACGACAAAATGCTATGCTGCAACGTTTCAGTGCCAATGTGTCTGTTGGAGAGTTATCCCTGCCAGGGGATCTGTTACTCCCCCCTAGACACCCAGGAAGATTTGGCGTTGCGTGACAACAGTTTGAGGCAGGATAAAGGGCTCCAGCAACGATTTGTAAGTGTGCCGATTTCGTTTATAACGCCATAGGGTAATCTAAAAAGTAAAATTAAGATCGTACACTGCATATTCTACAGTCTGAATCCACAGCCTGTCACATTTTAAATTTATGAGAAGCTTCAGAGAAATGTAATTTGTAACCTTTTTTTTGTATTTTCAGCTTCGGTTTTGGCAATCAAATGTGGGAGGGACCTAAAGACAACCGTGTGGCTGAATGCTTCAGAGTATCTTCTCTAATCACCTTTCCATCAATACAACCTGGACTGGTGTAGGGGATAAAGCATGTTTTAGAGACATGTTCCTGAAGACCATTGTTCAAAGTAAGTTGGATATTTTTTTTATATTTAAGTAGATGTGTATGACCTTATTACCATTCAAATGGAATGACAGATCTTTATTTTCTACAGGAGCCATCCGGAAGAAACCGGCAACCCAGGATGCCACTGATGAGGCGATCCAGGTTAACGTTATGCGTTACCTGAAAGGAGCATCTGAACATGAAGGTGGAAAAAGGCGCCGCACAGCTGAGAGGGACCCACAGCCGACCCCTTAAACCTAGGCTGACTACTGACACCCCAGCATCACTGACAACTGGAACCCTTTCTTTATCCTGCAGTCAGTAACATCAAGACCCCTAAAAAAGCCTGCTAAAAGTGTCAGACTACACTCACCCAATCCACACAGTTCACTGTGGAAATTGCTCTTTTTTTTTTTTTTCTCTCGTGTCCCTGCTTTGAGGGCAGCTGCTTGGATGAATATGGGATGGTTTGTGCTTTTATACAGGCGCACGAGGAATCACTGAAGATATGCTAATTTGCACTGCCTCATTCTGGAGGTCGGGGAAAACCGGTGATTCTTAGCCCACTACGCCACACAGTCCCCAACCTCTCCAGACATTCTGATTGGCTGTGTTCTCTATAGCCAGATTTTCTGCTGTTAATTATATTTATTCCCACTTGTTGGCATGTGTAAGTTGAATGTCAAAATGTATATTATACCTGTTATCCTGCACATTCCTTGATACCAAAGATCTCAATTATTTCATATACAATTTGCTGCTTATTTCATTGTTACAGTGCTTAACTATTCTATTTTTAAATATAGCTTGTAAATCCTAGATTATACATCTAATACTTGATATTTGCACATTATCTGGTATCAAATATTCTACTTACCGTGACTTTAGTATTGGCTTATTTCATTCCGTCAGTGCTTAACAAATCTATTATAGTTTGTAAATCCTATTTCATACCTCTGATACTTGATATTGCACATTAACTAGTACCAAAAATTCTACTTTCATTCCATCACAGTGCTTAACTGTTATTCTATTGTTACATATAGCTTGTAAATCCTTGTGCCACAGTCAGCATTGCAGTTGGTATATTCTACTCCAGAGCTTTACTCTAAATTATTACCACTTAACCTATTGTTAGAAATGACTTGTAAATATGATGTTATACCTCAATTTATTTTGTATCCTGCACTTTCTTTGGTACCAAATATCCTCATTGCTTGTGTTTACTGGTAATTATTTTCATCCCAGAGCTGACCTCTTTATATTATTAACAATTATTGTAAGTGTTACAATAGAGTTTTTTTTTAAAAAAGAAATTGGAAACCTGCATGTTCTTTTGTGTGTGTGTGTATATATAATGTTTGTATTTTTCTGTTATTTATATTTCAGTGATCTGACATATTGTTTCAATGACAGTTACTGTACTTTGAAATGTGGAATTAAAACGCCAAATGGAAATTTGTCTGGTTTGATCAATCATTATTCTTCATAAACTGCATGCTATAAATATATATATATATATATATATATATATATATATATATACATATATATACGCAAGCGGCAGATCGCTCGGAAAAAGCGTTTGCCTCCGACGGTCCGCCTTCGATATAACGGCGGCGGAGCGGCGGCTGGCCAGTGGGCCGTCCGCGTATCGAAGGCGGTAGGAAGGCGGCTGCCGCTTTTAAAAAGCGGCTGCCGCCGGCGGACCGCCGTCAAACGTGTTTGCGATATCGCCATTCTGCCGCTTCTACTGCCGCCGGCGCACCGCCAGCGGACCGCCGACTTATTGCTATCTGGGTAGTAGTTACTAAGCACTTAGTGTGAACTTTATGTCCTAAATTATGCAAGAACGTACGCACAGCTGGTGCAACCCTACACTCGTGATTTTGGTCATTTATTAGCCAGTGTGGCATCCAATATACGGTCTAGTAAATTATGTTATAAAATTAAAAACATTAACTACTACCATTTTTTTTCCTCATCTTTATGCATTTATAATATACGTTTGAATTTGGGCTGGGACAGCGCAAAATATGCGCGTCGATTCGTCAGACCCAAAACAAAGATGGCGGCGACCGAGAGTAGTAGCAACACGAGTGGCTCCTCAGACTATCAGAAGTGCAAGGCACTCGTTCCTCTAAAGTATGGGAATTATTTTACATTAAAGGAAACAATTCCGTGATATGTCGTCTTTGCAAAATGGAGATGGCCATCCATTCTAGCACCATGGCAATGCACCAGCACCTGAAGAGTCACCGCACGCACGCACAGTATTCTTAAGGTGAAAGGAAAGTGTCAAGAGTGTAAGTTGTTATTTGCATGTGAATGAAGATGCTTTTTTTCAGTATGTTCAACATAAATGTTGAATTCTGAATGTTTATTTTCATTATTTATTTTTTGTTGGAAAAGCACTTTCTGTATTAGCTTAAAGCCCCCAAGTTTACAATAGTTACTGTATTCTTTCAATAGCTCTAAGAAAGGGTGGCTGGGTGACCTTTTAATTTTTTTATTGAATGCTAGACATCAGAATGCATTATTTTGCTCTTGTACACTTTTACTTGAATTTTATGTGAATGAAGACTTAAAAGATGCACTTTTTTCAGTAAGCTAGGCCTGTGTGTTTTCAACATAAATGTTCAATTCTGTTGGTTCAGGAAGGACGCCATGACAGGCTGCTGGCTCCCACTGTCGCTGTTAATTTGTATTTATTTTTTGTTGGAAAAGCACTTCTGTATTAGCTTAAAGCCCTCAAGTTTACATTGGTTACTGTATTCTTTCAATTGCTTTATTGAATGCTAGACATCAAGTTGTTGTTATTTTAATCTGAAATAAGAATTACAAGATGCACTTTTTTCAGTAAGCTAGGCCTATGTATTTTCAAGGCTTCAAGGTTTTAGTGAATGTTACCTCTGACTAACTTTCCACTTGTATAGTCTTTTATTTTGGAATTTTAAGAGCAATAAACATATATTGCAATGTTAAGGAATTCATTTTTTTTCATTGAGATATGTAAATCAACATGTGTAAATTGCTATTAGTCAATTAATGGGGAGATAATCGAATCGAAATCGAATCGGACTGGAAAAATGAATCGTTAGATTAATCGATGCATCGAAAAAATTATCGATAGATTAATCATTTAAAAAATAATCGTTTATCCCAGCCATAGTTTGAATGCTTTTTATTTGTTGTATGAAACCATACTGATAAGTTTTTGGGTGTCTTATATAAATTACAAGCCAAAGCATATAATTTAAATGGATTCTAATAGTAGCTATTAATGGATCACACAGGATTATAAAATAAAGTTTTTTTTATTAAGTTTTAGTGTATTGAGAAATGAATTAGTAAGTAATTGCTTAAATAAAATTTACTTACAGCAATTATGGATGACGCAAATTTACAGTTAATAATTTTTTTCATGTGCAAAGTATTGAAAATCAAAATTAGTAAAAATAATTAACTTTTACAATTATTTTCACATAATTAAAACATTATAAAAAAAAATCTACAGCACAATACACTGCCAACAACCAGTATTGTATTAATAAATGAAAAGATGAGTAAATGTTTTCAGTTATATATTATTTTAAGTAGGTTATAACAGTCACCGCTACCAAAAACAATCAGTCTTCAGCTGAATAAAAAGACAAAAACAGCTGTCGCAAACAGCATTAACATCTTTAAGTCTATGAGTGTCTCAACATGCAATCAAGGGTAGGTGTATTGGGACAGGGACATTGTTTTGGTAATTTAATTGGTCCAATAAAATATATTTTTATCTTCTGGGTTGGGATCCTTTCAGATATCGGAGTTGTCACCACTTCTGAAAAAGACAAGCTGATGTTGTTTTGTGTTTTTATTATGGGCTCTGTCACTTTCCCTTTTTGCTTGCAGACTCTTCTTTGTTCAAGATTTCTTTATTTTGAAAATGGGTAATTCCCCAGAGGGTTGCCTTTTTGAATGATCCATGCTCAATGTTGCTCATGTGTTGTGGCTAAAATATGTCAGCTTCAAATTACTACCACACCCATCACCGCACATATACAGGTGCTGTACCTTCTTTTCTTAATTTACAGACGTGATGTAAACGCGCATGAATGACTGACAGAATAATGCCAAATCTGTCCAGACAGCTCTTAAATATAAATCATTATTATAGGCTTACCGTAGTGAATCGGGGTAAGGCAAAAACATGACTTGGAAGACGGATTGTTGGTGTTCTTGCTCATCAATTAAATTTTTTTTTTCATTTCTAACAAAGAAAATCTTGCACATTGTAGCTTTAAAAATAAAAAAATATTGACACAAATATTCGTTACAAAATTCATTAAGCAAAATGTATCTTTCCACTAGACTATACAGTCCCCGACATGTAATTAAGGTTAGTTGGTCTCTATGGGTGCTCCGCATTGAATATACACTATATTGTGTATTTTAGCATGACTGAAAGGCTGTATTGACAAATCAGCACCCAGGACTGGATCTACACACACACACACACACACACACACACACACACATAAAAAAAACACACACATAAAAACAAATACACACACAAACACACAGACACACACAGTGCAGTGACAGTATCCGATGGTATTACTGTGGTACTCTAAAACATAACACGGTTCTGAAAGGTACTTAAAAGAATACCATGGTCTAATAAATTGCAGTCGAAAAAACATGTGGTCCATGGAACATAAAAATATAGTAATCGCATAGTAAAAACTTTTTGTGTGGCATGTTTAAGGAACCAGCAAAATGTGACCCTGCTTCATCCTCTTAAACATCTCAAAACTTATTGTATGAGCTGAAATTTTATATTTACTATATTAAACGACATAATATAATTACAAACAATACTATTGCTATTATGATTTGCTAATCTATTAAACATTTATATTTTGTTGGACAGAAACACATTTAGGGCCTGCAGGTCCCACACACACACTTGCGTCACTTACCTCAGTTATGTGAAACACTGGAATGTCATTATGGGATGTCACTGTGCTGTTGTGTTGCACTGTGCTGTTAAACTACAAAATGTCTTCGCACGCAACTGTAACAAAGTCATATAAAATTGTTGAAATGCTTACACGCATTGATATCTGTAAAGTTCTCGGTAAGGCATCCGTCGCTATGGCAACACTGACGTATCCGTTTCGCGACACTACAGTC
Source organism: Xyrauchen texanus (assembly GCF_025860055.1). Taxonomy (NCBI): domain Eukaryota; kingdom Metazoa; phylum Chordata; class Actinopteri; order Cypriniformes; family Catostomidae; genus Xyrauchen; species Xyrauchen texanus. The sequence continues at coordinate 1,545,819 of NC_068317.1, read as the reverse complement.
AGACAACGGTGATGACTTTCTTCATAAATATTAAGCAGGTTTGCTGACGTTCCTCGGTGACTTTCCTTAATTAATATTAATGAGCCACCCCGGATTGGTTCAACTCACGGCAAATTTATGAATATCAGATATATCACTACTGTTACCTGGTTATTTCCATTCAATATATGTCGGTACATGGTGATCTTTGACGGAAAATGTTTGTGTTTTTCAGGTAGACAGTTGAGAAGTGTATGTAGCAGATGGCCTATCTGGATTATTCTAAATGATTATTAAATTAATTATTGATGCAGATCAAAAAGTGACTTTATGCGCAAAAGAGCCATTTGTTACCTCTCTGCATCAATTACTGTAATGAGCCCCCGTCTAAGGTAAACAGTCATGCAGCTTTGTAAACATAGGCTACATTATGTAGTACGATTTACTCAAAAGTTCTTCATCCATAATTTACACACATACTTCACACAAAGCTATGGAGCCAGATCAATCTCATTAATAATTCACGCACAAAAAACGATTCACACATGCGTAGACAATTTCACATGCATGAAACCTAATTCACGTACACAAAAAAAAAATTCACGTGCCTGAAAAAAAATATATTCACAAAAAGCTATTCACATGCGCAAAATAAAAGTATGCATACGTAAAATACATTTTACAAACGCAAAACATACTTCATAGATATAGCCTACAACTAGTCGCAAAAAGTTTCGAATGTTTAAAATGTACGAGAGTATGGAAGCCGGTTTCCGCCACAGTTAAATAAAAAAAGGTGATTTTGTAAGTCAATATAATGAGATACTAAGTCATTATTACGAGATACTAAGTAATTATTACGAGATACTAAGTCATTATTATGAGATACTAAGTCATTATTATGAGAAAGTTTCTCATTATTATGAGATACTAGTCATTATTATGAGATAATAAGTCATTATTATGAGAAAGTTTCTCATTATTATGAGAAAATAAGTCATTATTACGAGATACTAAGTCATTATTATGAGATACTAAGTCATTATTATGAGAAAGTTTCTCATAATAATGACTTAGTATCTCATTATATTGACTTACAAAATCACCTTTTTTTATTTAACTGTGGCGGAAACCGGCTTCCATACGAGTGTATCCATGAAACTGAATGTGCAAATCGTCATTCACGTGTGTGTGTTTTTGAAACTTTCCTGGCAGAGATCTCTTCCCACGTGGGTTTGTCGTACTCTTTAGCCAATCATATCATAAGCCACTGATTCTGCGCACCTTTTGCGCAATATGGATTAATTAGAACGGAAATGAAGCATTTACGTCAGTAATCCAGCGAGGCGAACGAAGAACGGGAAGTATTTTTTTTTTTGTGCTGCTATTATTATTGTTTTTATTATTAGAGTCACACATACATATTCAGATTTTTTTTTTCTCAGTATTAGTTAATTGCCTATTTTATTTATTCAATAAAATTATCAATACTGTCCTCATTATGTTTTCTGTCACAATACATTATTGTCCAAAAACATTTTACTTCACTTACCCGTGCTTCCCGTTCTTCATTCGCCATGCTGTATTACTGATATAAAGGCTTCATTTCCTACCGCTGGAGTTTTAAATATTAATAAAACTATTCGTTCCTTACTACAAAAAGACATTGTCACTATGCCAAACTGTTTATTGGAATAGACTGGTGGAAGGTTTATTATGGAAGGCCATCTGGGCTTTACCAAACAAATATTTATTAGGAAATAAAGTTAAGGAAATAACTTTCAAAATCTTACACCGATACTACCCAGTTAATATTTTTCTTGTTAAATTTAAAAAAGATATTGATTTTAACTGTTCTTTGTGCAATACATTGCTTTAGACTTTGTTTCATCTACAGGTGAAACTCGAAAAATTAGAATATCGTGCAAAAGTTCATTAATTTCAGTAATTCAACTTAAAAGGTGAAACTAATATATTATATAGACTCATTACAACCAAAGTAAGATATTTCAAGCCTTTATTTGATATAATTTTGATGATTATGGCTTACAGCTTATGAAAACCCCAAATTCAGAATCTCAGAAAATTAGAATATTGTGAAAAGGTTCAGTATTGTAGGCTCAAAGTGTCACACTCTAATAAGCTAAACACCTGCAAAGGGTTCCTGAGCCTTTAAATGGTCTCTCAGTCTGGTTCAGTTGAATTCACAATCATGGGGAAGACTGCTGACCTGACAGTTGTGCAGAAAACCATCATTGACACTCTCCACAAGGAGGGAAAGCCTCAAAAGGTAATTGCAAAAGAAGTTGGATGTTCTCAAAGTGCTGTATCAAAGCACATTAATAGAAAGTTAAGTGGAAGGGAAAAGTGTGGAAGAAAAAGGTGCACAAGCAGCAGGGATTACCGTAGCCTGGAGAGGATTGTCAGGAAAAGGCCATTCAAATGTGTGGGGAGCTTCACAAGGAGTGGACTGAGGCTGGAGCTACTGCATCAAGAGCCACCACACACAGACGGGTCCTGGACATGGGCTTCAAATGTCAAACGTCTTACCTGGGCTAAAGAAAAAAGAACTGGTCTGTTGCTCAGTGGTCCAAAGTCCTCTTTTCTGATGAGAGCAAATTTTGCATCTCATTTGGAAACCAAGGTCCCAGAGTCTGGAGGAAGAATGGAGAGGCACACAATCCAAGATGCTTGAAGTCCAGTGTGAAGTTTCCACAGTCTGTGTTGGTTTGGGGAGCCATGTCATCGGCTGGTGTTGGTCCACTGTGCTTTATTAAGTCCAGAGTCAACGCAGCCGTCTACAGGGACATTTTAGAGCACTTCATGCTTCCTTCAGCAGACAAGCTTTATGGAGATGCTGACTTCATTTTCCAGCAGGACTTGGCACCTGCCCACACTGCCAAAAGTACCAAAACCTGGTTCAATGACCATGGTATTACTGTGCTTGATTGGCCAGCAAACTCACCTGACCTGAACCCCATAGAGAATCTATGGGGCATTGCTAAGAGAAAGATGAGAGGCATGAGACCAAACAATGCAGAAGAGCTGAAGGCAGCTGTTGAAGCATCTTGGTCTTCCATAACACCTCAGCAGTGCCACAGGCTGATAGCATCCATGCCACGCCGCATTGAGGCAGTAATTAATGCAAAGGGGCCCAAACCAAGTACTGAGTACATATGCATGATTATACTTTTCAGAGGGCCGACATTTCTGTATTTAAAATCCTTTTTTTTATTGATTTCATGTAATATTCTAATTTTCTGAGATTCTGAATTTGGGGTTTTCATAAGCTGTAAGTCATAATCATCAAAATTATATCAAATAAAGGCTTGAAATATCTTACTTTGCTTTTAATGAGTCTATATAATATATCAGTTTCACCTTTTAAGTTGAATTACTGAAATTAATGAACTTTTGCACGATATTCTAATTTTTCGAGTTTCACCTGTATTTTGGCATTGTGCTCATGTAAGGACATTTTTGAAAGATTTGACCAGATTTATAATTGATAACATTGAACCCACTTTTTCCTTATGTTTAGATAATGTTATATTTGGTTTTACTAATATCCCCTCAAATAAAAGGAAAGAATACTATATTATAAATGTAATTTTAATCATTCATATACATAAATGTAAGTACAGTAAATCCCAACCTTTGTTTTTGGTTCTTGTAAAAGAAATTCAAATATATATAAAGACTATTTTTCATTCACATAATAAGAAAGCAATTAAAACTGTTTCTATATGTGAGTCCTTCAATATATTTACATGATGTTTAGCCTTCCCCCCTGGCTTTATTGTTTTTCTCTTTATATATGTATTATTGTAGTTTTGACTGTACATTGACTTTGTTTGTTTGAATCTTAATAAAAAAAAAAAAAAAGCCTTCATTTCCGTTCTAATTAATCCATATTGCGCAAAAGGTGCGCAGAATCAGTGGCTTATGATATGATTGGTTAAGCTCGCATCTGATTGGCTAAAGAGTACGACAGACCCACGTGGGAAGAGATCTCTGCCAGGAAAGTCTCAAAAACACACACACAAATCCGAGGGGATTCACACGTGAATGACGATTTGCACATTCAGATTCATGGATACACTCGTACATTTTAAACATTCGAAACTTTTTGCGACTAGTTGTATATCTATGAAGTATGTTTTGCGTTTGTAAAATGTATTTTACGTATGCATACTTTTATTTTGCGCATGTGAATAGCTTTTTGTGAATATATATTTTTTTCAGGCACGTTAATTTTTTTTTTTGTGTACGTGAATTAGGTTTCATGCATGTGAAACTGTCTACGCATGTGTGAATTTTTTGTGCGTGAATTATTAATGAGATTGATTTGGCTCCATAGTTGTCACACTGTTTTCTCCAGTGAATATTTCTCAGGGTAGGTTTATGTTTATAAGGCAATTCGTCAAAATGTAAACTCTTGACTAACAAAAAGCATGTCCACCATCGAGCAGGAAGAATATGAGCAATTCCACAGAAATGTCAACCATACCATGAAAAAACCCATTTTAAATTGTTTAGATCTACAGTATATTTTTACTGTATTACAGGGCTGTAATATATATATATATTTATTTGACATGGCATTGTCTGTCCACCTCATATGAGGGGTACACCATTTCTAAAACCACTTTTTCAAACAGCCATATATTATGGTTGAGAGATCGAAGGACCATTCATTTTAACTTTAAGTTAAAAATAATCAATTTCCTGTGTGACAATAAATATCCAAAACAAAAGTGCACTTGTCATAACAGTTTTTTTTATATACACTCACCTAAAGGATTATTAGGAACACCATACTAATACTGTGTTTGACCCCCTTTAGCCTTCAGAACTGCCTTAATTCTACGTGGCATTGATTCAACAAGGTGCTGAAAGCATTCTTTAGAAATGTTGGCCCATATTGATAGGATAGTATCTTGCAGTTGATGGAGATTTGTGGGATGCACATCCAGGGCACAAAGCTCCCGTTCCACCACATCCCAAAGATGCTCTATTGGGTTGAGATCTGGTGACTGTGGGGGCCATTTTAGTACAGTGAACTCATTGTCATGTTCAAGAAACCAATTTGAAATGATTCGAGCTTTGTGACATGGTGCATTATCCTGCTGGAAGTAGCCATCAGAGGATGGGTACATGGTGGCCATAAAGGGATGGACATGGTCAGAAACAATGCTCAGGTAGGCCGTGGCATTTAAACGATGCCCAATTGGCACTAAGGGGCCTAATGTGTGCCAAGAAAACATCCCCTACACCATTACACCACCACCAGCAGCACCAGCCTGCACAGTGGTAACAAGGCATGATGGATCCATGTTCTCATTCTGTTTACACCAAATTCTGACTCTACCATCTGAATGTCTCAACAGAAATCAAGACTCATCAGACCAGGCAACATTTTTCTAGTCTTCAACTGTCCAATTTTGGTGAGCTCTTGCAAATTGTAGCCTCTTTTTCCTATTTGTAGTGGAGATGAGTGGTACCCGGTGGGGTCTTCTGCTGTTGTAGCCCATCCGCCTCAAGGTTGTGCGTGTTGTGGCTTCACAAATGCTTTGCTGCATACCTCGGTTGTAACGAGTGGTTATTTCAGGCAAAGTTGCTCTTCTATCAGCTTGAATCAGTTGGCCCATTCTCCTCTGACTAGCAACAGCAAGGCATTTTCGCCCACAGGACTGCCTCATACTGGATGTTTTTCCCTTTTCACACCATTCTTTGTAAACCCTAGAAATGGTTGTGCATGAAAATCCCAGTAACTGAGCAGACTGTGAAATACTCAGACCGGCCCGTCTGGCACCAACAACCATGCCACGCTCAAAATTGCTTAAATCACCTTTCTTTCCCATTCTGACATTCAGTTTGGAGTTCAGGAGATTGTCTTGACCAGGACCACACCCCTAAATGCATTGAAGCAACTGCCATGTGATTGGTTGATTAGATAATTGCATTAATGAGAAATTGAACAGGTCTTCCTAATAATCCTTTAGGTGAGTGTATACTGTATATATATATATATATATATATATATATATATATATATATATATACACACACACACACACACACACACACACACACACACACACACACACATTATAAGAGCCACATTTATGATATTGATGTGTTTCAGTGTTGTCACATCTGTAATGTTTTATAGGTAAAATGTATATCACTCAAACAATATTAATTCAGATAAGTTGATTAGGGCTGTCATTATTGATTATTTTGGTAATCGAGTAATCTAACAATTATTCTGAACATTAATAGAGTAATCAGAAAAAAATTAATAACTCAGATTGCATAAAGTTGTCGAGGTGAAGTCATGTTTGGCTAAAATGCATTAAATTAGCTTTTAAATAAGTATTTTATGATTGAATTGTAACAACAAAAACAATTGTGCAAACTATATCTAAAGCCGACACACACCCGTAATGTTTTAAGGAGGTCACGAGAGAAGGATATAGGTGAAGTTTAATTTAATAGAAAAAATAACCAAAGTACAAAACAGGGTAAAAACTGGAAGAGACAGAGACAGAGAGAGAGAGAGAGAGAGAGAGTGAGAGAGAGAGATTTTTTTTATTCTTTTTTTTTTTTTACCCATTTTATAAAAAACGGGAAAAATGCAGTTCATTATCAATGACAGAACACAACGCTCTTCTGTGACACCATATTCCTTCAAACACATTTAAGGAGTCCATAACTTTGTAAAAATGAAAATGAATAACAAGCCTTGATTTGATCATAGCTGCAAACACCCTTTCAACATTATATTCACTTTTTCTTTCAATTTGATCTCTTCTACTAATATAAATGGCCATTTTGGCTTTACCCAAAATAAAATTCAACAAATGACACTCATACTTTCGCTTTTGAACATATTTAAAGCCCAAAATAAAAGTTTGCACAGAAAACTTCTCATTAAAACAATCAAAAAGATTCTGCAAACAATCAAGTAGAGGCTTAAGCATTGAACAATGCAAAAATGTGTGAAAAACAGTCTCTCTCTGGAAACAGAAAGGACATTCTTTGCCAACATCTGGATTAAAACAGAAATAAAAGCATTTACAGCAATAATGCCATGCAAAATACTCCATTGTAGATCTCCATCTCTTTTAGCTAACGGTGGCTTGTACAACGCTCTCCACTCTGGCCTGACATTGTCATTCATCAAATTATAAAATGTTTTCCCATTATTTTCATGCAAATCCATATCTTCCAACTTTTTAGATTCTAAAAACACTCCTGTACATTCATCTAAATTTGGTGAAAAAAGCAGATTTGGATATGTGTCCCTCTCATTAGGATAACTTCCCCTTCACAGAAACCTTGAAGCATTTTTGTTTCTTCCATTGTAAAAGTGGATTGCAGTTTCTGTAATACTTGTGCCACAATTCGCATGGACTTAACTCCCAAAAAAACAGCTAAATCTTCAACTTTTTCAAAACTTGGGCCGGCCACATTGATTAAACACCCAAGTGTTATGATCTTAGACTTAACGAAAGTTGCAGACATTGTCCCACATGCACCCAAACTGTCCAAACGTGACCCATAAATCAGAGGTTCTTTTAACAGCCAAAACAAAGAGGATGTAGACTCAATTCTTTTAACTTGAAAGAGGTCCCACACTTTAAAAAGATTCTTATAAAACTCCGGCATTCTGGATGTGTTGATTTTCCTGGGATTTAACAAGAACAACGACTTGTCCAAACATAGTCCTTCAGCAGTCTTTAAAATCGTACTGGCCACCGGCCTCCAGCTTAAGTTCTCTGGACCAGTGAGAAATCGCTGTATAAATTGTAGCCGAAAAGCTGCAGTCCTACTTTGCAAGTGTACAAGTCCTTGTCCTCCTTCTTCTTTTGGTAAATATAATACATTATGAGGTATCCAATGCATTTTTTCCCAAAAAAAATCTACTAAAAGAGACTGAATTTTTGAAAGTACCCATGCAGGTGGATCAACACAAGGCAGTCGATGCCATAAGGAAGAGGCCACCAAGTTATTAATAATCAGAGTTCGTCCTCTATACGATAAACTCTTTACAATCCATTTCATTAGACAACCTTTAATTTTTTCTATTATTCCCTCCCAGTTTTTTTGAACAATCGTTTCATCTCCTAAAAACACTCCTAAATATCTCAAACCATCTTTTTTCACTTTCCTATTAACACTGCTTTGCTTTTACCCCAATTAACTCTTGCTGAAGAAATGGTTCCAAAATCTCTCAATGTTTTTAATAATAAATCCACATCATTTTGTTTAAGTATAATGACAACATCATCAGCGTAAGCTGATAAACATAAAGTGCTGTTACAGACGTCTAAAGATACCCCTTCTAAAACTCTTCTCAATTTGTTTAAAAGTGGTTCTATTGCCAACGTGTAAAGTATTCCTGACAAATAACACCCTGTCTTACCCCACGACACACTTTAAACGGAGCGCATAAGCCACCGTTAACTTTCAGTAGACTCTCAATGTCATTGTACAGAATTTTAATATAACCTATAAAATCAGAGCTAAAACCAAATGCCTGCAAAGTTTTCCACAGATATTCATGTTCTACACGATCGAACGCTTTCTCCTGATCTAAGGAAATCAAACCCATATCTATACCCACTATTTTTGAAACATCAAATAAATCTCTTATTAAATGGATATTATCAAAAATCGATCTTCCAGGTACACAGTAAGACTGACCAGAGTGGATTACTTCCTCCAAAACTTTTCCTAGTCTAGTAGCTATAACTTTTGAGAGCAATTTATAGTCATAACACAATAAAGATACAGGTCGCCAGTTTTTTATGTCTCTCACATCACCTTTTTTTGGCAAAAGAGTAAGGACTGCTCTTCTACAGCTCAGCGGCAGAAGTCCTTCGACTAGACTGTCACTGAGAACCGCCAGCAGATCCTCCCCTATCACAGGCCAAAAAGCTTTATAGAACTCCACTGGGATTCCGTCTATCCTAGGAGCCTTGCCGTTCTCCATACTCTGGAGCGCTTCGTGCAGTTCTCCCAATCTTATAGCTCTCTTGAGTTCTGCATTGGACTCTTCAGAGACCATTGGTAGCTCTTCATAAAAACAGTTTGCTCTTTTCCGAATTTCACTAGGGTCTGATACAAGACAACCGGTTTCAGAAAATAAAGAATGTATAAAGCGTTTCTGACCGTTCTTTTTTTCTAGACTAAAGAAACATTTTGATGGTACATCCATCTGGTCTATATCCTTAAACTGTGACCGAACTAGCGCCCCCTGTGCTTTCACTTTTTGTATGTCGGACAAAACAGATTTCTTTAAAAAAAGGGATTCGATGTGTGTTTGATTTACACTTGACTCTGCCACTTCTTGGAATTTCAGAATTTCATCTTCTAAAACTTTTATGGATTTAATTATATCTTTTGTGACATTGTGAGTGTACTGTTGACATAGTTGTTTGATTTGTATTTTACCAAACTCCCACCATTTTTCTATAGACTCAAAATAAGTTTATTCCCTCTTAAAGTTTTCCCAAAAAAATTTAAATGTTTCTCTAAAATGTGCATCACTTAATAAATTTGTGTTAAAGTGCCAGTAAGCACTTTTCGGCTTAACAGAGTTTAAAATTACTGTACATATAACAAGACTATGATCTGAAAAACCAACTGGGATTATGAAACAATTTTTAAAAGTGCTAAGATGATGTTTAAAACAATAAAATCTATCCAGTCTTGCTAATGACAACCTGTTATCATGGGCATGTGCCCATGTATACTGCTTTAAATTCCCATTTAAACTCCTCCATACGTCACATAAATCATTTGTTTCGATCATCTGAATGAGTCGCTTACGAGAAAACAACTGTGGCTCTACATGATTTCTACCCATTTTACTTTCTACACAGTTGAAGTCTCCACCTAAAAATAAATGCTGCTCGCTATTACATTTGTCCAACGTTTCACAAAGAGTATGTAAAAACACCATTCTTTCTGCTGGTAGAGTTGGAGCATAGGCACATATAAAAACAAAAGTGTGGTTCTCAACCTGGGCTCGAATCTTTAATAATCTACCGTTCACAATCTCTTCCATCTCAATAGTAGAGGGAGTAAAACTATTAGCAAATAAAATAGTGACATCACCACTAAGTGAGGATATGTGACTAAAAAAAGAGAGACCTTTAAATTCTTTCGCCCATTCATCAGCATTTGTTGCATCGCTATGTGTGTCTTCAAAAATAAAACATCAAGTTGTTTCTGATTCATAGTATTATGTATTTGTAGACGTTTTATACATTCTCCTGCTCCATTAACATTTAAGGATGCAATGCGAAAGTCACCCATGTTAAATTCATAAAAAAATTAACTAATCCATAGAAAAAACAGCCAAGAAGGGCCAAAAAGTTAATCCGATTTACTGCCATTAATTTTTCAATTGTTGTTGGAGTTTTGTCACAAATTTTTTCAACCTATAGACTTCTTTATTTGTGAAACATCCCTCAGCCATGAGAGTCCTCATATTTTCCACAAAACGCTTTGTGTCTGGAAAATAAGCAGCAACCTGTACCCCCCTCAAGTTTTTTGACAGTTTTAAGAACTTCTTGATTTCATCAGTATCATAAGCTCGACACATCCATTCATTCTGGGAACAACTAGAAGCTCCAGAATCAGAGAGATCACTCTCATTACCAACATCGTCATCATCAGACTCCTTTTCATTCTCTGTTTTTCTAGCTTGTTTTGATTCAGAAACCTTGTCATTCTTTTTCCTCTTTAACAGTGTTTTAAAAACTGCCTGATCTAGATCCATCATTAAATTAACACTTAAGTTGAGACTCTCTGAAGGAGACTTTGATTCAGACACTACAGTAACATGCGAAATATCCATGCTCTCAACAGCCTTGGGCTCACCTTTATCAACAACAGGGATAACTAGATCCTTTTCCTCATTATTCCCAGCTATGGCCTGGTTCTCCTCTTCTGTCTGCAAATGAGGCATTGTTTCATTTAGACCACTAGTGAATGGTCTGGGTTCAGTTTGGGTTGGATCAGGAACATTATCTGTACCTGCATTCCTGACTTGCACACCAGCTTCACCTGAGACATCTTGTGTATTTGTACCATTAATGTCCGGACAAGCACGCACTAAATGCCCAGTTTTGCCACAGCCAAAGCACTTCATAACATCAGTGCTTACGAAGACAGTATAATCAAATTCATCAACTCTAAGTTTCAAATTCAGGTTGAGTTCAGTTCGATTATCTTTCAGGATCATATATGTGAATCTCCTGAAAGATACCACATGTTTAATCAAATCTGATTTGCTACCCAGAACGATCTTTTTCATGGGACTGACTATCTTTCCAAACCGTGACAGTTCTTTTGTTAGCATCTTGTCTTTTATGAACGGCGGAACATTAGACAAAGTAACTTTTTTCACGGGTGTAGAAAGGGGAAGCACTGGGGTAAACAAACCACTGATCAATCCACCTCTTTCCACTACTTCATTTGTTTCTCAACAGAATTTAAAAACAAAACCATTGCATTGTTCATCCTAGATGCCGCTAAAATACACTCTTGGCCAACAACATTTCCAACGGCAAGAATGCACTCCTCCACATTCACCGCGGACACCACTTTCACTCCGTGGCGCCGCGTGAGAGAATCTAAACAGGTGTTTTTGTTTTGAGCCGCCATGCTTCCCATTGACACACATACACTGGTTGCTGACGCCCGAAAACCCCTCAAGGGAGCCTTATTCCACCACCCGATACACCACAAATACAAAAAAACTCCAAGAAATTGAAAGAAAAAAAAGAATTGAAGGAAAAAGCCACAGCGGGCATAAACCACTCACTCACCATACGCTCCTCACACTCACTCAACAGACGCTCACACATGCACAGAGAGAGAGAGAGAGAGACTTTGACTTTTTAGGTCTTCTTTAATCAATCAGTAATTACACTACATTACATTTAAACATACATTAAGTTAGTTGTTGTTGTTTTTTTTTTTTATTGTTTTTTTTTTTATAAATTAAACAGTAAACACTCATCAACATCAACATCACAAATACACTGATTTACAGCCCATTTACCTTTAAACATCTCCATATCATTGACCAAATTATAATATGTAAACTCAATTTTAATACGAGATTTTAATAACCCTTTTAAAACAGACACAACATCAGTTGACCCAGCATCGTCCAAGCGATGTTTTCTTGATAGCCATATCGGCAATTTTGCCTGACCAAAAAGAAAATTTAACAAAACATGTTCTTCCCTCCTACTTTTAATATACTTTGGTCCAAAAATAAAAAGTACTGGAGTAAAAACTCCCCCTAACTTTTGAACCCACTCTTCTAAGATACCAAATAAGGATTGAAGTCTTTCACACTTTAAAAACAAATGAAAAACAGTCTCTTCCTCACTACAAAATGGACAACCTACCCCTACCTCTGGATCAAGGTGTGCTCTGTGTCTGTTTGTAGCTATGATCCCGTGAACTACTCCCCACTGAAGGTCTCCAGACCGTTTCTCAATGGGTAGCTTATACAGGGACCTCCAGCGTCCTTTAGGGGATTCACCTGGCCCCAGAACCTACATCCACTTGGACTCACTGACACTCTGCAGTGTGTTAAGATGCAACAATTTCACACACATAGTGTAAATGTCTTTCTTATCAGCATCTCCAAAGGCAGCCATATAAGGCATCTTAAAAGACAATAGGCAGCCCTCCTTTTCTTGCCATGTACCAGTCTTTGCTGAGAAAAACAAATCTGGAAAGTCACAGTTCTCAGCATCTTCATCAGCAGTCTCCATTGCCTGTCGATAATCCTGAGGCAGAGACTCTAAAATCTGGGTCAACATTTTTTGTGCCATCCTGACTGATTTTATTCCAAGTTTTAAAGCAAATTTTGTGGGGCTTATCCAACTTTTTTTATCTTTTAAGTGTCCAATCTTTGTCATATTTGCAGCCCACATGGATTTTCTGAAAGTGTCTGATTTAAAAACATCCGATTCCAATTCAGAATTCAAAAAAAGTGGTTCCTCCTTCAGCCATAATTTTTTTGTGCCATCTGCACTCCGTAAAAACTTAAAAAGTGTCCATGACTTTAGGATTGATCTATAAAGGACACTCAACCCACTTAAATTCAGTTTGTCAAAGTCCATCAAGAACAAATGTGGATCCAGCCCCATGTTTCCAGCTCTTCTTAGTAGGGCACAGGCTACTCCAGCCCAGCTCACATCTACTCCATAGAGCAGTCTTTGTGCCGTCTTCAATCTGAAGGTCCTGAGTCTCGCTCTGATATCCACCAACCCCTGGCCTCCTTCTTGTGTGGGTAGAGCCAGTGCTGTCCCGACCAGAAAAAATCCACTAGTCGCTTTTGTATTCCTCGCACTAGATCCTCAGGAGGTTCAAGTATTGTCATTCTATGCCAAAGTGAAGGAGCAATCAAATTGTTGCATATTAGGACCCTCCCCCTATATGACAACTGGGGTAGCAACCATTTCCATCGAGACAACTTTGCACACACTTTCTCCAAGAGGCCCTCCCAATTTTTCTTTTTAAACTCTTCTGTCTCCAAAAACACTCCTAAGTAATTAATCCCTGCACTTCCCCACTGTAATCCACCAGGAAGATTTGGACCTTTAAAAACACTACCACACCATAAAGCATCACTCTTTCCCCAGTTAACTACTGCTGATGAGGCTTTTCCATAAAACTCTAAAGCCTGTTTAAGAACCTGAATGTCACTTTGATCTCTGATAATAACTGTGACATCATCAGCATAAGCAGAGAGTTTAACAGAACAATTTAAGGTATTAACCTTTATCCCCTTTAACTCTCTTCTCATTTTTCCTAACAAAGGTTCAATTACAATACTGTATAATTGGCCCGAAATTGGACAACCTTGTCTGATTCCTCTTTTAACATTAATTGGGACACTCAAACCACCACCCATTTTGATCATACATGTCGCTTCGGCATATAAAAGTTTGATCCTTGAAATAAAATTTTCCCCAAAACCAAAAGCAACCCTATCAAAGGCCTTTTCCTGATCCAAAGACAACAGGCCCATATTAACACCTTTACAATAAGCATAGTCAACAACATCCCTGATTAAATGAAGATTATCCATGATTGATCTATTTTTAACACAATACGATTGATCCTTGTGTACCACTTCATACAACACCTTGTTTAATCTATTTGCAAGAACCTTAGACAAAATTTTATATTCTGTACACAAAATTGCCACAGGTCTCCAATTCTTTAAAAGTGTTAAATCTCCTTTTTTCGGGAGCAATGATAGAACAGCTCGATGACAGCTTGTTGGAAGAACACCTTCACTAAAGCATTTCTGAAGTACTTCAAAATAGTCATCTCCAATTATTGTCCAAAAAGATTTATAAAACTCGGCCGGTAGTCCATCCAAGCCAGGACTCTTATCTGAGGAGAGGCCCTTTACAGCCAGAGATATCTCCTCAAAGGATATATCAGTCTCTAAGAGCTCTTTATTATCTTCAGATAACACCGGTAAGTCCTTTAGCAGCTCTCTACTGCAATGCTCATCAGATGATTCAGCATCGTACAAATTGGAGTAAAACTCAACAGCAATCTTTCTCATTTTCTGTGGATCTGAGGTAACATGTCCAATATTGTCCTTCAAAGAAAGCATCAATTTCTGCTGACCCACTTTATGCTCTAAATTAAAAAAGAAAGTAGTGGGAGCATCCATGTCCTTCAGGGTTAAATAACGGCTTCTTATGAGAGCTCCTTTTACCCGTTCATCCAGAATTAAACTTAAATGATTTTTCTTTTCAGTCCAACATTCTTTTAAATTGACATCATCATTAACAGTCATTTCCATTTCAATATCAACAATCTCTTTTTCAAGCCACTTTAAAGTATTTTTTAAACCCACAAAAGAATAAGCAGAACATTTCTGAGAGAAATCTCTTATGTGCACTTTACCAACTTCCCACCACTGTATTATATTTTCAAAAGTATTCTTTTCTGATTGCCATGCTTCCCAAAAAAAACGTAAAAGTTTCAAAAAACTCTCTATCTTTTAAAAGTTTAATGTTAAAGTGCCAGTAACAGCTCTTCTGTGTGCTTTTAGACAGTGTGAACCCAACCCTAATGAGTTTGTGATCAGAAAGTGTATTAGGAATAATTTCTGTACTAACAACTCTATTTTTCAAGTTACAAGATAAATAAAACCGATCCAAACGAGCAGCAGAAGTCCTATCGTTACACACCTTCACCCATGTATATTCTTTTACAAAACCATTGTGTTCTCTCCATACATCCAAGAGATTCAGATTTTTTATAGCACCAGCTAAAGAGGAAGCTGACGATGCATGAGATTCTTCCCCATTTCTGTCAAGAGTAAAATCAAGGGTGCAATTCCAGTCACCCCCCCCCCCCCCACAACAATATACACATCTTCATCCTCTTCACTAACTATTTGTTCAAACTTCTTGAAAAGTAAATTCCTTTCTACTCCAACATTAGGAGCATAAATATTTACAAACAAGAATTTAAAATTACTAATTTCAGCTTTAACGGTTAAAAACCTTCCTTGCTCTACTTAATTTTTTGATAGCACTTTAACATTTACAGTAGGAGAAAAAAGAATAGCCACACCAGCACTTAAATTGGACCCATGACTGAATTACTACAACTACTATGAGTTTCTTGCAAGAATATAACACTCAAGTCTTTCATGTTAATGATTTCTGATAAAACCTCATTCTTTCTCCCATCCCTCATCCCATTAATATTAAGAGAACCAACCCTTAATAGCTCCATAAGAAAAATAGAAAAAAAAGGGAAAACAGATCAGATAGTGTAAAGAGAAACGTTTGGTTATGTATGTAACCTCCGTTCCCCGAGGGAGGGAACGACACGTTGTGTCGGAGAAGCGACACTAGGGGTCTCTCTTGAGCGCCGATATCCACCTCTGATCTATGAAAAAAGGCCAATGAGAGTTGGCAGCCGGTATTTGCATGTCCCGCCCCCGGACATAAGGGTATTTAAGCGGTGCAAATACGGGAGTTCATTCAGGATTTTTCTGAGGAGCCGGAAATGGTCCGGCCACAACAGTGGCTCGGTTCAGCGACATGGCGGAGGAAAGACACAACGTGTCGTTCCCTCCCTCGGGGAACGGAGGTTACATACGTAACCAAACGGTCCCCTTCTGTCGCTCTTTCCACGTTGTGTCGGAGAAGCGACACTAGGGGACCCATTCCAATCTTGCTATGCGCTGAACCGTGTACGTGAACCGCCGATACAGAGGCGGGCAGGGATTTCATCCAGTGCCGCGCATCGTCTGTACCTGGCTGCACGTACCCTTCCCCAATGCCCCATAAGAACATTGGAATCCTTCTAGTTACCCTGGAAGGGGTACAAGGCGATGTTTGCCAACATGGGAACGGGCCAGCCTGGCTGGGCCTCTTTTCTCTCTATGTTTCTCGCATAGAGCAATCACGGCTGGGGCCCTTACACGCATATAGGGAAGGGGGTCTTACCCAGACCCTGCGGAGACCACACCTGCCCTTTTTCTTGGGGAGGAAAAGTGGTAGACACGTCACACGGCCGTCTTAGGACTCGTGTGGAAAGTATGGTGCAGTGGTAGATCCAGCCTCGAAAGGGGGGAGTTGCTACAGCACGGCGACCGAGGCAGCTGTAACTGCCTAAGGGAGACACGGGGGTCCACTCGTAAGGGGACAGAACCGTGGAATTACAAACAGGGGGAGTCCGAGCAGGAGGCCTTACCTGCGGAGCACCTATACCAGTACAGGGTAGCCATAAGGGTACCCGCAGTGGCTTGGGTCGGCGAGTTCCTCCGCTGAACCGCGGACCCGGAGGGCTGGGGAGGAATCGACCAGGGTCCCGACTCGGAGTGGGGCGCCCTGGGAAGAAGGCGCACTATTTTACCTTGACGTCAGGAAAAGGGCGCTGGGCGCAAGCGATCCACCCGGCCGGTCGGTCTATGTGTTACTGAGTTCTACGGGCTCGGACCTGACAAAACACGAGACGCAACCGACTCGACGCGGAGGTTGTAAAACCTCGCGAAGGTGTTGGGTGTTGCCCAACCCGCGGCTCTACAGATGTCTGCTAGGGAGGTGCCCATGGCCAGTGCCCACGAGGACGCAACACCCCTTGTTGAGTGAGCTCGGACCCGCAAGTGTAGGGGCACGGCCTGGGTGTGATAAGCCAGTGTGATGGCGTCGACAACCCAGTGGGCGAGCCTCTGTTTGGAGACGGAATTCCCTTTCTGCCATCCCCCAAAGCAGACAAAGAGCTGCTCAGAGCGTCTGGTGCTCTGTGTGCGGTCCAGGTAAATGCGCAGGGCGCGCACTGGACATAGCAACGAAAGGGCTGGGTCTGCCTCCTCCCGGGGCAGCGCTTGCAGGTTCACTACCTGATCTCGGAAGGGTGTGGTAGGAACCTTGGGCACATAGCCCGGTCGCGGTCTTAGGATCACAGACGTATCCGCTGGACCGAACTCCAGGCAAGTGTTGCTGACAGAGAACGCTTGCAGGTCCCCGACCCTCTTGATAGAGGCGAGCGCGATCAGCAGGGCCGTCTTAAGAGAGAGCAACTCCAGGCAATTGAGGTGCCAACGCAGCGGGGCCCCTTTCCAATGGCCCGCTGCTGCGTGCCCGCTGCACACGGCACCCCACCCGGACCGGAGGCGTCGGTTGTGACCAGAACGTGTCGGGACACCTGCTGCAGGGGCACTCCTGCCCGTAAAAAGCAGAGGTCTGTCCAAGGTCAGAGTGTTTTGAGGCAGGCGGGGGTGATCCTTACCCGATGCGTGCCGTGGTGCCATGCTTGTCTCGGGACTCGAGTCAGGAGCCAGTGCTGGAGTGGTCTCATATGCATCAACCCCAGCGGCGTGACCGCCGCGGAGGACGCCATATGCCCCAGGAGCCTCTGTAAAAGTTTTAGAGGGACCACTGTGCCTGGCTTGAAGGAAGCGAGGCAGTCCAGCACCGACTGAGCACGCTCGCTCCTGAGACGTGCTGTCATTGAGACTGAGTCTAACTCCAACCCGAGAAAAGAGATGCTCTGAACCGAGTGAGCTTGCTCTTTTCCCAGTTGACCTGAAGCCCCAAGCGGCTGAGGTGCCGGAGCACCTGGTCTCTGTGCGGATGCCGGCTACTCGTAGCGGGGCAAGGGCCGTCTCTGCGACCTTCGTGAAGACGCGAGGGGACAGAGACAGGCCGAAGGGGAGGACTTTGTACTGAAACGCCTGGCCGTCGAACGCGAACCGTAAGAAGTGTCGGTGTCGTGGCAGAATTGAGACGTGGAAGTACGCGTCCTTCAGGTCTACCGCTGCGAACCAATCTAGATGCTGAACACCAGCCAGAATATTTCTCTGCGTGAGCATTTTGAACGGGAGTTTTAACCCTTCCTCATTTCGGTTGGAGGGACGGGCTCTACCGCGCCCTTGGCTAAGAGGGTTGCGATTTCCGTGCGCAGGGAACTGGCTTGCTCGCCGTGTACTGTGGAAAAGCGGAGGCCCCTGAAGGGGGGCGGGAGCCTGGCAAACTGAATTGCGTAACCGAGTCGAATGGTCCGGTGCAGCCAGCGTGATGCGCTGGGAAGCAAAAGCCACGCTTCCCAGCTCTGCGCTAGGGGCACCAAAGGGACGAGTATTTTGGACGTACCCGGCGGGGCCTCGCAGCGGGGCGGAACAGGTAGTGCAGCGTCGGGCGGCTTCGTTGCGGCCTGAGGCTGAGGTGCTGAGAACAGACTCAAAGCACTTACCTTGCTCCGCGCACCCGGTAGGGGGCAGGTTCGTGACTGAGGAGGAGGTCTGATGCTGGCATCCTCTGGACTCGTCTGAACCGGCTGGCTGGGGGACAGTCGTGGGCAGGCGGAAGGCGGGATCGCCGCGTCCGGTGTACCTGGACTGTCGTAATCTGAAAGCAGATTGCCGTGAGAACGGCATTTGCGGGCCAGGTGACCCAGAGGCAAAGGAAATAGCTCTTTTATTGAGAATGTGGGTACCACAGCCCCCGTCAGGGGGTGTGGCAAATTAAAAAACAAAGTATTCTCCTCCCGGCCCTCCACCGGGGGACGGAGCGCTCTTACCACCTCCGGAGCTAACGTCTTCGGCTCTGGGTCGGTTGTCTCAGGAACGCTTGGGAGCCTTCCGGGTCCTAGAGGGGGTTCGTGAGACAGGGGGCATGCGCCGCCTGCGGGGTGCTCAATGCTGGGGCTGAGAGCTGGGCCCGGGTTGAGGTGGAGCAGGAGCTGGTTTCTTCGCAGGGGGACGCCCTCGGCGGGCAGACAGGGCAGGGCCCATAGCGGCAGGTCTGCGGCGGGGCATGAAGTGAGAGATGGCCTCCGTCTGCTTCTTCACCGCGGAGATCTGTTGGGCGAAGTCCTCGACGGTGTCGCCGAAAAGGCCAATCTGAGAGACAGGTGCGTCCAGGAAGCGGTTCTTGTCGGCCTCACGCATCTCGACCAGATTGAGCCAAAGTTGGCGTTCCTGGACCACTAGGGTGGCCATCGCCTGTCCGAGTGCCTGCGCTGTGGCCTTCGTCGCTCTCAGGGCGAGGTCGGTCGCTGAGTGCAGTTCCTGCAGCACATCAGGATCAGGTCCACCCCCGTGCATGTTTCTGAGTGCTTTGGCCTGGTGGACTTGCAGGAGGGCCATCACATGCAGGGCGGAGGCAGCGCGTCCAGCCGCACTGTAGGCCTTCGCGTTGAGCGAGGATGTTGTCCTACAGGGCTTGGATGGGAGTACGGGGCAGCCACGCCAGGAGGTAGGGCTACCGGGGCATAGATGGTACGCAACTGCCCTATCGACCTGGGGAATCGCGCCGTATCTGTGGCGCTCTCCGCCGTCGAGGGTGGTGAGAGTGGAGTGGGTGGCACCTAGACGGGCGGAGAGCGGGGCTCTCCACGTAGACGTCAGCTCGTCATGCACCTCCGGGAAAAACGGGACCGGGGGGATGCGAGGCCGCGAACGGTGCGCTGCCCCCAGGAACCAGTCATCCAACCGTGAAGGCTGTGGGGAGGATGGAGGGTTCCAATGTCAGACATCTGAGCGTCGGCCTCAGCCTGGGCCTGCTGGCCCGAAGGCGGCAGTCCAGGGGAGTCCTCGGCATCAGACATCACACTCTCCGATGCAGCGGCGAGCTCATCTGCTTCGGGCTCGGGAGGATAGACAGCCGGGCCGTATGGCGAGCCGCTATCGCCGCGGACCAGCGAGCGTGTCGGGGAACGGGAGGTTCGCGGGGGGCTACCCGGCGAAACTGCACCCGCTGCCGCCCCCAAATCGCCCCCAGCGCCAACAGCATAGTCCTCAATCCCGTGGGAAGAAGGAGCAATGCAGGGTGCAGCTGGGGTGAAAGCAAGGCACGACCGCAACGTGGTCATGGTCATGTTCTCGCAGTGAGAACATGAGCCATCCACAAACGCCGCCTCGGTGTGATCGCGGCCCAAACACATGAGACAGTGCCTGTGGCCGTCTGAAGCGGAGAGCACTCTACCGCATCCAGGAACAACACAGGGGCGGAAGGGCATCTTGAAAAAGACGCGTCCTGAAAAGGACGTTCAACGCCACTGTGTTTTGCTCTTTTAGAGAAATTACTCTTTTAATAGGAATTTACTCTTTTAATACACAGTGTGTGTGTGTGTTTCTGCGCTGTCGAAGCGCTCAGGGGCAACAATGCACGCCGTGCAATGTGAAGGAGAAAGCCACTGTTGTGCGCCGTCAAGATCCAACAGCATGCAGATCATCAGAGGAAACAGGAACGTTTAAAGTGGTGTGTAACTCGCAGCAAACTGCAGACAGACCATCGGCTCCGAAGAAATTTTCTGAATGAACTCCCGTATTTGCGCCGCTTAAATACCCGTATGTCCGGGGGCGGGACATGCAAATACCGGCTGCCAACTCTCATTGGCCTTTTTTCATAGATCAGAGGTGGATATCGGCGCTCAAGAGAGACCCCTAGTGTCGCTTCTCCGACACAACGTGGAGAGAGCAACAGAAGGGGAACTTTCAGCCATCGTAATTATTTAGATTTTCCCTTTGCTTTTCCCATCCTTTTTCCTGATCTAGCAACCGTTAAGTACTTTTTAAGACGAAATCTTTTCTGTTGTGAAAGTTCATCATAGCTACATAGCTAGCACCCACATTACTGAAGCAATAAACTTTTCAACATCGGGCAAATAATCTCTTATTTCAACACCTGCCTTTCCTTTTGTCTTATCCAGAAAAGAATTAATCTTCTCAAGGGGATATAAATCTTCTACACCCACCTTAATCTCTTCAGACCACTTATCATCTCTCTTTCCATCATCAGTACTGTGATATACCTTCAGTCTCATCATCCATATTTTCATCAGAAACACATTTCTGTACAATATCATCATCAGCATCACTCTGATCATCTTCATCCTCATCACTCACCTCTTTATCTGGTGAATAAACACATCCAGGTTTCTCCACGCCGCCAACATTCTCATTTACCTTACTCACCTCCTCCTGTTGCTTGTCTACTCCCTCTGTAACTTATTTATCCTGCTCCTCGATTCTCTCCTTTTCTGTGTTATTTATCAGTACTTGACTAACTACATCATTTCCTTCACCACGAGATGTAGAAGGACGCTGTTCATCTCTATGTGGAGACATTAAACGCTTATGTCCCAAATCACCACATTCAAAACACTTCAAACTAACCGAACTCGCATAAACCATGAAAGAATTCTTTCCGTGAGTAACACGGAAAGAAGCTTCCAAGGTCCTCTCCGGCGAGCTGAGAAACATATAGACATGTCGTCTGAAGGACAAAATGTGCTTTAGTGATGCGTCTTTACATCCGAGTGGGACCGCGTTTACAGGACTTGCTATCTTACCAAATCTCAGTAACTCTTTCACGAAAGCTTCATTAGATACGAAAGGAGGGGCATTGGAAACTATTACTTTAGTTGCTGGAGCTGACAGCGGGGTTACCGGAAACAAAAGTTTCCTTCACCCATATTCCGTTTACAGTCAGTTCATTGACGAGTAATTCAGTTTTCAAAAACACAACTATGGCTTTATTCATCCGTGACGCCGAGACTATGTTTTCAAAACCATGCTTCTGACCGATAACTAGGAGTAAATCCTCCACTGTCACTCCTGCCTCAGGAACACACCTGCAGCCATTTCGGAGTGACATGGGTGGTTTTCCTTGCGCGTGAGCAGTCGCCATCCCAGCGACTACAAACCGCACACACACGAAAAAGACTTTCTTCCTATACTGATATTATTAAAATCACAGCGAAGGGAAAACTAAATAAACACATAAAGAAGAAAAGGAAACACCAAAGAACACCACAATCACTCTCGACAACACTCTCACCACGCGCTCCGCACCTCCACAACTCCCAGCATGCACCAGAGAGAGAGAGAGAGAGAGAGAGAGAGAATTTTGAATTTTATAAGACCTTTATTAAATACAAAATTATAAAAAACATTACAAAACCCTTCATTAGATTATCCCATAATCTCGGCAAAAGACAACACATCATTATCAACCCAACACAGCAATTTTTCTACACTCCAAATGTCTTCAAACTTTTCCACATTCTTCATAGATAGATAAAAAATAAAATCATGCCTAACTCTTGCTTTTATAAGCCTTTTGAAACACAATTCAACTACACAATTTGAATCATAAAGAATCTTATATCTTCTACTAACATATGTAGCCATTTTTGCTTGTCCTAAAATGAAGTTTAACAACAGTCCTTTCTTCTTCTTTTTTTTTACAATATTCAAAACCAAAAATATACACCGACATTGTAAACCTCTCATTGACAGAAGAAAACAAAGTTTCCAATAAAACAGAAAGAGATTTCAGTCTCTCACAATGGGTAAAACAGTGAAAAATTGTTTCTTTGTCAGTACAAAAAGGGCATTTATCTTGCACAGTTGGGTTCAAGATTGAAATAAAAGCATTAACTGCAATAATGCCATGTAATACTCGCCACTGCAGATCTCCAACTTTTTTAGTCAATGGTGGCTTGTAAATTAAACCCCAAACAGGCTTAAAACCATCCTCAACAATTAAGTGGCTTCTCTATGGTGTATCCACACGTTGTAATTTGTCTTTATTTATCACTTGTACACACACTTGATATAAACGTGTGCCCCCCATTGTATCAAAGACAATATCTCTTAAAATCTTTGAGGTGGCTGAAAAATTCTCCATTTCTAAAACAGTCTTATGTATAACCATACTTGGAAAGCGATCCATTTCTTTGGGACAGTTCGTAACGATAAAAAAGTCCAATCTTCTTTACTCCTTGTCTCTCGAAATTTTTTCAACAGAAGATGAATTGTCCTTGTTGATCTTATGCCCAGTTTCTGTGCAAATGCATCAGTATTGTCCAAAGTCTTACCAGCCACTTCCATTAGGCCGTTCATTTTCACAATCTTAGTATTTGTCAAAACCTGTTTTAACCACGGTGTTGTATCATCACATAAATCCAAACGTGTACCATTAATCAGAGGTTCTTCTAAAAACCATTGTAAAGACTTGAAGGGCAAGGATCTTTTGATTTGTACCACACACCAAGCTTTTCTCACACTTTCATAAAAAGGAGAAATAAACCCAAAATCAAATTTAGTGCAGTCCGTCCAAAAAATATTTTTTTCCAAAACCCCACTCACCAACCTTACCTAAAAGGCAAGAAGTTAATTCAGCCCACAATACATTTGATTTATATAAGAATCTCTGAACAAATTGCAGCCTAAAGGTTTCTTTTCTACTCTTGAGGTCTACAATACCTTGACCACCTTCTTCCTTCGGAAGATACAACACAGCCCTAGGCACCCAATGCAATTTATCCCAAAAAAAGTTTGTCATTTTGACTTGTATTTTTTAAAGAAGCCCAACAGGAGGCTCTGAAACAGATAAACTGTGCCATAACGAGGAGGCTACCAGATTGTTAATGATCAGAGCCCTTCCCCTAAAAGACATTTTAGACAATATCCATTTCCACCTTTCTAATCTTCCTTCAACATTTCCACACACATTCTCCCAATTTTTCTTATTTGTTGATTTATCGCCTAGGAAGATTCCAAGGTATTTTAAACCACCTTGTGACCAGCTCATTCCACCTGGCAAAAACAGTTTTTACTCCTTCCATTCTCCAACTAAATACGCTGCACTTTTGGCCCAATTCACTTTTGCAGAAGAAAATTTTCCATACCTATTAACAATATCCACTAGCTTATTAATATCACTCTGCCCACTAATCAAAACCATTATATCATCAGCATATGCTGACAGTTTTATCGGTGGAAAGAGATTTTCACAATTAAAACCATCTAACTCTGCTCTGATTTTATTTAACATTGGTTCTAAAGTTATCGAATACAGCATACCTGATAGGGCACAACCTTGTCTTATACCTCTTTGAATTTTAAAAGGACTACCTAAACCACCATTAACTTTAAATATACATTCAATGTCACAATAGAGCACTTAAATCATAGCAATAAACTCAGGGGGGAAACCAAATGCCTTAAGAGTATGCCATAAAAACTGATGTTCCACCTGGTCAAAAGCCTTTTCCTGGTCCAGAGAAATCAGACCAACCTTTTGATCAGAGTCTAGAGACTTCCAGAACATCTCCAATCAAAGATATGTTGTCCACTATTGATCTGTTGGGTACACAATAAGACTGATCTATATGGATCACCTGCCCCAAAACCTCCCTCAGTCTGTTGGCCAAAGTTTTTGACAGAATCTTGTAATCGGTGCATAACAAAGACACCGGTCTGCAATTCTTAACCTTTTTGAGGTCACCTTTCTTCGGAAGCAGAGTTAAGACTGCTCTCCTGCAGCTTATTGGCAGTCGCCCTTCAGACAGACTGCTACTTAATACTGCAAGCAAGTCTTCTCCCAAGAAGTACCAGTATGCCTTATAAAATTCCACAGGCAGCCCATCTAGACCTGGTGCTTTGCCATTTTTCATGCTTTGCAATGCCTTAAAAAGTTCATCAGCTGTCAAAAGATGCACCAGACCAGCACACGACTCCTCAGTCATCTGTGGAAGATCTGAAAGGAGGTGATTTGTTGACTGGTCCTCTCCACATTCACAGGCATACAGCTCCCTATAGAAGCTAACAGCCCTTTTCCGAATGTCAGAGTCTCCAGTCAGATCTTTCCCATCCACAGACCGTAAACGTTGAATACTCTTTTTTTGGCCATTTTTCTTTTCCAGACTAAAGAAGAATCGGGACGGGGCATCCATTTCAGAAATACTCTGAAATCTGGACCTAACTAAAGCCCCTTGAGCTCTAGTGTCCAACAGATCAGCTAGTGCAACTTTTTTATCCTTAAGAGTCTGAATTTGGCCTCCATGAGCTCCACACAACCCTTGGTGTTCCAAAATATCCATTTCCAAATTCCTAATATTTTGAAGAGTGTCCCCTGTGACATTAGAAGTATACTGGTTACATAGTTTTTCTATCTTTAATTTCCCAATATCCCACCATTGCTGTATTGAAGTGAAATTAAGCTTTTGGCTTCTCCATCCCATCCAAAAGAAAAGTAAACATTGTCCAAAACCAGCATCCTCAATTAAAGCAGTGTTAAAATGCCAATATGCACTCTTTTGCTTAACAGATTTAATAAACACACTAGCTTCCACCATTGAGTGGTCAGAAAAATCAACAGGACAAATAGAGCAAGACTTAAAATACTGTACTTGATGTTTAAGACAATAAAAGTAATCCAATCGTGCTAATGAAACACAATTGTCTTTTACATGAGCCCAAGTGTATTGCATATCTTTAAAATGAAAGTTCCTCCAAACATCACAAAGTTGGTAGGTTTTAATGATATTTAACAATTTACATCTTGAACCATATGTGGTTCACTATGATTTCTGTCAATATCATAACACGTAACAATTAAAATCACCAGCAAGTATAAAAATGTTTTCCATATCGCACTGTTTAAGATTTTCACCCAATGCTTCCAAAAATAACATTCTTTCAATAGGTTTAACAGGCGCATAGACATTAATCATTTCCATTGTGATATTTTCAAACCTGGCTATTAACTTAATAACTCTACCTTCTATTATTTCAAACGATCACAAGACACTGGCTGAAATTATTTTGAAAATAAAACTGCTACCCCAGAACTAAGAGAAGTCTTATGACTAAAAAAGATCTTTCCCTCCCAATCTTTCAGCCATTCTACTTCATTTTCTCTTGTACTATGAGTCTCTTGTAAAAACATAATGTCTATATTTTTAAGTTTGATTAAGTCATAGAGCTGCATCCGTTTATTAGCATTCCTCATCCCATTAACATTCAGGGAGGCGATTTTAAAAGTGCTCATTATGAGTGAAGAGAGCAGCACTATAACCAAACAACAAACTATTGCATTATTCTTGTGACTCATTCTGCGTTGTCTGGGTGCACACTTTTTGCACAATTTTTTTTAATCTATACACCTCTGGATTCGACAAACACTCATCACCCTTGTGTTTCATTAGATTTTTTGCTGAGTCCATAAACAGCGAGAGATCAGGAAAAAAATCTATCACCTCAACATTTCTCATTCCTTTTGTACTTTGTATAAACTTCTTCATTCGTTCTAAACCATAGCCACTGCGATCTTGACTCACATTATCTTCCACAGAGGCCTCAGACCCCTCTTGCTCACTTCCTGAATCAGATACATCAGACATACGCATTTTGTTATCATCTCGCATATTTTTCTTAAACTTATCAGCTGCTTCACAAGAATTTAATTTTCTTTTCACTGCTGGAACTTTAAAAATGTTCTCCTCCTCATTAAAGATTTCATTCTCTACCTCATCAATCTCAATATCCATAGTCTCATCACTTCTCAGGTTTCCCTTTTCACACCCCTTACTTCCACTGTCCTCATTCTCAACATGTACATTTGTTTCTGCCATTTCATCAGCTTGCCTATCCTTTACCACATTAATTCCTTGGTTTTGAAGGGCATTTTCATCTGCAGTGTTTACTAAACTGCCTTTTCCAGGGCAAGCACGTGCTAAATGCCCTTCTTTTCCACATCCAAAGCACTTCATGTTTTCAGTTGTAGCAAAAATGACATAATCAAAGCCATCAACATTGAATTTGAAAACAACATTTATTTCCTCAATATCCATTTTTAAAATCATGTAAACAAACCAACGGAAAGAAACCACATGCTTCAACAGGGGAGACTTGCAACCCATCTGGATTTTTTTAATTGCAGATGCGAGCTGTCCATATCTAGACAGTTCACGTTGCAGTGCTTCATCGCTAATGAACGGGGGCACATTGGATAACAAAACTTTCCTTGCTGGATTAACCAGTGGAAAAATCTTAACGGAACGATCGTTGAGAACCATACCACTTTCCACGATGTCATTAACTTTCTCAACTTTGTCCAAGAACAAAACAACAGCTCCATTCATCCTAGATGCAGATCGGATACTATTGTGACCCACTATCTCTCCCACTGCTAGAACAGTTTCCTCGACCGAGCACTCAGCGCCGATCGGGACCTTCAGCCCGTGCCGCCGGGTGAGCTGCTCAAAACCAGCCTTCGCCATCGTCGTAGCCGCAGCTTAAAGCTGTCCGACACGACCCACTAAACCACTAGAACTAGTTTCAGTGCTTTGTAACAGTACACAGAGAAAGATTTAAAACTGACAGACCTTTAGATGAAAGGAAAAAACGCAACCACTCTCCTAATCACACTCCACTCACTCGACCAAACACTCACACTCATGCCCACACGCATGCGCAGAGAGAGAGAGAGAGAGACAGATTTTTTTGATTTTTATAAAACAACTTTATTACATGTCACTTCAATTCATCAAAAAGTCAACACCACAAAATATCAAAACACAACTCTCCCTCCTCCACTGTACAGATAGCATCATTGTAACACCACTGTTGTTCAAAAGTTCCCACATCATTCATTGCTCTATAATACCTAAAATCTATTGTGATTCTAGATTTTACAAAAGCTTTAAAAACAGGCAAAAGCTCCTGACCATGTGTATTTTCAATTGTATTTATTCTTGTGATAAGTATGGCAAGTTTTGCTTGACCTACCAAAAAAATCTATCAACTGCCATTTTATCTTTTGATTCTGCCTATAGCCAGCTCCCAAAATAAAGGTGCTTTGAGTATATACCTCTCCACACTTTAGAAAAAACTGGCTTAATATGTCAAACAGTGGCATCAATCTTTCACATTCTGAATAGCAATGAAAAACAGTCTCTCTGTGCCCACAAAAAGTACACTTATCATCAACACTAGGGTTGATAACAGATATAAAAGCATTTACCGCCACAACACCATGTAAAATTCTCCACTGTAAATCACCAACACGTTTTATCAATGGTGGTTTATACAGCACCCTCCACACTGGTTTTACTTCATTATCTATTGCAAGTTTACTTCTCCACACGGTGTCAGTTCTTTTATCTAACATTGTTTTGTTATACACTTTCACAAAACATTTGTACATCAATTTACCCCCCAACATGGTCAAGTCCAAATCCGTTAAAACTTTCAAATCCAATAAAGGTCCTGTTGCATCTTTAAAATCTGGTGTAAGACCAAGTTTTGGAAAGGAATCAGTCTCATCCAAACTTACAGACCCATCTTCAAATCCTTTTAACAACTTTAAATCATCATCTGTTAATTTTTCCTTCCAAAGTCCAATTATTTTTGCAGTTTGGCGAGTTGATCTCTGCTCCAGCAAAGTAGCCACTGCATTAATGTCATTCAGTTCAGGCCCGGCCACATCAATGATATGCTTCAATTGAACATTTTTGGAGGTGCACAGTATCCGGGTGAGACCCATCATGCTCTCGCCTGTTACATCCAGCCTAGCTCCTTTAACCAGGGGTTCTTCAAGCAACCAGAACAAAGAGTCTGTTTTCTCCAGTCTATGAATGACAAAAA
Organism: Xyrauchen texanus; assembly: GCF_025860055.1. NCBI lineage: Eukaryota > Metazoa > Chordata > Actinopteri > Cypriniformes > Catostomidae > Xyrauchen > Xyrauchen texanus. The sequence goes on along the minus strand of NC_068317.1, from coordinate 1,516,880 downwards.
GTCTCCAAACTTTAATAAGTCCACGTTAGAAAGATGGTAGTCCATTAAGGCAAATGTTCTTGTGGTCCATTAAAAACAGTGCAGCATCCAGGCCAGGACCTTCTACTCTTTGTAAGATTGTTTTGGCCATCATTCTCCACACCAGATCCGTGGACCCCTTCAAAAACATTTGTACAAATTGTAAGCGGAAGGTCGCTAGCCTACTTTGCAAGTGTGCCAGGCCCTGCCCACCCTCCTCTCTGGGCAAATAAAGCACACTTTGAGGGATCCAGTGTAGTTTGTACCAGAAAACATTTACCAAAATTGTCTGTAATTTTGGCAGAAGGCCAACAGGTGGATCTACACAGGACAACTTATGCCACAATGTTGAGGCTACTAAATTATTAATGACTAGCACTCTTCCTCGAAAAGACATTTGTGGATGGATCCATTTCCATTTTTTAAGTCTGCCCTCTATCTTTTCCACAATTCCCTCCCAATTTTTCTGTTGTGCAGCTTCATCACCAAGGTATACTCCCAAGTATTTGAAACCCCCCTTTTCCATATCATCTCACCAGGTAACTTTGGTAAACCCTCCTCCCATTTTCCAATTGCCAGAGCATCACTCTTCTCCCAGTTTACTCTAGCAGATGATATTAAACCAAAGTCCTTTACCACAGACACCAAATTTTCAATATATTTTTGACTATTAACTATTATTATAACATCATCAGCACATGCTGACACCTGATGCTGTAACTCTGTGCAATGCAATGATAAACCCACAATTTTGTTTCTTAGCTTAATTAACAAAGGTTCAATGGCTAGGGAGTATAACATTCCTGATAGTGCACACACTTGTCTTATACCCCTACTGATATTAAACGGGGCGCTTAAACCACTATTGACTTTCAGCATGCTTTCAATGCTCTGGTACAACACTCGAATCATTTTAACAAATTTCAATCCAAAACCAAAGACTCTAAAGTCTTCCACAGATATTGATGTTCAATTCTGTCAAAGGCTTTTTCCTGGTCAAGCGAGATAAGTCCTAAATTCACCCCCAAAAAACTAGAAACATCCAAAACATCTCTTATTAGATGAACATTGTCTAAAATTGATCTACCTGGCACAATACATCTGATCCGAATGAACAACTTGGTCCATTACTTCTCTCAGTCTGTTAGCCAAGGCCTTAGATAAAATCTTCATATCAGAACATAACAAGCTTATAGGACGCCAGTTCTTAATCTCCTGTAAATTGCCCTTCTTAGGAAGCAGTGTTATAACAGCTCTTCTGCAACTCAAAGGCAATGAGCCTTCTGTCAGACTCTCATTAAAAACACTTAATAGGTCCTCACCAAGCACAGACCAGAACTCTTTATAAAACTCCACAGGGAGTCCATCAATACCAGGAGACTTCCCGCCCTCCATATCTTTAAGGGCATTCAAAAGTTCTTGATTGGACAAGGGTCTTTCCAGATGTGCCTTTGAGTCTTCAGCAACACTGGGCAATCCTTCAAGGAAAACGGCAGACAACTGAACATTCTCTTTATATTCACTCTTGAACAGTTCGTTATAGAACCTTACAGCTCTCCGTCTTATTTAATTTGCTTCAGTTAACTCCTGGCCACTTTCTGACCGTAGAGAGTGAATATATCTGCATTGTCCATTCTTTTTCTCCAAGCCGAAGAAAAATTTAGTTGGGGCGTCCATTTCAGTTACATTCTGATGCCTTGACCTTATCAGAGCTCCTTGTGCCTTTATACCAAGCATATTTTCCAAAAGAGACCTTTTGAACTTTAATGTCTCAGCTTGTCTTGGTTCTCTTTTAACATCAGCCAACGCTTGTAAGTTAACAATTTCAGATTCCAATTGTCTCATGTCTCGAGTGATGTCTCGAGAAACATTGAAAGCATACTGTTGACAGAGCATTTTTATTTCAATTTTTCCATAGTCCCACCATTGTCTCAAATCATTAAAACCTTGCTTTCTTAATTTAAATTGACTCCAAAAGAAACAGAAAACTTCTTTAAAATTCAAATCGCTCAACAAAGAAATATTCAAATGCCAATATGCACTTTTAACCTTAACATTTGCAATGAACACCTGACATGAAACCAAAAAATTATCAGTAAAACCAACTGGCACAATTTTACATTTCTTCACAACATTTACATGGTGTTTAAAACAATAAAATCGATCAAGTTTTGCCATGGAAAGAAAATTGTCTCTTGTATGGAACCACGTGTACTGCTTCACATTGCTATTAAATTCTCTCCATAAATCACATAAACTATGTGTCTCTATCAGTTCACGAAGAACTCGGCTTGAAGCCGCATGAGGCTCAACATGATTCCTGTCCAACATATCATATTCTGTGCAGTTGAAGTCTCCACCCAAAAACACATATTCATCAGTTTTACAACTCTGTAGATTTGTATTTAAACTATTAAGAAAACCAATTCGTTCTACACCATCTGTAGGGGCATACACATTTATAAACACCATCTTACACTTTTCAAAAGTAGCCCGTATTATCATGAGCCTGCCAGCTATTACCTCTTCCACCTGACATGATACAGGCAAAAACCCTTTTGCAAATAAAACAGCCCCTCCTCCTCTGTTAGAACTCATATGTGTTAGCAGCACTTCTCCCTCCCATTCCCTTTTCCAATCAATTGCATTCATGCAGTCGCTATGAGTTTCCTGTACATACATTACATCTATATTCTTTTGTTTTATTAACTCATACAGCAACATCCTTTTCTGGACATCTCTTGCACTGTTTATATTAAGTGAGCCCACCCTTATTGCACTCATTAATAAAAGTGTAAAAAACTGGCACAAAATATTCCTTAAAAGAAAGGAACACATGGAATTATGTTGTTTCAAAACCATTTTCTATTTGTAGCTCTTGTCTCAATTTAGCAATAAACTTTTTAAGCCTATAAATTTCTTGCATAATGAATTGTTCAGTTCCTTCACCCCTCATTAATGTTCCAACTGACTCAATAAACAATCTCCGATCAGGAAAAAAATCCACAACATATACGTTTTTCATATTCTTAGTTTTGTGCAAAAAGGCCCTGATTTTCACAAACTAATATTCACTCTGTTTTCCTCTATTTTTACTGTCAGTTGCCTCATCTGAATCATCCACTGTGCTGTGTTCACTATCAGCATGTTTAACATCACTGTCACTAAAAAAACTGGCTCTTTCCATCTTTGTCTTAGCCCTTTTCCTTTTGATAGTGGGAGTTTTAAAGATGTCTTCTTCATTGACTGATTCACTGTCCACTCCTCCTCCCTCTAGAACTGCCTCTGCAGCCTCAACTACATGACTAGATTCAACAGGCACTTCCTCATCTGCCCCTTCTATCTCCATGTCATTCACCTGTTCACTCTCATTCTCTTTTGTTTTCTCACCATCCATCACATTATCCTGTACCTGCTCTTCCACTACACCTCCACCGCCATCCTCAGCAGTGACAACATTAGCAGCATCAGTCTTCTCTGGACATGCATTTCATTGTCTCAGATGACACAAAAACGATATAATCAAATCCATCAATCTTAAATTTAAAAGCCACACTAAGTTCATCAATTTCACTTTTCAAAATCATGTGAACCTGACGTCTAAAACATACAACATGTTTTAGTAACGGTGATTTGCAGCCTAAAGGAATTTTTTTCATTTGAGAGACTACCTTTCCGTGCCTTGATAATTCTGCCAACAATATATCATCCTTTATAAAGGGGGGCACGTTTGACAGCATGACTTTCCTTGCTGGCTGAACCAAAGGAATTACCGGGGTAAAAGTATCTTTTATTACCACCCCACTTTGAACCACACTAGTCACTTTCTTTATACTGTCAAGGAAAATAACGACAGCACTGCTCATTCGTGACGCTGACATGATACTCTCATACCCGACGGCCTTTCCAACTGCGAGACTACACTCTTCAACAGAGCAATTCATTACCGGCACGATCTTAATTCCGTGCCTGCGTGAGATTCTGTCAAACGCCACTCAATCTAAAACCGCCGGCGCCTCCATTGCCAGTGTTCAATGCACCTGGCCAGCAAACGCTTATAACCTCGCACAAAGACTTGCCTTCCTACACAAAAAACTAGAACTTTAAACTTCTTCCAAACAAGAACTTTGTACTCAAACACAGCGAGAGGAAAAAAGGACAGAAAAAAGGACTGAAAAAAACTCACTCGCTTCGCAGTCGCACCACACTCTCACGCAGCCTCCGCCCACACTCACTCCCAACATCCGCTCAGACACAGACACACAGACAGAGAGAGAGACAGAGAGAGAGACAGAGAGACAGACAGAGAGAGAGACAGAGAGACAGAGAGAGAGACAGACAGAGAGACAGAGAGAGAGAGAGAGAGAGAGAGAGAGAGAGAGAGAGAGAGAAAAAACATAAAAAAGGAGCAAAACCCAACAACTCACAAAGACTGGATAGAAATCAGGGCATTATATACACAGGGGTAAATGAGGAAATGAAACACAGGTGAGAACAATAGGGAACAGCTGGCAGTGATAGGGCAGGGGATTATGGGAAGTGTAGTCCGGGGGAAACTGATGACAGGGGCAGAACACAAGGCAAAACAACAGTGAATCATGACAACACCCAAAGCAGCTCTATAATATAAACAAATGCATATAATTCAAGCTGACAGAGACTGGCTCCTCCAGGTGTGCCCAACTTTTTAAACGCAAGATCTACTTTTGTTCTTTGACTAGTTTAAGATGATCTACCCATTTTAGTTTAGAACTCAAATTTGGGAAAACAGGCCACGGAAATCAAATATTTTATCTTTTCAGAAACAATGTCTGCCCACCAATCTTGTTTATTTAGGATAAGTTATGTGGTTGAACTTTTTTATTTTTAGTTTTTTATTTATTTATTTATATTACGGTCACGCATGCAAAACAGAACACAATATTCACTTTATTTACGTGAGATACTGTAAAATGTTTTCACACTTGCGTAGAGCTGCAGCAGTTGCGGGCATTGTTGTGCATATGCTATTGCTACAAGAAGATCGCAAAAGCTTGTGGCTTGCCATGTACCATTTAAAATGCCCTTAAGCATCTAGACATTCAGTTCCTTACTGGGTAAAGAAAGACCTTAATGATTTCACATGCTGAGATTATCTCCCTCAGATAAGCCAAGGCTGTTACCATGTCTTGAACATTGGGGGGGACCAAACCATTTTGGGGTGGGGGTCACGGGTGTTGAGGTCACAAATGTCCTTTTTTGTCCTTTCATATAGAAAAGGCACTGAATGCAACATTTTTCCTGAATAAAGGCTTGAAATGTGATAAAGGCCCAAAATTGTAAAACATGTATTTTTTAAGTTCACACTGTACAAGACAAACACTGTGTCTGCATTGCTAGTAATTTCCATGTTTCAGTTTCCAAGGTCTCAAAGAAAAGATTAATATAATTTGAATTTCTTTTCATCATTGATGTATCTGTAAAATGACATGACAGTGTCAGCTGACTAGCAAAAAGAAAATACAAAAAATTATTTACTGCCATCAAGTTGCCCATCATTGAGATTTTCCCCAAGTAGAATCTGAACACAAATTTTTTCTTCAAGAAACCTAATGCTGCTCTTTTCACCATACACATTGAGCACTGCTTTCAAGGTCCAAAGATGGGGGAAAAAATCATTATAAAATACCATAAAAGTAGACCATAAAACACTGCTGTTGTATGGGCCCAGAAAGCTTGGTATATATTGCACTTGTTATATGGACGACTGTTATGATGTCTTTATACTGAACCTTTAATAGTGCTTTATAGTATTTGTCCTTTTAAAAGCTTGACAGCTTCTGCTCACTATAAACTGTTATACTATGGAACAGATCTGCTAAAAATATCTATTTTTTTTTTTTCAAGAAAAAGTAACAGCATATGGGTTTTGAACAACACAAGGGTGAGTAAATGAGTGAGTAAAATTACATTTTTCTGTTTTTAGGTGAACTACTTTAACTAGTGGCTCATTTTTTGAGTACAAACCTGATGAGACATACGCAAAATAAAGTGTTCTCTTTTAAAAGAAGACTCTTAGGAGAGTACAACATTTTGAATTAAATCCTTTATCGGACGACAGCCACACCTCTCCGGGCGGATCAGAGGCAGTCCTCCAGCCCCTGGCGGACGGAACACCCCGCCACGTTCTCGGGGAACAGAAGGGGTCTCCCCCGCCCCTGGCAGCGGTCCTCTCGCTCCAGGCGGTCGCCAGTGAGCCCCTCCCCGCTGCGTTTCAGCGGCCGGTAGGCGACGCCTGCGCCCCTGACTGCTCCAGGCGGTTAGCTAGGAGCCCCTTCTCCCCTCGCGGTCGGCAGCCATCATCCTCGTTCAGGCGGCTGGGCTCCTCGTCCTCCGGCAGATGGCCGCGGCTGCTCCGTTGGGGTGGACAGTAGTGGCGAGAACTCTACCACAGCGTATCCCTCCTCCTTCCTGGGTTTCGGCACCAGTGTAAAGGGATGAAACACACATGACGGACATGTCTGCTAACGATCTCTCTCTCCCGCACGGCCCTCTGCAGTCAGCCTTTAAACCTCACGGAGGCATAATTAGCCTAATACGGGACCGGGTGTGTAGGATCACAACCCGGCCCTGCCCTCCGCCCTGCCACACTCTCGTACATGTGCAGCTTGTCAGAAAGCAGCATCATCATAACAATGTTATCCCCGTGATGCTTCTGTAAACAACAAGCATGGCATCTGAGAAAGACTTTGCTAGCTGAGGTAAGAGACATTCCATCATTTAAACTGGTGTGTTTAAACGAGTATAGTTTACTGAGCACATGGATATGCTTGTTTTTCTCATCAAAAACATGACATGAGATCAGGGTTGGACTGGTAATCTGGCATACCGGGCATTTTCCCAGTGGGCCGACACGCTTTGGGGCCGTTCAGGGGCGGACTGGCCATTGGGAGAACCGAGCTGGCCGGTGGGTCGGTCGCGAAACATGCTGAATGGGCCACGATAAGCTAAAATGAGCCGCCGCTGTCATATTCCCTGTTGTCTTTTGTTTTTGTGCTTTTATGTTGAAGTTCTTGTTCAGTTCCTGTTTCCTGTTAGGTTTTTGTAGTTCTTTGTAGTTTCATTTTATGATTGGTTTTCCCCTGAAAGTTTCTCATTACCTGATTGTTTCCCCAGGTGTTCCTTGTTTTCCCTTGTGTATTTAAGCCCTTGTTTCCCCCAGTTTATTTGTCAGTTCTTGCATGTTTTGTTATGCTCTGTGCTAGGTTCCCTGTGTTTTTCTTTATTCTGAGTTTTCTTGTTTAGTTTAATAAAGCTGCACTTAGATCCTCATTCTTTGCCTGCCTCGTCACAGCTGCATTATGCAGAACGGACAACAAAACTGCGCCGCGATATGCAGAAAAGTAAAGTGAACAATTCTTCACTTTGCGTGAGCTTAAATGCTTTCATTCTATTCTTTTTTTGTTTTCACACATTGCTTGTTTAAATATTTAAAAACACATGACATGATATAACTTGTTTTGAATATAATTAGCAGCTTGTTTAGTTTTTTCACCTTTATGACAAAAAAATAATTTTACAACGTCTCTTTCTCATTAATTACCTTAATTTAAATAATAGAATATTCTTTTTTTTATTAGCTTAAATATTTGAATACCAAATTATTAATGAATGCCCATCCCTAATACACACTACATGAATCCGATTCCAAAAAATAATAGGGAGACACGATAACAGAAATTAAAAGATTATTCATTACACTGATCACCATTTTAAATCATAATGTATGAAACAATTACATTAAAATCAGTTTATGTGTAGGGTCTAAATTTCCCTTAATGCAGACAGCGTGTTATTGTTGTGCATAAAACTTGTTCAAACAATGCAAGGAATGCAACAAAAATGCTAAATAAGCAGGATCACTTGGCACATCATGTCCTGCAGAATAGATGAGGTAGAGCAGACATGGGAAAAGTGGTTTGGTATAGGGGCTACATCATGCTTATAAAGGAATAATTCACCCAAAAATGAAAATTCTCTCATCATTTACTCACCCTCAGGCCATCCTTGATGTGTATCATTTGGTTATGTATGTAACCTCCGTTCCCCGAGGGAGGGAACGACACGTTGTGTCGGAGAAGCGACACTAGGGGTCTCTCTTGAGCGCCGATATTCACCTCTGACCTATTGAAAAGGGCCAATGAGAGTTGGCAGTCAGTATTTGCATACCCGCCCGCATCACGGGTATTTAAGCGGGGCAAATCACGGAAGTTTAGTCAGGATTTTTCTGAGGAGCCGAATGGTCCGGCCACAACAGTGGCTCGTTTCAGTGACATGGCGGAGGAAAGACACAACGTGTCGTTCCCTCCCTCGGGGAACGGAGGTTACATACGTAACCAAACGTTTCCCTTCTGTCGCTCTCTCCACGTTGTGTCGGAGAAGCGACACTAGGGGACCCATTCCAGTCTTGCCATGCGCTGAACCGTGTACGTGAACCGCCGATACAGAGGCGGGCAGGGATTTCATCCAGTGCCGCACATCGTCTGTACCTGGCTGCACGTACCCTTCCCCAATGCCCCATAAGAACATCGGAATCCTTCTAGTTACCCTGGAAGGGGAACAAGGCGATGTTTGCCAACATGGGAACGGGCCAGCCTGGCTGGGCCTCTTTTCTCTCTATGTTTCTCGCCTAGAGCAATCATGGCCGGGGCCCTTACACGCATATAGGGAAGGGGGTCTTACCCAGACCCTGCGGAGACCACACCTGCCCTTTTTCTTGGGGAGGAAAAGTGGTAGACACGTCACACAGCCGTCTTAGGGCTCGTGTGGAAAGTATGGTGCGGTGGTAGATCCAGCCTCAAAAGGGGGGAGTTGCTACAGCACGGCGACCGGGGCAGCTGTAACTGCCTAAGGGAGACACGGGGTCCGCTCGTAAGGGGACAGAACCGTGGAATTACACACAGGGGAGTCCGAGCAGGAGGCCTTACCTGTGGAGCACCTATACCAGTACAGGGTAGCCATCAGGGTACCCGCAGTGGCTGGGTCGGCGAGTTCCTCCGCTGAACCGCGGACCCGGAGGGCTGGGGAGGAATCGACCAGGGTCCCGACTCGGAGTGGGGCACCTTGGGAAGAAGGCGCACTACTTTACCTTGACGTCAGGAAAAGGGTGCTGGGTGCAAGCGATCCACCCGGCCGGTCGGTCTACGTGTTACCGAGTTCTACGGGCTCGGACCTGACAAAACACGAGACGCAACCGACTCGACGCGGAGGTTGTAAAACCTCGCGAAGGTGTTGGGTGTTGCCCAACCCGCGGCTCTACAGATGTCTGCTAGGGAGGTGCCCTTGGCCAGTGCCCACGAGAACGCAACACCCCTTGTTGAGTGAGCTCGGACCCGCAAGGGTAGGGGCACAGCCTGGGTGTGATAAGCCAGTGTGATGGTGTCGACAACCCAGTGGGCGAGCCTCTGTTTGGAGATGGCATTCCCTTTCTGCCGTCCCCCAAAGCAGACAAAGAGCTGCTCAGAGCATCTGGTGCTCTGTGTGTGGTCCAGGTAAATGCATGGGCGCGCACTGGACATAGCAGCGAAAGGGCTGGGTCTGCCTCCTCCGGGGCAGCTTGCAGGTTCACTACCTGATCTCGGAAGGGTGTGGTAGGAACCTTGGGCACATAGCCCGGTCGCGGTCTTAGGATCACAGACGTATCTGCCGGACCGAACTCCAGACAACTGTCGCTGACAGAGAACGCTTGCAGGTCCCCGACCCTCTTGATAGAGGCGAGCGCGATCAGCAGGGCCGTCTTAAGAGAGAGGGCCCTGAGTCCAATTGATTCAAGCAGCTCGAAGGGAGGTCTCTGGAGTCCTGCCAAGACTACCGAGAGATCCCAGGAGGGCACTAGGCCTGGCCGGGAGGGATTAAACCTCCGGGCACCTCTCAGGAACCTGAGGATCAGGTCGTGCTTACCCAAAGACTTGCCGTCTACAGGATCGTGGTGGGCGGCAATGGCGGCAACATACACCTTGAGGGTGGACGGGGACAGCCTCTTGTCCAGCCTCTCCTGTAGGAACAGGAGCACTGACTTGATCGCACATCTCTGCGGGTCTTCAGTTCGGGAAGAACACCAATCTGTGAACAAGCGCCACTTCAGGGCGTAAAGGTGCCTGGTAGAGGGGGCTCTGGCTTGGTTGAGTGTATTCACAACGGTCGGCGGTAAGCCGGCTAGCTCTTCCGCATCCCATCCAGGGACCAGACATGGAGGTCCCAGAGGTCTGGGCGCGGGTGCCAGAGCGTGCCCCATCCCTGAGAGAGGAGGTCCTTTCTCAGGGGAATTTGCCAGGGAGGAGCTGTCGCGAGAAGTCTGAGTTCCGAGAACCAAGTCCGAGTGGGCCAGTAGGGGGCCACTAACGTGACTTGCTCCTCGTCCTCCCTGACCTTGCACAGCACCGGTGCAATAAGGCTCACTGGGGGGAATGCGTACTTGCGCAGCCCCGAGGGCCAGCTGTGTGCCAGTGCGTCTGTCCCGAGGGGAGCCTCTGTTAGGGCGTACCAGAGCGGGCAGTGGGAGGTATCCTGGGAGGCAAACAGGTCTACCTGGGCCTTGCCAAACCGTTCCCAAATCAGCTGGACCGACTGTGGGTGAAGCCTCCACTCCCCGCCAGGCAGGCGTTGTCGTGATAGCGCGTCCGCTACGACGTTGAGCTTGCCGGGGATGTGAGTGGCACGCAGCAACTTGAGTCGCTGCTGGCTCCATAGGAGGAGACGGAGGGCGAGTTGTGACATGTGGCAGAAGCGTACGGCGCCTTGGCGAGCAAGAAGGACGGTCAGCAACTCGAGGCAATTGATGTGCCAACGCAGCGGGGCCCTTTTCCAACGGCCCGCTGCTGCGTGCCCGCTGCACACGGCACCCCACCCGGACCAGGAGGCGTCGGTTGTGACCAGAACGCATCGGGACACCTGCTGCAGGGGCACTCCTGCCCGTAAAAAGCAGAGGTCTGTCCAGGGTCGGAGTGTTTTGAGGCAGGCGGGGGTGATCCTTACCCGATGCGTGCCGTGGTGCCATGCTTGTCTCGGGACTCGAGTCTGGAGCCAGTGCTGGAGTGGTCTCATATGCATCAACCCCAGTGGCGCGACCGCCGCGGAGGACGCCATATGCCCCAGGAGCCTCTGGAAAACTATTAGAGGGACCACTGTGCCTGGCTTGAAGGAAGCGAGGCAGTCCAGCACCGACTGAGCACGCTCGCTCGTGAGACGTGCTGTCATTGAGACTGAGTCTAACTCCAGCCCGAGAAAGAGATGCTCTGAACCGGAGTGAGCTTGCTCTTTTCACAGTTAACCTGAAGCCCCAGCGACTGAGGTGCGGAGCACCTGGTCTCTGTGTGTGCATAGTAACTCTCGAGAGTGTGCTAGGATGAGCCAGTCGTCGAGGTAGTTGAGAATGCGGATGCCGGCTACTCAGTAGCGGGGCAAGGGCGCCTCTGCGACCTTCGTGAAGACGCGAGGGACAGAGACAGGCCGAAGGGGAGGACTTTGTACTGAAACGCCTGGCCGTCGAACGCGAACCGTAAGAAGGGTCGGTGTCATGGCAGAATTGAGACGTGGAAGTACGCGTCCTTCAGGTCTACCGCTGCGAAAAAATCTAGATGCTGAACACCAGCCAGAATATTTCTCTGCATGAGCATTTTAAATGGGAGTTTTAACAAGGCCCGATTGAAAACTCACAGGTCCAGGATTGGTCGTAAGCCGCTGCCTTTCTTGGGTACAATGAAGTAAGGGCTGTAGAAACCCTTCCTCATTTCGGTTGGAGGGACAGGCTCTACCGCGCCCTTGGCTAAGAGGGTCGCGATTTCGCGTCGCAGGGAACTGGCATGCTCGCCGTGTACTGCTGGAAGCGGGCGCCCTGAAGGAGGCGGAGCGGGCAAACTGAATTGCGTAACCGAGTCGAATGGTCGGTGCAGCCAGCGTGATGTGTTGGGAAGCGAAAGCCACGCTTCCCAGCTCTGCGCTAGGGGCACCAAAGGGACGAGTATTTTGGGCGTACCGGCGGGGCCTCGCAGTGGGGCGGAACAGGTAATGCAGCGTCGGGCGGCTTCGTTGCGGCCTGAGGCTGAGGTGCTGAGAATAGACTCAAAGCACTTACCTTGCTCCGCGCGCCCGGCAGGGGGCGGGTTCGTGACTGAGGAGGAGGTCTGATGTTGGCGTCCTCTGGACTCGTCTGAACCGGCCGGCCGGGGGACAGTCGTGAGCAGGCGGAAGGCGGGATCGCTGTGTCTGGTGTACCGGGACTGTCGTAATCTGAAAGCACATTGCCGTGAGAACTTCATTTGCGGGCCAGGTGACCCAGAGGCAAAGGAAATAGCTCTTTTATTGAGAATGTGGGTACCACAGCCCCCGTCAGGGGGTGTGGCAAATGAAAAAACAAAGGATTCTCCACCCGGCCCTCCACTGGGGGACGGAGTGGTCTTACCACCTCCGGAGCTAACATCTTCGGCTCTGGGTCGACTGTCTCAGGAACGCTTGGGAGCCTTCCGGTTCCTAGAGGGGGTTCGTGAGACAGGGGGCGTACGAGATGTCTGGTGTACCGGGACTGTCGTAATCTGAAAGCACATTGCCGTGAGAACGTCATTTGCGGGCCAGGTGACCCAGAGGCAAAGGAAATAGCTCTTTTATTGAGAATGTGGGTACCACAGCCCCCGTCAGGGGGTGTGGCAAATGAAAAAACAAAGGATTCTCCACCCGGCCCTCCACTGGGGGACGGAGCGGTCTTACCACCTCCGGAGCTAACGTCTTCGGCTCTGGGTCGACTGTCTCAGGAACGCTTGGGAGCCTTCCGGTTCCTAGAGGGGGTTCGTGAGACAGGGGGCGTACGCCGCCTGCGGGGTGCTCGACGCTGGGGCTGAGAGCTGGGCCCGGGTTGGGGCGGAGCAGGAGCTGGTTTCTTCGCCGCAGGGGGAGGCCCTCGGTGAGCAGACGGGGCAGGGCCCGTAACGGCAGGTGTGCGGCGGGGCATGATGTGAGAGATGGCCTCCGTCTGCTTCTTCACTGTGGAGAACTGTTGGGCGAAGTCCTCGACGGTGTCGCCGAAAAGGCCAATCTGGGAGAAAGGTGCGTCCAGGAAGCGGTTCTTGTCAGCCTCACGCATCTCGACCAGATTGAGCCAGAGATGGCGTTCCTGGACCACTAGGGTGGCCATCGCCTGTCCGAGTGCCTGCGCTGTGGCCTTCATCGCTCTCAGGGCGTGGTCGGTCGCTGAGCGCAGTTCCTGCAGCACATCAGTTCAGGTCCACCCCCGTGCATGCTTCTGAGTGCTTTGGCCTGGTGGACTTGCAGGAGGGCCATCGCATACAGGGCGGAGGCAGCGCGTCCAGCCGCACTGTAGGCCTTCGTGTTGCGTGGATCATGTTAAGCATGTAAAGCGAACAAAAATAAACTGCCTGTCAATCAAACTGTTACGAAAGCAGGAGGAGGCAGACGAGGGGTGAGGATCTAAGTGCGGGTTTTATTGACAATGGTGCAAACAAACAAGACTGGAACAAATGAAACATCCACGATGGGAAAAACAAAACCAAAACACGAAAACATCCAAAGAATACACGGGCTGGATAAACATTCACAGTGGGCAAGAGTACATAAGCAAACACGGGCAAACACCTACATCCAGACATCCACATTCAACGACCGACCATGACTGGGGAACAAACAGGATTTAAATACACAGGGGTAATGAGGACTAAACGACAAACAGGTGAGGACAATGACAAAGTGCTGGCAGTGATGAGGGCCGGGAATTGTGGGAATTGTTGTTCATGACAATTGACTAGTGAAACACGGACACTAGACAACAAGGGATCGTGACACAAACAGTGCGCAGCAACAGACATCAGACCGTTTTCTAGATGTAGAACACAGGCTAAATACAGAAAATTACTTAAAAGTTTAATCAAGGACCTCTCTTTTTTCCGATAAACATCTAGATAATTTTATTGCCCAGCCCTATTGATAACATTGCATTAATCTCTCACAGCAGACCAATAAAATTAGAGACAGATAGTTAAATTACAGGCTACATTATAGGCACACAGAACCTTGTAAGCGGATATATCAAATTTACCTCAATAAGTTTCTTCAAACTAGAGGCAGGATTAATGCTGATTTCTGGCTTGAGCAAGTTGAACATAGATGACACAATAAATCATTTAGCCTTTTTCTTTACAAAAAGCCCGTTTAGGTGCGGCCGTGATGTTCAGATATTGAACTGTGCTTGAGGAATTCTCCACATCAGTAACAGTTGGCGCCAAATCTGCAGCTGCAGTTCAAATTTGTTAGGTGTGATTTGATTTGACGGGAGTCACGAGACTCTCGTAGTCATAAAACAGTGGGCACTTCAGTCATAAAACAGTGGGCACATGACACAAACACTCTTAAATGTTTGCTGATGCGCAGCGCTGGAATAATCCATGAGGCTCTCGCTTAGCATTTTAATCCTGCCTTCATCAATTTGATTGGCTATCTCATATGACATTGACAGTTGTGTTAGACTACTGAGCGCTGTAAAACTTAAACTTGTTTAAACCATTATATTATTCCTACAACAAATTAATGACAATTAGACAGTGGTGCATAATGAACTGCAGCAGAACAGAAACAAGGATATACATTTTTGGCCATATCTGATTATTGGAGGGGACTTGTCCCTCTCAAAGTATATTGTGGTTACGGCCCTGAGGCAAGCCAAAGTTATTTACTGCGTCTGTGCGTGCGAGATGCACAGCTGTGGCTTTAACAACAGACTCATGTTTTGCTTTGACTGAAAACATACAGACAGATCTGCGGTTTTATTCAGTAAATACACTGCATGCACAATTATTAGGCACTTGAGTATTTTGATCTTATCATTATTTCCATGCAGATTTTCCAACTACAAACTATATAAACTTGACTGCTTTTTGGATTCAATCATTTTTAGGTGGTATGTATTTGTGCAATGAGGGAGGGTGTGGCAAAAGTGACTAACACTTTATATCAAGGTGTGCATAATTATTAGTCAGCTTCATTACCTCAGTTAAAATGGGCCATAAAATAAATTTAACTGACACTGAAAAGTCAAATATTGTAAAATGCCTTTCAGAAAGATGCAACACCCTTGAAATAGCTAAACTATTAAGGCGTGACCACCGGACAATCAACAGGGGCACAAAAAAATGCATGGAGAAGAAAAGGCGCAAATTAACTGCAAAACACTTGAGAAGAATTAAATGTGAAGCTACCAGGAACCCATTATCCTCCAATGCTACCATATTCCAGAACTGCAACCTACTTGGAGTGTCCAGAAGTACAAGGTGTCAAGTGCTCAGAGACATTGCCAAGGTCAAGAAGGCTGAAACACGACCACCACAAGTTGAAGCTTCAAGATTGGGCAAAGAAATACATGAAGACAGATTTTTCAAAGGTTTTGTGGACAGATGAAATGAGAGTGACTCTTGATAGACCAGATGGATGGCCCGTGGCTGGATCACTAATGGACACAGGGCACCACATCGAGTCAGGTGCCATCAAGGAGGAGGAGGGGTACTGGTATGGGCTGCTATCATTAAGGATGAGGCAGATGGACCTTTTCGAGTTGTATAGGAAGAAGTCCTCAGTATTCAAGAATGCCATGATCTTTATGCAGGATAATGCTCCATCACATGCATCCAAGTACTCCACTGCTTGGCTAGCCAGCAAGGGCCTCAAAGATGCCCAAATAATGACTTGGCCCCATTCCTCACCTGACTTAAATCTATAGAAAACTTGTGGGCCCTTCTCAAACATGATATTTACAGTGAGGGAAGACAATACACCTCTTTGAACAGCATTTGGGAGGCTGCGGTTGCTGCTTCAGTGAACGTTGAACGTAAACAGATCAAGAAACTGACAGACTCCATTGATGGAAGGCTCGTGGCAGTTATTGAAAAGAAGGGTGGCTATATTGGTCACTGAATATTTTTGAAAGGCCAAAAATGTTATGTAATTGTTATTTTGTGTTACTTATTTGTTGCACTTACTCTAAAAATTGAGAATAAACAATTGAGTTGGGAGAAATTATTTTGTAATTTACTTGCCTAATAAATGTGCACACTTATATATTCCCTCGAGAAAGACAAAACTCAACACCCCAGAGGCAGGCTACATTGTAACATGAGTCATGCCTAAGGCTGGGTACCGAGAACTAGTTCTTGTTCAGAACTGGTTCCATACTTTAAAAAATACCAGAATCGTATGACCTTCGCGATTTTCGGTTCTGTTAATGGTTCTCCAGTGTGCAATTGTCCGCCGATGCAACTGAAACACCGTCCTGAATTATTATTATTATTTGAATTATAAAACATACAAAACTTCCATTCATAGTCCGGTATACAACTAATCTGTGCAAGTTATGAATGTCCAACTGTTGTGGCAAAAATTATTAACCAACCATTATCACTGCGTAAGAGACACTCTGAATCAAACAGTCTTTTAAATGAATTTATTCTTGCAAGAAGGACCCAGTCATTACACAGGAATTACCCTGTGACACGAGTGAGACGAGTCAGGAAGGGCTGGGCTGTTTTTTTATACCTCTTTTCCCCAAGGTCTCCAACAGAAGCAGATCTTCCCCCTCTACATTCCTTAGATACAGGGACTAGGCTACTAGCATTAAAATTTCTACAACACCAACTCAAAATAAAATAAGAACTGTTGAAGTCTCACAAGCCTTAAGTACAACATTAGGCTAAATAACACAGTCTAAACTGTCTCTGGACCTGTTTCTGTTTTTTTAATGATGACCTGTGTCTCTATTATATCAAGCAGTGCGGTTCATGACTGATTGTTCATATGACAATGTACAATTAAAGATACACAAGTTCCCTATCTGTCACTCACTCGATGTTGTGTCGATGAGTTGACACTAGGGGTCACTTTGTAACACTCTCCAATATATTAAAGAGGAGTTTACACTAATATTGGGATCTACCGTACTGTTTCTATTGATAAGTGTAAAAGGATGGAACAAATAAATATATCAACACAGATGTAAATACCAATAAACCCAAGTGTATACAAAATCAAGAATAATATTTACAACAATAACAACACAAGGTGTATGTACATGTAATAGTGAAGTCCAGAGTGCGCAGAGTTATTTACAGTGATCGGATCAGTCTCACCGGGTGTTTGTAGGATCCTTGGGATCGATCTAGTGATGGAGTGATGAATTTGATGACAAACCAATGTCCTCTGATAAAAAGGTAATCCTGGCAACGAGCCAAACGAAATACCTCCGGGAGGAACGGCGTCCCAGCGCTTCCAGGTAGGTCACCAAAGTAATCCAATGTGAATGAGTTTTGTACGTGTGTGTGTACTCGCAAATGAGCCCCGTTTATCGGCATAGCGGTTCTTTAAATAGAAACCGAAAGTAACTTCCTGAATACGTGGCAGGAAAACACGTAAGACGAATTCACGCGAAGATCTCGCGTGAACAGAGATCGGGGAACAACACACAACAGCTGAGGGGAATGACAGATTACAGGGCAAAGCAATATAACAAATAGGCATTAATGACAAACATAATTAGTTTAAAGTCATTGAACCAAATATAAAACATCCCCTTATGTGGCCACGCTACATAGATCGCTACGGGATCTACATAGTGGTGGCCCTTACGGGGACGTGCTGTTTCTATTTATTGATAGTGTTTTTTGTGTTCATTAATATGGAAGACATGACACAAGCAAATGGAGGAAGAATGAATGTAAATACTGATGAAATTGAGACTGATGTGAATGAGTTAAGGTGTAGCTCGGTTGAGACTGAGGATGCTGATTTCACTGCGGGCCCGTTTGTTACCAGACGGAACCCTACAGATGAAATAGCATCTGTTTTGAGTTCTTTATATAATTCTGATGATGATGATGATGATGATGATGAAAAGAAATGGTGGATATAAATGTTGTACAGACAATGCAAATGGAGATTGATAAACTTAAGGTGGATTTATTGGCTCTAAATGCAAAAACACAACATAATGAACAGGAATTACAACAGTCTGTAGAGAGTTCCCTTAATAGGGAAACTAGTTTCCGGAGTCAGTGGAGCTGGCTTAGCAGACTTAGGAGATCACTTCCAGAGGTCTATAGAGAAGTTGGAGAGAGCGGTGGTTGATTGTTTCCTCGTGGAGAGATGCTAGATGGGAAAATCAAATGAAAAAAATAAGATTCACCAGTACCCCATCTCGATCTCAAGTACAGACTTTTACCCTGCCTCTTCCCCATCTACAGCTAATGTCTTAAATACTCCCGTACCAGCTACCAGACGTAAAGTCCCCCCGGTTAACAGAGACAACGTTACCTATGACGTCACTGCTGGAGCACAAGTATCTAACCTGGCTCACCCTTCATGTATGCCCAGTATGTCGTCTTTCTGTGGGAAACCCCCTATCCGTTTGGAATTTCCTTCCTTCGGTGAGGCTAGCGAGACATCCGACGTACTCCATTTCGTCGAACAGGTCGAAAATTATCTGGCCATTAGACCCTTACCTAGTGTGGAGCTGGTTGGCACCCTGAGTACAGTGCTCAAAGGACCCGCTTTAAGCTGGTGGAAGGCAGAAAAAAACAAGGTAACAGATTGGCAATCTTTCAAAGATGCTTTTATGTCTGCTTTTCTCCCAGATGATTACCTCACTGAGGTAGAGGACAAGTTAAGATCTATGGTGCAGCGACCCAATCAGCGTTTGAGAGATTTCGCCTATGATTACCGAGCCCTCTGCCTCAAATGGAAGCCAGCTATCACTGAAGAGGAGATGGTGAGCCACATTCTTAACAACATCAACCCAAGGGTTGCGGGTTGTCTGAGAGGGATGGTTAAATCAGTGGAACAGCTGGTGAAGGTGGGTTCGATGGTAGAGAAGGACTGGATGGGAGCGAAAGATTACTGGCAGAAAGTGAGCAAATTGCACAGCAAAGAAACAACAAATAAAAGACCACCTGAACGCCATACCTCAAAAAATCTAGCAGGGGTATCCATTGCTCAACACCACCCAATGACGTCCCTTCTACTAGTGCCAGTAACTATAACAGGACGAGAGGTGAAGGCGGTACTGGATACGGGGAGCACATACACCCTTATTCAGGAAAGCCTGTGGAGACAATTAGGAGGGGAAACAAAACCTGACACTCCCGGCCTTCTTCAACAGTTCATTATGGCTGATGGAAAAATGCACCAGGCGATTAACAAGAGATCAGTCTGTTATGAGTGGCATGACAAGGTATGCAGGTTGGACACCTATGTTATGAAGGATGCTCACCTGGCCTTTCCCCTTATAGCTGGTCTGGACTTCCTGAGAGCCGCTGATGCCATAGTGTATGTAGGCCAATGGAGATGTGGTCTGAAAATGGGCAAAGGATATGATTATCATCCATTCCTAACTGCACTTATAAATCCAATGCTGTCTTCACATCTGATGGGTGAAAGTTTAGGCACGACTGCTGCTGCTGTGAGTCTATATTATGCCTTACCGCCAACCTGGAATCCCACACATGTCTTACCCACACAAGTTGTTCCCAGCTGGGACTCCGACAATCAGAATGAATTAAAAAGGCTGATGGAAAATTGGCCTCATACCACCTCTCAAGTCCTGGGAAAAATGTCTGTGGAACAACACAAAATTATACTTTCTGACGAAATGCCCTTGAGATCCAGAGTTTATAGGGTCTCTCCATTCAAGAGGAAGATTATTGATGCACAGGTAGAACAAATGCTACGAGACCATATCATCGAGCCTTCTTTCTCTCCTTGGTCATCACCTGTAGTCCTGGTCCCCAAACCTGATGGGTCCTACAGGTTCTGTGTGGACTATAGGAGGCTGAATAGTAAAACCATCCCTGACGCTTATCCAATGCCAATCATCCACGACATCTTGGAGTCCATGGAAGGCACCTCCTGGTTCAGCACATTGGATTTGCAGTCAGGGTACTGGCAGGTTGAGATGGAGGAAAGTAGCAAAGCCAAAACAGCCTTCATCACCTCCCAAGGACTATTCCAATTCTGCTCCATGCCATATGGATTACGGAATGCAGCTGCCACCTTCCAGAGGCTGATGGAGAAGGTCCTAGCAGAGTTGAGAGGGAAGTTTTGCTTTGTCTATATTGATGACATCATAATCTATTCAAGGTCTTTATCAGAACATGTCCAACACCTGAACACCATTCTACAGAGACTAAACCAAGCTTCACTTACACTAAATATGAAGAAGTGTCACTTCTTTAAGAAGCAGCTGAAGTTTCTTGGACATATAGTCTCAGAGAAAGGGGTGGAGGTCGACCCTGAAAAGACCCGAGCGGTAGCTGAATATCCTCCTCCCAAAGACATTAAAGCCCTCCAACGCTTCTTGGGATTAGCCGGGTGGTACCACAAGTTCATTCTCCATTTTGCCCACATCACAGCTCCCTTAAACAATATAAAAAAGAAAGGAGTTAAGTGGGATTGGACTCCTGAGTGCCAAACCAGCCTTGAAAACATCAAACAGCTGTTACAAGACCCACCTGTATTGATGCAGCCTGACCTCAATCAACCGTTCCAGGTTCATACAGACGCCAGTGATGTGGGCTTAGGAGCCATCATTACCCAGCACACTCCAGAGGGGGAACGGGTAATAGCTTACGCATCACGAACATTGCGTGGACCTGAACTGAATTATTCTACGGCTGAAAAAGAGTGTCTGGCAGTGGTCTGGGCAGTGGAAAAGTGGAAACATTACCTGGAAGGAAGACACTTCGACATCTATAGTGACCATGCTGCCTTAACTTGGGCCTTCAACAGTCCTAAAACCTCTTCTCGGCTGACCCGGTGGACTCTTAGGTTGCAGCAATTCATCTTCCAAGTACATCACAGAAGAGGATGTCTGAACCTGGGACCAGATGCCTTGTCACGAGTCTGTGAAGCTCCTGAAAGTGAAAGTGTGCCCTGTCTAGCCATAATAAAAACAAAATGTGCTTCTGACATACCCCACACGTTACAGGAAATCTCACAAGCACAAAGTCATGATAATACGGTGTCTCTCCTCCAACTGGCCCAAAAAACCAGAAAGGTTCAAGAAAACCAAATAACCTTTGAGGTCCACTAGGGGGTGCTATATCGCAGAGTTCCTGTCAAGAACAATGGAAATAAATTCCAACTGGTTGTTCCTCAGGCATTAATTCCTGGTTTCTTGCACTACGTATATGATAACCCACTGGGAGGACATCTGGGACGACTAAAAACACTGTTGAGGCTCTTGGAGGTGGCGTGGTGGCCAACTGTCCGTAAGGATGTCTGGGAGTACGTAAAAGGATGTGAAACATGTCAAAAATACAAACATGACAATACAAAACCCAGCGGTTTCTTACAGCATACACAAGTGACAGAACCAGGTCACACTTGGGGGATGGATTTCATGGGACCTTTCCCGACCAGTAAGAAACGAAACGCTTACTTACTGGTGTTTGTGGATTATTACACCAAATGGGTAGAGTTGTTTCCCCTTCAAGACAGTAAGACCCCAAAGATTGTCAAAATTCTCAGGGAAGAGATCTTTACCCGATGGGGGGTCCCAAAATATCTCATCTCGGACAGGGGGGCCCAATTCACCTCCAATGTGCTTGCTGAGCTCTGCAAATCCTGGGGAAGTATTCAGAAACTCACAACCAGTTATCACCCTCAGACAAACCTGACGGAGAGAATTAACAGGACGTTAAAAACAATGATTGCATCATATGTGGGACAACATCATGAGAGATGGGACCAGTGGTTGCCTGAATTAAGGTTTGCCATCAACACCGCACATCAGGAAACCACAGGTAGAGCACCTGCTGAATTAATGATGGGCAGACAGCTACATGGTCCCCTGGAGAGGTTGATCCTCAAAAACCCCACTCCTGACCAGACCTCATATAACCTAATTGATAGACAGAACACCATGGCAGAGGAGGTAAAGCTTCGAGTAGGAGTGCAACAATCTAGACAAGCTAGATACTACAATGCCCGACGGAAAGATGCGCAGTTCCAGCCGGGAGATCTAGTCTGGGTTAGAACTCACCCTCTCTCGTCTGCCTCCAATAAATACTCTGCTAAGCTAGCGCCCAAATGGGAGGGACCAGCTGAAATAATAAAAAAAATGGGGCCAATAAATTACACCGTTCGCTGGGGAGACCCACGTAAAACAGACATTTTAAATGTGGTTAACCTGAAACGCTGGTACTGGGGAGGGGGGGAGGGGATCTATGTAGCGTGGCCACATAAGGGGATGTTTTATATTTGGTTCAATGACTTTAAACTAATTATGTTTGTCATTAATGCCTATTTGTTATATTGCTTTCCCCTGTAATCTGTCATTCCCCTCAGCTGTTGTGTGTTGTTCCCCGATCTCTGTTCACGCGAGATCTTCGCGTGAATTCGTCTTACGTGTTTTCCTGCCACGTATTCAGGAAGTTACTTTTGGTTTCTATTTAAAGAACCCCTATGCCGATAAACGGGGCTCATTTGCGAGTACACACACACGTACAAAACTCATTCACATTGGATTACTTTGGTGACCTACCTGGAAGCGCTGGGACGCCGTTCCTCCCGGAGGTATTTCGTTTGGCTCGTTGCCAGGATTACCTTTTTTTCAGAGGACATTGGTTTGTCATCAAATTCATCACTCCATCACTAGATCGATCCCAAGGACCCTACAAACACCCGGTGAGACTGATCCGATCACTGTAAATAACTCTGCGCACTCTGGACTTCACTATTACATGTACATACACCTTGTGTTGTTATTGTTGTAAATATTATTCTTGATTTTGTATACACTTGGGTTTATTGGTATTTACATCTGTGTTGATATATTTATTTGTTCCATCCTTTTACACTTATCAATAGAGACAGTACGGTAGATCCCAATATTAGTGTAAACTCCTCTTTAATATATTGGAGAGTGTTACAACTTCTTTGGAGCCCAGACATCTTTTATCTTGAGAAAAGGCCAATGAAAATTGGCATGTGGAATTTGCGTGCCACTCCCCCAGACATACGGGTATAAAAGGAGTGACGCTTCAAGTGCACATCAGATATCATAAAAGAGTTTAATTTCCTCTAAAAGAGTAGCGCAAATGAAAAACATCTTTTTCCAGATGCCTTTTCGTTTGTGTATGTTTCCTGGTTGCGATCGTTACCTCTCCACTTCCCACGGCCACAATCGCTGCTTTTCATGTTGGGCACTGCCCACGCAGGGACAGCGCTTGTGGATGGATAATGCTCTCACTGCGAGGGAACCAAGCCACAAAAGAATTGCACGAGGGTCTCGCCCTCCGAGGGATTATGGTCACGGTGTGGTCTCTCGGGCAGGCAATTTCCACCTTAATGGTCCAGGAGTGCCACCTTTGGCCCAACTTGGTTGAACCAGTTTGGCCTATTCGGCGGCACTGTAGAGGATTTCACCCAGCAATGTTCAGTGGTTAAAAGGCAGACGGGGACCATTCAACACATCCTGCCCCGGCACGATGCAATGTCTCGCACCCCTGTCTGTTTGTCACCAAGTGCATCCCCCCTGTGGCAGCAACACTGGCTCCGACACAGCCTGCCCCAGTAGGCTGGTCCCAGCATCGTGCCACCCGCAGAATGCAGACACTACCCTTCTCATGGCTGGTCGCCATGGACCCAAGAAAGGCTTCAAAGCGTTCCGCGAGACGGGCAGTCCAGGAAGTAGAAGACCCACTGCACAGGAACTGGTAAGATCACCACTCCTTCCCCCAATGGAGTGCCGGGTGAAGGTTCTTTATTTTCCTTTTCTTACATCACTGCACACCCCAAGGGCCGTGGTACCCACATTCTAAGAAAAAAGCAGTCTTCTCATTTCCTGGGCCTCACAGTCGGTGTCCCGGCCATCATTATTATGACCACCGGGCACCGTTTGTCACTCTGGCAGGCATGGCACCTCGGAGGCAGGCCTCCAGCCCCCGCGTGCCCAGCTGTGGCAAAAATCTGCCCCTGATGTGATGGTCTCCACAGGCTACGAGGACGAAAATCTTCCTCCTCCATCCCAGGTTGTTCCGGGAGCAGTCATAAGGAGCCAGTAAGAGCTTTGATGTCTCTAGGCTCAGCACCTCGGGCTCCACCCCATCGCGAGGCCCTGCCTGCTGATACATCCGACGCTGTAGTTCCTTGGTCCCTTGGAGCTTGGGGGCGTGAATGCTGCTGCCTTGTGTGAAACGAAAGGACACGATAGAGCTTGTCCCTCCAGCCCAGGTGAAGAAGGGGTTTTACAGCCCCTACTTCATCGTACCCAAAAAAGGCAACGAGTTTCGGCCAATCCTAGGCCTGTGAGTTCTGAACCTGGCTCTGCACAGACTCATATCGAGATGTCCACGCAGAAATGCATTTTAGCGAGCATCCGGCATCAGGATTGGTTTGTGGCGGTAGACCTGAAAGACCCGTACTTCCATGTCTTGATTCTTCCTCGACACAGACCCTTTCTCTGGTTTGCCTTCGAGGGTCAGGCATATCAGTACAAAGTCCCCCCCTTCGGCCTGTCCTTGTCCCCTCGTGCCTCTTCGAAAGTTGCAGAGGCAGCCCTTGCCCCGCTAAGGGAAGTGGGTGTCCGCATCCTCAACTATCTCAACGACTGGCTAATCCTGGCTCACTCGCGGGACATGCTCAGGCACCTCAGCCGCTTGGGGCTTCGGGTCAACTGTGAAAGGAGCAAGTTTCCCCGGTTCAGAGCAGACTTGGTCTCAATGATGGGCGCCTCACCAATGAGCGCACGCAGTCAGTGCTGGACTGTCTGCATGTGTTCAGACAGAACACGTTGGTCCCACTGAAACCCTTTCAGAGGCTCCTAGGCATATGACAACCATAGAGATGGTCACGCCGCTTGGGTTGATGCATATGAGACCACTTCAGCACTGACTACAGGCCCGAGTCGAGAGACGAGCATGGCGCCACGGCACACACCGCGTCCTCGTCACTTAAGTGTCCTACCACCCGTGGTGGTAGACATGATCACTCAGGCCAGGGCCCCCTCAACGAGGTGCTCTTATGGCCTGAAGTGGCATCTGTTCGCTCAGTGGTGTTCTTCCCGAGGTGAAGACCCCCAGAGATGCACAGTAGGGTCAGTGCATGTAGCCGCTATATCGGCGCATCTCGATGCAGTGGACGGTAAGTATTAGGGAAGCACGATTTGATCATCAGGTTCCTGAGAGGAGGTTAAACCCCCCCCAGCCTGCGCCTCGTTCCCTCGTGGGACCTCTCCGTGGTCCTTCGGGGTCTTCGGGGAGCTCCCTTCGAGCCCATTGAGTAAGCAGAGCTGAAGGAGCTCTCTCTGAAGACCGCCCTCCTGACAGCGGTCATCTCCATCAAGAGGGTAGGGGACCTGCAGCCGTTCTCTGTCAGCGAACTGTGCCTAGAGTTCAGTCCGGCTTACTCTCACGTCATCCCTTTCAGGGATCAGGTGGTGAACCTGCAAGCGCTGCCCCAGGAGGAGTTGCTGTGTCCGGTGCGTGCTCTTCGCATCTAATTGGATCGCACGCAGAGCTTTAGAAGCTCAGATCAGCTCTTTGAAGGGAAGTGCTGTCTCCAAACAGAGGATCGCTCACTGGGTCGTCGATGCCATCACCATGACATACCATGCCTAGCACTTGCCATAGCCCATTCTACCAGGGGTGTTGTTAGGTGTTGTTGTAACACCTAAAACCTTTGCAAGGTTTTATAACCTCAGGGTTGAGAATTTCCATTGGCCTTTTCTCAATTTTTTTCCCCTAGTGTCAACTCATCGACACAACATCTTTTACAAAAGAATAAATGAAATAATTAAATATGCCATAACATTTCTTGGTTTAGATTTGTTTATTTAGAATAGTTAGGATCTATTGTTGGATTGCATTTATGTCTCTAAAAAGTCTGCAAGAATTGTATTAATTTATTTCTGATATTAATGGTAAAAATGTACATTATGTTTAACAAGAGAGTAAATGATTGAACAATCAATTATTAAAAAAATTATAGTAAAAAACTGTAATTGGGCATTCCCAGAATTCCCAGTGTGACCATAACATTTAATTATATTTTAGGGGAATAGTTATGTTTCATCTTATTTTTAATATCAGTTTCGTACACTTGGATGTTCTGTTTTCATATTTGATGTAGTTTAGTTAATGTTTACTGCATTATTTAAATCTCACATGTGTTCCTTGATGGTGTTTAGTGTTTGTGTGAGTGACTATTCACTGTCTCTACATGTTTATTGGTCATTGCTCCTGGAAGAGCCACTATTGATGAACTTCATTTCATCATATGCCCTTCGGTAGTTACTACGGTGATTAACAAATACCTTTGAAAAGCAGATTTTTGCAGTTTCAGAAGGCTAATATAAAGTTTATAAAACAAAATGTATACTGTAAATTTAACAGATTTTTTTTACAGTATCATTGTTGTCATGTGAATTACAACCATTTTAAACTGTAAAATGTAACCACAGCTGCCACTTTTTGTTTTGGTAAAAACAACAGGATTTATTTTACAGTGTAGTCATGCCCAATTCTATCAAAAGTTTACCTTGATTTGAATAAACACTAAAAACAGAGATGAAAAAGAACGCTTAAAGATAACTTTTGTGTGAAATTTTAATTTTTCTTCTGTAAAATTAACTTTTCGTGATGTCTTCCAAAGTGTTTTTTTTATATTATTATTATTTATATTTTTTATTTTGTCACAATTTTTCTCTGGCCAGTGTTAAGTTTCATATTACCAGTGTTTGTGGAAACCACCATGTGTGTTACAACTAACCCTGCGTTAGTTTGTGCGCCGCTCTCCCTGTTATTCAGAAATGGAAGCGCAGCGTAGTTCTAGTGGGAAGACTATGTAACAAGTAGAATTAGGTACTGCGCCTTTAAGATCCACGTACTCTGTTACTCCCTCACTCAGAGTGGGCAGTCCATATGAGAAGCGCGAGCTGAGAACATCGCATGTAGGGACATTCTAAAACGCTTAACGTGAAAAACGCTTAACGTGGCTTACTGCACTAAGACAGTGATATTAAAAGACCAAACTCAGTATACATCATATTAATAAACCATACTATGTATAAAAAAGTAAGATGAGTCCAAAATATGAACGCAACGCGTTTAATTACACGTTAAGCATTTTCTTCCCATAGAAAACCGTTATAAGAAAACGCTTAACGTGGCTTACTGTACTAAGACAGTGATATTAAAAGACCAAACTCAGTACACATCATATTAATAAATATGATTATATGTTTATATAATATTTATAAATATAATATATATATATATATATATATATATATATATATATATATATATATATATATATATATATGTGGAATAATATAATATATATTTTATAGTATATTAGTACAGTAAGCCACGTTAAGCATTTTTCACGCTAAGCGTTTTCTTATAACGGTTTTCTATGGGAGGAAAATGCTTAACGTGTAATTAAACGCTGCTATGCTCATATTTTGACTCATCTTACTTTTTTATATATAGTATGGTTTATTAATATGATGTGTACTGAGTTTGGTCTTTCAATATCACTGTATTAGTACAGTAAGCCACGCTAGCGCTCTCTTACGAGAGGTTCTCTCGTATTATGTAAGCTAGCTTACGCTTACGGAAAGATTCATCTTTTCTGAGATACTGAAGCCAAAAAATTATCCTTAATTTTTGTATCCATTGTCAACGCAGTGCGGCAGCTGCAGACCTTGAGCGGGCTAGCTAGCGAGCTCATAGGTTGCTCTGCGGCAACTGCTGCAGCCTATAGACGAGCTTGGGCTAACTCAGCATCCAATGAGAGGCGTCCGCGCGCTCACTGCAACAAAGCCCGCCAAAATGGGCGTGACTAGAGTGCATATAAGCGTAGTTCGTAGGCTGGAACCCTGATTTTCATTGACTGAAGCGAAGCTCTTCGCATCTCTGAACTGGAAGCCGCGTCGCCGTTCGAGGGGCATCAAGCAAGCGTGGACAGCGCTCGAAGAAGCCGGCCGTCTTCGCCACCTTCAGCCGTCCTGCGAGCTACGCCATCCGGCGACGTATCCTTTTAAAGCAAGCTAGTTTTTATGAACTTCACAAAAGAGTACGAGCGTCTTTTAAAGATGCCTCGCTCCACTTGCGCCTCATGCTGCGCCCTCTCAGCACCGGAGACCGCCACGCCATCTGGCGCTCTCTGCCTGGGACTGGGGCATGCAGAGCTTGCCCTCGCTGAAGGCGGATGCGATCTCTGCGAGGAGCTTCCGATGTCGACCCTGCGGGCTCGACTCGGCGCTCAGGACCGAGCCGCCGCGCCTTCCATTCAGCCGCGCAGTAAAAAGCGCCGCTCTCAAAGGCTGCCGAACCAGTGGTAGAAGCGATTGCCTCACCGGAGCCCCTCCTCGAAAGCATCGCCTTCACCCTCCCCGCCCACCCGGAGGCGCAGTTGCCGCCAGCGGCTGCTCTGCTGCCATCTCGGACTAAGAAGCGGAGGATAAGGGCTGTTCCATCATGGCTTCGGACAGCGAGGAGTGGTCAGGCTCACACGCCTCCTCCTCGCCCAGGAATCCAGCAGGACCCGCGCCGAGTCGAGGGGAACTAACGCCTCCTCACACAGTCCGCCGACCGCCTCGGGCTCGAGTGGTCACCGCCCCTGAGCAGGCTCCCAACAGACTCCACGCCGCGACCTTTGCCCGCCCTCCGCGAGATGGCGGTCTAAGCTGGTGCTCCCGCCTAAGGCCTGCAGAACTACTTCCGCCTGTGTTGGCCGCGCCTATACCGCCGCCGGCCAAGCCGCATCTGCTCTGCATTCCATGGCCGCCTTACAGACAGAGGCTGTTTCAGATCTGACTAGCCGACTTGGGAGAAGCTGAACGCACTACGCGCGCTCTCTCTGTCCGGTCTCTTCGGTTCCGCGGTGAGTGGCATTGTTGACCGCTTCGAAGCCCAAGCCATGAATCTCTTTCTGCCTCGTCGCGCTAGCTCCTCTGCAGGCCGCCCACGTGACCAGCCTCCTGCACGAGCCTCTTCACAGCGCCCAGCTCAACAAGCCAGACTTCTCAGCGTCGACAGGGCGGCCGCCCTCGATCGCGCTCAGACAGCCGCCGCGAGACCGCCGCCTCCTGCGGGCCTCGGCCTAAGATTGTACTGAAACCTGAGCAACCGAAGTCCTCCTAGCGTTGTTGAGAAAACGACGGCTCAGTCCCGCCACGGCCGGACCACCGTCAAAGCTCGCCCCTGTCAGTCCCCTTCTCTCAGGCTACTGCAGTGGTGGATTCAGCAGCCAACAAGCCGGGTGATACTACCCGCTTGCCTGCACTCAAACGCCGTTTTCAGGGCTGACCCAAAGAAATCTTGTAAAGAGTAAACATGCCTTATGTGTAGAAAATGTGCCCACAATCCAGTGCTCACCCCTACACACAAGCATTACACATCCCGTGTCCCTATCAGAGCACACTCACATAAGCGGTTACGACCGCTCGAGTGTTGGAGTTAAACGCTCCACGAGCCCGCGCGCTAGCCCTCCTCTGCCCGCT
This sequence comes from Xyrauchen texanus, assembly GCF_025860055.1. Classification (NCBI taxonomy): domain Eukaryota; kingdom Metazoa; phylum Chordata; class Actinopteri; order Cypriniformes; family Catostomidae; genus Xyrauchen; species Xyrauchen texanus. Next base: position 1,487,332 of record NC_068317.1, on the reverse strand, counting down.
CTGTCACACGGCCAGCTGTATGTAAGTCCCGTGACGCCCCTGTCAGTCCCCTTCTCTCAGGCTACTGCAGTGGTGGATTCAGCAGCCAACAAGCCGGTGATATTACCCGCTTGCCTGCACTCAAACGCCGTTTCCACGGCGACCCAAAATAAAGCCTTATGTGTAGAAAATGTGCCCACAATTCAGTGTTCACCCCTACACACAAGCATTACACGCCCGTGTCCCTATCAGAGCACACTCAATTAAAGCGGTTACGACCCGCCGAGTGTTAGGGTTAATAAACGCACTCACCTAATCCGCGCAGCGCACCCATTCTCTGGCCGCTCTGTCACACGACTCAGCCTTATGTGTAGAAAATGTGCCCACAATCTAGTGTTCACCTCTACACACAAGCATTACACGCTCCGTGTCCCCATCAGAGCACACTCAAAAGCGGTTACTGAACCACTCGAGTGTTAGAGTCAATAAATGCGCTCACGAATACGCGCGCGCTCCATTCTCTGCCCGCTCTGTCACACGGCCAGCAAACACTTCTCTGTATGTAAGTCCCGTGCTCGTGGCTATGCTTGCGCATCACTTAACAGACGTGACTCTTTCCCCATTCACCTCAATCGGAAGTCACTCACAGAACAGCCTGTCCATGCTGTCTCGCGAGCAGTCCAGCATAAGCACAGTAAGCGGCTCACACATTCTGTTCAGCGACTGTGTGCGGCAATCAGAGCGATTTGGCCATTCACCCTCTAACATTACGCTTCAAAGCGTAGGAAGATATTCCAGGGATATCCGAATGGGTGTTAAGCACAATAAAACAGGGCTATTTGCTACAGTTCGATCGCCGTCCTCCTTACTTCAGAGCTGGCTCGAAACTACTTTGAACACGGAAGCAGCGTGCATGCTTCGTTCAGAAATAGCAAACCTTCTGTGCAAAAGGGCCATAGAGAGATTGACGCCTCCCCTGAGCTGAGTCGGGGTTTTACAGCCGTTATTTTCTTGTCCCCAAGAAAGACGGCGGCCTCAGACCAATATTAGATCTCAGGGTTTTGAACAAAGCGCTTGCAAAAGACCGTTCAAAATGCTTACAACCAGCAAACTCCTCGCGCATGATGCGCCAGGGGGACTGGTTTATTTCTCTCGATCTGAAAAATGCATACTTTCAGATTCAGATAAATCCCGTCACAGGCCATTCTTGAGATTCAGCTCGACGGCCAGGTTTATCAATACACCGTCCTTCCGTTCGGCCTGTCCTTAGCACCCCGTACTTTCACGAAGTGCATGGACGCGGCGCTCGCACCCCTGCGGAGTCAGGGTTTGCGAATTCTGAACTATTTGGACGATTGGCTGATTTTGGCACAATCACATACAGAGCTTCTGTCTCACAGGACAGTTCTCCTCAGTCATCTGAACAGTTTGGGCCTTGCAGTCAATTGGACCAAGAGCCAGCCCAGTCAGGCAATTTCCAGCCAAGTCAGGCAATTTCCTTCCTTGGAATAGAACTAGACTCAGTGGCAATGGCGGCTCACTTATCTACACAGCGTGCGCGCCGTGTGCAGCGACTAGCCGCGTCATTTCAGATGAACAGCCTCACACCTCTGAAGAAATTTCAGAGAGTGCTAGGCTACATGGCCTCAGCCGCAGCAGTACTTCAGCTGGGTTTACTACACATGCACCCACTTCAGCATTGGCTAAACACCCGCGCGTCTCGCTGGGCTTGGGCCACAGGCCGCCAGCCCATCAAGGTGACTCAGACCTGTATTTCAGCTCTGCAGCCCTGGACAGTGGCCGAATGGTATCAGCGGGGAGTGACAATGGGAGCTGTATCTCGCCGAAAAGTCATCTCGACAGACGCGTCCAACACGGGTTGGGGCGCGGTCTCGCGAGGGCTCTCGGTTTTCGGCCTATGGTCAGTTCAGGAAAAGCTCCTTCACATAAATTGTCTGGAAATGATAGCGGTCGAGTACGCGCTGCGTGCGCTTTCTCCCGGTCATTCAGGGTCACCACATCCTGGTCCGTTCGGACAACAGATCTGTGGTATCCTACCTAAACCGTCAGGGCGGTGTCAGATCCAGGAACCTCTTCCATCTGACCGAAACGCATACTGAGTTGGTCCCAGTGCCACCTGCGCTCGCTGAGGGCGACGCGCGTGCCAGGCCACCTGAACGACGGCCCGGACAGACTGTCCAGAGACAATATTCCCCAGGGAATGGTCCCTGCACGCTCAAACAGTCCAGACGTTATGGCACCTATTCGGCAGAGCAGAGATAGACCTCTTTGCGTCCAAAGAGAACTCTCACTGCCCAATATTTTTCTCGAAAAGTGAGGACGCAGCTGGCCCAGGACTGGCCCAGACGCCCGCTTACGCCTTCCCTCCCGTCTCGCTATTGCCACAGGTAATGCAGAGGATCAGGAAGCAGCGTCACTCGGTGCTCCTCATAGCCCGCGTTGGGAGAATCAGACATGGTTCGGAGCTTACGCAGCTGTCACTGACAGCGCCGTGGCCCATCCCAGTGAGAGCAGATTTCCTCTCTCAAGCTCGCGGCACAATCTGGCATCCCCACCCAGACGCTGGGCGCTGCATGCGTGGGTGATCAGCGACTACCCGTCGCTCTGCCAGGAGTAATAAACACCATCATACACGCTAGAGCCCCTTCCACGAGAAGACTCTATGCGTCAAAATGGTCTGTGTTCTCAAAATGGTGCACCAACCGAGACCTGGACCCGCAGACATGTGGGGTGTACGTCGCTGCTTCGTATTTCTACAAGAGCTGCTGGATAAGGGCAGATCCCCATCCACGCTCAAAGTGTATGTGGCGGCCGTTGCGGCGTTCGCTGAACCCCTGCACGGCCACTCATGGGGTAAAAACGAGCTGGTCATCCGCTTCCTCAGGGAGCTAGAAGGATGAACCCCAGCGCCCCCATCGGTTCCTATCTGGGATCTTTCTATAGTTCTCGAAACTATGAAAGCCCCCTTTCGAACCACTTCAATCCGTGGATTTGAAATACCTTTCACTCAAAACCGTTTTTCTGACTGCCCTGTCATCAGTCAAGCGTGTGGGAGACCTTCACGCGCTGTCTGTCAGCGCTGCGTGTCTTGAGTTTGGACCAAGTGACTCCAAGGTCATTTTAAAGCCTAGACACGGCTATGTTCCCAAGGTGATCGGTACTCCTTTCAGAGCACAGGTCATTTCCCTATCGGCGCTGCCAGCACCGATAGCTGACGCGACGCCAATCTCCTTTGCCCGGTCAGAGCACTGAGATTGTATACTGCGCGCTCCGCCGCTTTCAGATGCTCTGAGCAGCTTTTCGTTTAGTTCGAGGGCGCACCAAAGGTCTCGCCGCCTCGAAACAGCCACTATCTAGATGGATAGTGGACGCTATTGCTGCTGCATACGGCGTCAAAGACCTGCCATGCCCGTTGGGCATTAGGGCTCACTCCACTAGAGGCATGGCATCCTCGTGGGCATGGTCCAGCGGGATTTCCATTCACGACATATGTGTGGCAGCGGGATGGACTTCCCCTCCACCTTTGTCAGATTTTACAATATGGAAGTGCCCGCTCTTCAGGCAAAACTACTAGCGGTTTAATTAGCTACAGCTCCCTGGTGAGCTGCACTGATGGGACACATTCCACACAGACCGGCACCGCCGCGCTGTCGTTCCCTTCCCACTATGTGCTTATGTATTACACAATCAATGACCCGCATTCTTGCCGGCCAAATATTATTTCCCCACTCATAAGGGCTCCCCGGGTCCCCCTTAATTCCCTGGGGCTCATACAGTGGATGCTTGGCGCGACGGCGTTGACAATGGGTTCCGTGAGCGTAAGCTAGCTTACGCATATACGAGAGAACCTCTCGTAAGAGAACGTGTCGGTTACCTAATGTAACCTCGGTTCTCTCTAGATGAGGGAACGAGTATTGCGTAGCCGGCCGTGCTTCGCGCCACGAGCGACTTTTCGCTTCAGTCAATGAAAACCAGGGTTCCAGCCTCACGAACTACGCTTATATGCACTCTAGTCACGCCCATTTTGGCGGGCTTTGTTGCAGTGAGCGCGGACGCCTCTCATTGGATGCGAGTTCAGCCCAAGCTCGTCTATAGGCTGCAGCAGTTGCCGCAGAGCAACCTATGAGCTCGCTAGCTAGCCCGCTCAAGGTCTGCAGCTGCCGCACTGCGTTGACAATGGATACAAAAATTAAGGATAATTTTTTGGCTTCAATATCTCAGAAAAGATGAATCTTTCCCGTAGCGTAAGCTAGCTTACGCAATATTCGTTCCCTCATCTAGAGAGAACCGAGGTTACGTTAGGTAACCGATACGTTTTCTTATAACGGTTTTCTATGGGAAGAAAATGCTTAACGTGTAATTAAACGCGTTGCGTTCATATTTTGGACTCATCTTACTTTTTTTATACATAGTATGGTTTATTAATATGATGTGTACTGAGTTTGGTCTTTTAATATCACTGTCTTAGTGCAGTAAGCCACGTTAAGCGTTTTTCACGTTAAGCGTTTTTCACGTTAAGCGTTTTAGAATGTCCCCGCATGTATGCATGCAAGCCCGTTTTATATTTCTGTTGTGCTTATTCTGCTTTTATTTCTATTCAGTAACGCAGTTGTTGTTAGCTGTGTGTTTTGCAAACTGCCCATGTGTGCGTGGGACCGACGACAATGCTGATAATAAATCACCACGGTGGAATATCAGTTACGTCTTGTGAGTCTTTGCTTACACCTGACTACAACCATTTAGGCAAGCTATCCGGCCCCTTTTGATGAAGAGCGTTACAACTAGCAGCTGTATATGGCGTTAGAAGTTGGACAAAACAGCGCAAGCCCATAAAGGCCTACGCCAAAGAGAGACATTACTTTTCTGTTTTACATTCATCAAATAAATGGCATCTTAAACCTCACTCAAGCCTGCGTGTCTTCCCGATAGAAACATCCCTTTCATCACAGAAATTAATTTCACATTGGACACTCTCACTCAGCTTTCTTCTCTCCACATCCGCTATGCATGAACAGCTTTGCCTTGCTGACATTCCTGTATTTTTGTCCCTTCATCCAGGCCTTTCAAAACAGACATTTTTGGTGGAATTCCAATGTCTTGAAGCACTTACTCATTCTTTATTACAATTTTTTAATATATATATATATATATATATATATATATATATATATATATATATATATATATATATATATATATATTAAGGTTTATGGAATAGGTTATTTTATATGTAATGTTGTTATCATTATTATCATCTTTAGTTGCATATATATATATATATATATATATATATATATATATATAAAAATGCAACTAAAGATGATAATAATGATAACAACATTACATATAAAATAACCTATTCCATAAACCTTTTTCAATTGCTTAATAAAACAACAATATTATATCACATACAAAACATGAAACGCGTACACACACATTTACAAATATATGTCAAAAATATTATTTCATATTACTTTCCCATTTGACAACTAATCCCAGTCTCTCACACCATGTGTGTCATTATATCAATTTACACATCAATAACAAAAATGTATATATATAAAACATAAAAAAAAAAAAAAAAAATCTTAACTCAAACCATGGAGTGATTGATATGATCCCTTAAAGACATTTTCACATGACTTGGCTTTATTAAAGCACACTTCATTATGTCTTTGTGCTTTGACTAATTACTTGATATTATGATAAGCACATCAAACTGGCCATGATGTCTTTTTCTACAGATACTGGCACTGGCACACTGCTATTGTTCCACGTTATTTATTCATTACTGTAAAGTGTGCATGTGCTTATTAGATAGGTTAGAGAATCTAAAAAATACATTTTGTGACGTGGTCGGCCGTCGTATCAATTCCATTACACGCCTCGATTGTTCACACATTATATATAGACCTGAATATGGTTTAGCTTATCCAGTTAATTCCATGTGTAGGCATGAAAGTGGTTGATGATGTTATCTGACCTAATTAACCTGTGTAAAGCTGTGACTGAAAGACAGAACCGATCATCCCTCATATACTGTAAGTGTTCATTACTATCATCAGGCTGCACTGGTACCATACTGTTCTGTTACCACTTAATGTGTTAGAAGACTTGTTTCCATTCTTCAAGTATTCTTTGTGCTTTTTTTATTTGGCCGTGTTCCCTTTAAGTATCTATATTTTCAGTAAGGAGTCATGTCATGTGACCTTTAATCAGGAAGTAAGCAAGCATCAGTGTTGCCAGATGTACGATAATTATCGTATTTGTACGATAATTTTGACCTCTGTACGATGTACGATCAATAATGAAAAAAATCCCATAATGTACGATAATTTCAGAGTTTTCAATCGTTCGTCCAAAGACACATCCTACCGCTTCTCTCTCTGACCCCGAATCATTTCGCAGGCTCGCCTGACTGCATGCAAGCACGTATACACACACACACACACACACACACACACACACACACACACACACACACACACACACACACACACACACACACACACACACACAGACACACAGAGGCACCACACGTCAACACTACACTACAGTTTTGCCGAAGAAGACAGATCAGTTTAACAAAACGAAGCAGTAAAGTGCTAAAAAAATGAGTTCAGAAAGGGAAGGTGAGGACAGTGGAGGGGCGAAGAGGAAGGCAGAGTCTGAAGAGCAGCGGAAAAGTAAGCATAGGCCACAAACATATAGGACAGAGTGGGAAAAAGATTCCACTTTTGCAGGATGGCTAAAACCTGTCCCAGGAAACGATGCTAAAGCAGTCTGTCGTTGTTGCAACGTCCAAATGGTGGCAGAGATCACGGTTTTAAAAAATCATGAAAAGTCCAAGAAACATACAGATAAAAAGAAAAATCTAGCCCCATCACAAAGGTCCATAGCACAATGCCTACAGAAACCACCTGAAAAGCAAAAGTTAGATGATCTGTGAAGAATGCTGAAATCAAGTTAACAGGGTTCATGGCAGAGCACAACGTACCTCTGAGAATCTCAGACCATTTGGTCTTGGTCTTAAAAGATATTTTCCACGATTCACATATAGCCGAAAATATGACCCTTGGGCGCACAAAAACGACTGCTATAACCAAGCATGTCATTGGGGATTGTTATTCTGAAAGTCTAACAGAAATTCTTAAAAGAAAGAAATTCAGTGTTTTGATTGCCTATGTCAGTTGATTCGTCAATGTAAAAACACTGTGTGTAGTTGGTCGTTTTTTTGATGAGGGACCAAGGAAGATTCAGACCAGGTTTTGGAAACTGGTACAAATCTTCTCGAACACAGACGACCACAGACATGCTAGAGAGGGAGCCACTGTTGAACGACTTTACGCCGAGATGATGAAGTCATTCACTGATGCAGGTGTACCACTTGAAAATATTGTGGGGTTTGGGTCAGATGGCTGCAACACAATGATGGGGAAACACAACTCTGTCTCCAGCCGCCTCAGGAGTGATCTTCCAGGCATCACAGTGCAGCACTGCATGTGTCACTCACTGCACCTTTGCGCAAGCGAGGCATGCAGACAACTCCCTCGTAGGTGTGAGGATTTAGCCAGAGACATTTATGGGTACTTCAGAAACAGTGCAAAACGTATCGCGCAACTCCGAGAATTCCAAGATTTTTGCCACGTTGGGCCCCACAAAATGCTCAAGCCGTCACAGACTAGATGGCTGTCACTGAACGACGTTGTAAAACGTGTGTCTGCGCAATGGGATGCTCTCCGTCTTTTTTTCACAGATCAGTGGCTTGAGGCCAGACTTACTGCTACGGAGACTATTTTTCACTCACTCAATGACCAGTCTCTACGCCTCTTCTATTATTTCCTTGAATGGGTCCTACCGAAATTCACAGATCTTAATCAGTATTTTCAGAGTGAAAAGGTGGTGATCACTTCATTGAGAAGCAAGGTCTGCGAGACTTACAAAGATCTGCTTCTGACGTTCATGGATAGGGACCATGTCATGCGCACTCCACTGAAAGACATTGACATCAATAATGGCCCAAAGGTCACACTGAGCTCAATGTACTTGGGCATAAAGGTGATGCAGCATGTGCAGCAGCCGCAGGCAAAAATTTCGCCAGCAAATCTGACAGATTTTTATGTGCGCTGTCAGAAATTTCTACAGGTTGCCTGTGGGGAAATCAAGAAACGATTTGATTTTGATGATGCTCTCTTGACCCGCCTTGTATGCCTTTCTCCTGCCACTGCAACAGATGCAAACGCACAAGTTGAGCATCCGTCTCTGCTCCCCCTCATGGAACAAGTGCCACGGCTGATTGACATGTCAGACACAGACAGTCTCCAAGTCATTGATGACCAGTGGAGACGATTGCCTCTCATGGCCTTAAGTGAAGACACGAAAGAAATGGATGTCGATGAATTTTGGCATCATATTTCTATGTTGGAGGATTTCCAGGGCATAGCCATGTTCAGCGAACTGGGAAAGTTTGCTCTGGATGTGCTTGTGTTTCCACACTCAAATGCATCATGCGAACGAGTGTTTTCAAAAGTCAATCTAATCAAAACAAAACCACGAAACCGACTCATTACAGACACTCTGAATGGACTTCTGCACACATCGGAGTGTGTGAAGAATGCTGGTGGGTGTCACGCCTTCAAACCGACGAACACTATGCTGCGCTCCATGACGGCATCCAATCTGTACCATAAAAGGATTCCCCAACCAACAACATCTGCCAACACAGCACAAGTGGATGTGGCATCCGATGATGACAGCGACTTAGAGATCGAATTTGAATCTTTCTAGTGTTAATTGTGCACTTTTTTCGTTTAAGGTCTAGTTCAAAATGTGGACTGTCGGCATATCTTTTGCACTTTGGCAAAAAAAAGTTAAGTATTCAGACTTCCTCCAGTTAGTGTGAGCGTATTACACAGCTTGTTTAAATTGGCTGTAAAATTAGTTGGAAAATAAAATTGTTGGAAAATAGCTATATTTTATGCGTTTGGTTCATGTACGATAATTTTTCTCAAAAAACAATAATTTTGAGGTTTTGGTACGATACTTCGACATTTCTAATCTGGCAACACTGGCAAGCATTGCAGAGAGCAGCATTTTTTATTGTATCTGGGCTAATCCTGTGATATCTGCATACATCTTATGCCTGTTGTAGCATCGTGTGTATGTACTGATTGTTTTAACAATATTTATGATTGTAGATCATTATTTGGGGACTATGTTAACTTCACAAGTTAACCTTTAGAAGTCTGTTATTTACTATCTGCATCTCTGTTGTTGATGTTCATATCCTTATGTGCTAAAGGATATGCTGTTTTCTAGATCATTGAAAGTTTATATTACAAGTACAGATAAATAAGTGATTTGATAATTGTCTTCAGGTTAAAATATAATGTCATATTATATTCAGAAATGTCTACTAAATAATTACAACTTGTAACGATACAAACTCGGGGATCTAATTAATATAATTTGAGTTAATGTATTTCTGTGCATGTTAAAGGACAAACTTAGTGCTGATTATGCCTTTGTATGTTTCAGTTTCACTCTTTCCTTGCAACGTTAATAAACCTGTGGACAAGGAGCTAACTGTCTTCAGAGTCTTGATGTTAGGAAGAGTTTACCTGGCTGTCAAGTTATATACAGAACATATAGCGAGGACAGCACACATACATTAACATTGAGTCCCTCACTTTAAAGTCGTTTGTCAAATCTGAGACCAAATAGTCCATATCTGGAGCTAAATCAGATGAAGAGTGCTTTGTACTAAGCGGTTCTGTGGAGAACTCACAGATCTAGAAAATGTAGAACGTGTGGAGGCCGTAACTCGCTTTACCTGCTCTGTGTTTCTTGGATATTACTTATTCATGTTGATTCTCCTCATGATAAGACCTTGTCTGATGGTTGATGGGATATTGACTTTAAGGGTGAATCACATTTAAGGATATACAAGATGATGAAAAGAGAAAGTTTATTGACTAATTATTATTTAATTTTTTTTATCTTTCAAACGTTATGAATATTTCAGTCATGAATATCACTTTTTTATATAGCGTTTTCTTATTGCATTCCTGAATGTTGATAACATCACATTGACTTTAATTTAGCTTTTTTCCCAAATAGTAATAGTTTATCAAAACAAAACTACTTACCCTCTTTTTTTAATCTCACACAATTTGTTTAATGAATTTCAGCCTTATTGATGAGACCTTTTTCTTCATTATGATCTCAGTTACAGTCTTGTCAACAAAAAGTTACACCACCAACATTTTTACAGAGATATTGAATATGTTCTCTCACAAAAGGTTTTGCATTCCCTTGCAATAGCATTTTTCCATTGTTAACGAAAATTAAACATGGTTTTACTACAGTAGCCATAGTTGAATTTTGATATTTGTAACAAAACAATAGGAACTACAACATTTACAATGCAGGTTTTGGGGCACTGTTCGTTCTACCCAAATGTTTTTTGTTAAAATAAACCACATATATTTATTTTCCCATCAAAACACAATTGTATTGCGTTTAAGTAACTTAAGTTGTGTAATGGTCCACTATACTTAATTATCAAGCGTTAAACTAACGTAAGTGGTTTGATTTCGCGATTCAAAAAAAACGGATGTGACGATTTCCAACGTATTGGATGAAGACGGCGCGCGCGAACGAGGTGACAACGAGGTGCATGGTGTCAGTATCATCCTGGTAAGAAAAGTTAATTATAAAGTTATTCCGAATGCAAAGTGTTTAATTTCTTTTAGTGTTTCGTTAAGTCTGTTCTGGGATGCTTTTAATATTGTTTAACTATCAAATATTGTGTTGAATGTGTTGATTACGGTATTAATTGATGATTGCATTCGATTAAAAAGATGACTAACGAGGGACATTCTAAGATGTTTAATGTGGCTAACGGTGATATTATACAAATCTAATAATATATATATATATATATATATATATATATATATATATATATATATATATGATAAACCTTACAATGTACAGATGAACCCAGCATATGAATGCAACGCGTTTAGTTCATATTCTGGGTTAATCTGTTTATAACGTCAGCCTGTAGTTTATTAATAAGGTATGTAACTTAACGTTACAGAATTTGATCTTTTAATATTAAATTCTCAGTATTAATTATTTAGCCAGCTAAGCATTTATAACCTGTGAGTAAATTTGCTTTTCTGTACATAGTATGCTTTATTAGTGTAGTATGGTTAGTATTAGTACATTAAACACATTAAGCGTTTTAGAATGTCTAATAACAAAACATCCCAGTGCTTTAATCTAAGCTACAGTCCCAGTAAAATTGGCTGAAGCTCATTCGCCTGTAGACGGATATATTTTGACATGTTTTCTGATGTTCTTTTTTTTATGACAGTATGTTTTTCATTATGGTTTTTCCAGTTCATCACTGCCTAAATTTGGTGAAATGAAGGAATGCCACAACTTTGCTGATTGAAAAAACAACGTTTTGGCTAAGGTAAGTGAAGCACCTTTTTAGGATTTATAAAAAGAAGTAATAATTTTGCAAACTTTGTTACAACCCACGGCTTTGCACAATGATAGTATTTAATGTTTTACGAATGATGCTAAAGCACTGATTGAGCTGTGAGCAGACAGTGTAAATCAATGCACTGTAGAAAAGAGTGACTATAAATGAGAAAAAACAAAGTTGGAATGTTATTTAAATTATATCAATTATTAAATTAAATTAAGGAAAACAATTATCAGTTCCATATCAGATTCCAGATGATCAATGGCTTATGCCTCGGCCACTATATTGGGTATAACAAATTCATTTTCATGTGTTTGTAGGTTTGTGCAGAATTTGAGAGAATTACGACAATCCCATTGGTGTCAACATTCTTTGCCAAGCTGGATGGATACTCCGGAAAACTAATGAAGATGTTTGCAAACCGAGGAGTCGTCCTTGGACAAAGAATTAAAAACCTCTTGGTGCCCACTACACGGGTATGAAAAACTGCACTCAACAAAACCTTTTATTAAAACATTATTCTCTCACTGGCCACTGACTTTTGGGGTTATGCTCATGAGCATGCATAAAAACAACCCACAGACTTAATAAGATAAGGTTTATTACCATGATAAATACAATAAGTACAAAGTATTACTGTAAACTGACAGATGTTACATATAACATTTTGTTCATCGTATTGAAAGACATTTTCAACAGCTACTTTTCCACCATTGGACCAAACCATTCTCTTTGTTTAACTGTTCCATTCTGTGCCGATCCTGCCCAGCTGGTATGGATATGGTTTATATAACCATATACGGTTTAATAACGCTTGGCAATGTTGGAAAAGTGGCTAATGTTTGTTAGAAGTATATCTTGACTGCTTGCCTGTATTACCCTTAAAGGGATAGTTCACTTTAAAATGAAAGTTCTGTCATCATATACTCACCCTCATGTTGTTTCAAACCTGTATGAATTTCTTTCTTCTGCTGAACAGAAAGGAAGATATTTAGAAGAATGTCGGTAACCAAACAGTTATCTGGTCCCATTGACTTCCATATAAAAAATGTTTTATACTATGGAAATCAATGGGACCAGATGACTGTCTGGTAAAGTAATATAAGTAAATAATCAGGCAAAGTAATAATAGATGAATGTTATTTGCATCTTTAGACTGATGACATTGAAGTGAGGAGAGCATGCATAATCAAATCTCTCTGTGCATACCTGAACGAAGACCCTAGCAGTCTGGTTTGGGAGTATATGGTGAGTATGTGCTTTTTAAAATGTTGCTGTATTTTCAAGGATGCTTAAAGGGGTGGTTCAGGATTTTCTACATCGGACCTCATTTTCAAGTGAGCCTGGTTGTTATTCATCAGTGGAGACAGTTTTCAAAAAAATTCATCCAGCCCTTACTTTTGGATAGTTCGCCGGTGCTAGGCTAGCGCGAGTCAGCGGTGCAAGTTAGCCTGCCATTAAAAACAGTTTTACACACTCCACAGTACACCAAAAGCAAATAAATTATAACGCCAGACTATCGATGTAAATGTCTGTTGAGAGAATAATGTTAGAAATCAAACTACACTTTCATCACATTGCATTAGTTATAATTTGTTCCCTGTATTTATAAGCAGTCTACAGCAGCGGCGGAGTTATATTTGGTTACCTAGGAAACCGAGAGAGCCAGTCCACATAACAATCACGCAAGTGTATTGTAAATGTAATGCGATAATTGAGATGCAATAGTACTTTGATTTCTAACATTATTCTCTCAACAGACATTTACATCGATAGTCTGGCGTTATAATTTATTTGCTTTTGGTGTACTGTGGAGTGGGTAAAACTGTTTTAATGGCAGGCTAACGTGCACCGTTGACTCGTGCTAGCCTAGCACCGGCGAACTATCCAAAAGTAAGGACTGAATGAATTTTTTTTAAAACTGTCTCCACTGATAAATAACAACCAGGCTCACTTGAAAATGAGGACCGATGTCAAAGCCTGAACCACCCCTTTAAAGGGTTAGTTCACCCAAAAATGGAAATTATGTCATTAATGACTCACCCTCATGTCGTTCCAAGCCCATAAGACCTCCGTTCATCTTCGGAACACAGTTTAAGATATTTTAGATTTAGTCCGAGAGCTTTCTGTCCATCCATTGAAAATGTATGTACGGTATACTATCCATGTCCAGAAAGGCAATAAAGACATCATCAAAGTAGTCCATGTGACTACAGTGGATCAATCTTAAGTTTATCAAGCGACGAGAATACTTTTTGTTAGCAAAAAGTAAACAAAAATAACGACTTTATTCCACTATTCATTTCCTTCTCTCTGGGCCTCGAGTGAGTTCACGTAGTGTAATAGCGTAGCGCGTCTGTGTTGTACACACGCATCACACACATGACCAGCGTCAGCCAATAGTGAGCCTACGTGCGACGTACAACACAGACATGCTACGCTATTACACTATGTGAACTCACTCGAGTATAAAAAGAATGGCAGGAGGTGTCTGCCCTCTTAGTATGTGATAGAGGGGCACCAGGTGTGCAACCGAGTGAAATTTCGGCTCCGTCGGAGCTCGGGGAGCAAAGTTAGAGCACATCCCACGTACGATTTGTACATTGTATTTACACAGCGGGTCCGTGTACACGACCCCGAAAGGTCCGAACGGCTCCAAATTGACAACAGTAGCTTCTCAGGGGCCCCTGAGCCAGGTCCTAAATTTTGGAGGCCCTGGGGGCTTGCTAAGTATTAAAACCTCTGATGAATGTACTGTTGCACACAGGCCTAAAATGCAGCCTGTCTCATTGATTCCTGTGACAGGCAGAGAGATCTGTTGAAAATAATGAAAAATACTTTTTTACATCCTAGACCTTAGTCCTCTTAGTATGTCGATAAGGGGCTTTTGACGTGTCACCGTGTGACATTTGGGGTCCGTTGGAGCTCAGGGTGCAACGTTAGAACACGTCCCACTGACCATTTGTACCATTAATTTTCACAGCGGGACCGTGTACACGACTCCGTAAGCTCCAAACGACTCCAAATTGATATCAGTAGCTTCACAGGGACCCCCCAGTCAGTGGGCAAAGTTTCAAGTCCCAATGGCTTCGTTAAGTGCTTAATTGGATGACTAATGTGTGTAATGTGACAAACATTTTCCTCTAATATTTTTCTTGATTTTTTTAAAGTACTTCCTTAACTCTGAGGGACACACCTTTTAATATGTTGTTTCTGAGGGCCCAACAATGAAGCATTCGAAGCCCCGGGTCTGAGCATCAATTTTAACCCCGTACACGTAAACCGCTGTAGAATTGCATTGGTTCAATGGGCAACCGGGACGTCTAGAAAAGGAGGTTCGAAGGGCGCAGAACCTGGACATTTCAGATATTCGATCGTCAGGGGCCCCGATTCAGGTCCTACATTTTGGAGGCCCTGGGGGCTTGCTAAGTATTAAAACCTCTGATGAATGTACTGTTGCACACAGGCCTAAAATGCAGCCTGTCTCATTGATTCCTGTGACAGGCAGAGAGATCTGTTGAAAATAATGAAAAATACTTTTTTACATCCTAGACCTTAGTCCTCTTAGTATGTCGATAAGGGGCTTTTGACGTGTCACCGTGTGACATTTGGGGTCCGTTGGAGCTCAGGGTGCAACGTTAGAACACGTCCCACTGACCATTTGTACCATTCATTTTCACAGCTGGACCGTGTACACGACTCCAAATTGATATCAGTAGCTTCACAGGGACCCCCCTAGTCAGTGGGCAAGGTTTCAAGTCCCAATGGCTTCGTTAAGTGCTTAATTGGATGACTAATGTGTGTAATGTGACAAATATTTCCTCTAATATTTTTCTTGATTTTTTTTAAAGTACTTCCTTAACTCTGAGGGACACACCTTTTTAATAGGTTGTTTCTGAGGGCCCAACAATGAAGCATTCGAAGCCCCCGGGTCTGAGCATCAATTTTAACCCCGTACACGAAACCGCTGTAGAATTGCATTGGTTCAATGGGCAAGTGGGATTTCTTGTAAAAAGAGGTCAAAAGGTCGCAGGACCTCGAAATTTGGGATTCTGGATCCCCAGGGGCCCCAAATCAGTGCCTAAAATTTGGAAGCTCTAGACATTTTCCGAATGCACTCTTTCAGCTCTAGACCTTAAATGAACACCCAAATGACTTTGCACATGCAAGAGGCTCTTTCTGGCTTTGAGAGCAAAAGGCCTGTGAGGTTGATTCTCGCATTCAAGCCAAAAAAAAATGGGAAAAAAAATTCTTTCTAGAGAATTGCGCTTTTAATAGGACAGCTTGGGGCCCCGGACTACCAGCACGTGAAGTTTGGGGCCCAGAGGAGCTTTCTAGAAAAAGTCCATCTGCCATTAATTTCATTCATTTTCTACAACGGGTCGATGGACGGGGCACCGAAAGGTCCAAACGACTCAAAAACGACATATCTGCGCGTCGTCAGGGCGTCCTTAGACAGCGTGGTGAGTTTCGTGACCTTTCGACCTTATTTTCCATTCATTTGGGCCATTTAGGGACGTTGTCCACAAACACGTTGTGAAAAATGCATGGATTCAAAGGGATAGTGGGACGTCTGGAAAAGAGGGGTCAAAAGGTCGCAGGCTCTCGAAACTCCCAAACCGCGAGCGTCCGGTCCCCACGAATCAGGAACCAAAGTTTGGGGTCTCTAGAACCTTCCTGAGCTTATATTCAAACCCTAACCCTAGTGGCCTCTCATCCTTCAAAAGGCTCTTTCAAGCTTTAAGTGCAAAAGGATTTTGAGGGAATCTTGCACAAACTCCCCCAAAAAACCTTTCCTTTTTTCTAGAGCCACGTGCTCTCGGTATGTGTTTCGGGGGGCGTCAGGCTACCGCCGTGTGAAATTTGGGGGTTGGGGGAGCTTTCTAGAAAAAGCCCACGTGCCATTCGTTTCATTCGTTGTCAACGAGGGGTTGGCGGACGGGGCTCCGAAAGGTCAGAACGACTCGAAATCGACATATGCGCATCGTCGGGGTGCCCTTAGACAGCGTGGAGAGTCTCGTGACCTTTCGACCTTATTTTCCATTCATTTGGGCCATTTAGGGACGTTGTCCACAAACACGTTGTGAAAAATGCATGGATTGAAAGGGATAGTGGGACGTCTAGAAAAGGGGGTTACCGAGGTCGCAGGACCTCGAAATTTCAGATATTCGATCGCCAGGGGCCCCCGAGTCAGGTCCTAGAGTTTGGAAGCCTTGGGGGATTGCTGAGTATTAAAGGCTCCGATGAACGGACTGTCGCACACAGGCCAAAATGCAGCCTGTCTCATTGATTCCTGTGACAGGCAGAGAGATCTGTTGAAATTAATGAAAAATACTTCTTTGCAGCCTAGGCCTTAGTCCTCTTAGTATGTCGATAAGGGGCCCTTGACGTGTCACCGTGCGAAATCTGGGGTCTTTGGGACATCGGGAAGAGCAATCCCACTTACCATTTGTACCATTCATTTTCACAGCGGGACCGTGGACATGACTTGGAAAGGTCCAAATGGCTCCAAATGGAAATCTGTAGCTTCTCAGGGGCCCCTTGGTCACTGTGAAAAGGTTCAAGTCTGAATGACTTTGTTAAGTGCTTCATTGGCTGACTAATGTGTGTAATGTGACAATCAGTTTTCAGGAATATTTTTCTTGATTTTTTTTAAAGTACTTGCTTAACACCGAGGGACTTGAATTCGTTACATGTTGTATCTGAAGGCCTCAGGAAGGAGTACTCGACGGCTGAAGTTGCTGGCATATGATTCAAGGCTTTTTTCACCGAATCATACAGGAAGTGCCCACTTCCAATTTGTTTGAATGGGACCAAATGCATGGCTCGTGGGAATTCATTTTTTATGCTCATTGTGCATGTTTATGAGTTGATAGTTGCATCAGCTTGTTATATTAGGCTGAGTTGAGTCCTATTTCATAAAGGAACATAATAAAGCATACTGTTTCCCCACTCCAACCTCAATTGCATGTTTTGGCTTGTATTTGGATCCCTCCCCCATCTCCATTTTCAAGCCAGATTCAATGGTTCTCCAACTATAAGACAATTACAATGGTAATGATTAATCATTGACCTTTGAGTCTCACTCTGAAGCTAATTGTGCATGTTTATGAGTTGATAGTTGCATCAACTTGTTGTATTGTGTATTCTGAGTGCTGCCAAAGGGATTTTGTCAATAAAACTGCATGTAAATGTTAAGTGTTTCAAATGAATAGCCCATAAACCTGCTGTTGAGTCTCCATAGGACAAAATGCTTATGGACACTTTCATTTTTTAGGCAAATGATGCATGTTTATGAGTTGTAAGTTGCATAAACATGTTGTATTTGCGTATTCTGTACAGAATACACAAATTCGAAGGGCTTATGTGATTCAGGGGGCTTCACAGAGTCACCTAAATGTGATTTTAAGTCAAAAATGTGATCCTGGAGTTATAAAAATGAAGTCCACCAAAGTGATGATTTTTGACCCATTCAGTTGATTGGAAGTGGGTGTACCCACTTGCCATTTATTTGCATTGGCTAAAATCATCACTTTTTGGACATGTTTGTTTTAACTCCTGGATCAAATTTATGACTTAAAATCACATTTAGGTGACTCAGTGAAGCCCCCTGATCAACCTGAGCCCTTCAAAACAAAGAACTGTCACTGACCACGAAACCTTTATTTCTCCGAATGGGACAAATTGCATGTGGGATGTCCAGATCTCAGCTCTGGACAGACTTAGGAAGCTGAAACTTGTGTTTCTGTCCTTCTCCAAGCCTCCTCTTTCTATCTTGTGAGTTTCAAGAAAATCTGAGGACGTCGAAATTTGAACTTCCAAATCCTTAAAGGTGTATGCACGAATTTTTCGACAAACTCCGATCTTAATGAAATTGATACCATAGATAGAGGAGGCTTGGAGAACAACAGAAATACAAGTTTCAGCTTCCCAAGTCTCTCCAGAGCTGAGATATACATATCCCAACTCCAGTTTGACCCATTCACAGAAATGAAGGTTTCATGGTCAGTGGAATTTTGATGTTTTGAAGGGCTTATGATGTTCAGGGGGAGTCCTACAGTCACCTAAATGTGATTTTAAGTCAAAAATTTGATCCAGGAGTTAAAAAAAACCATGTCCAAAAAGTGATGATTTCAGACAATGCAAATAAATTGCATGTGGGATGTCCAGATCTCAGCTCTGGACAGACTTTTTGTGCTCAAACCTCTTTTTCTGTGCTTCTCCAAGCCTCCTCTTTCTATCGTGTGAGTTTCAAGAAAATCTGAGGAAGTCGAAATTTGAACTTCCAAATCCTTAAAGGTGTATGCACAAATTTTTCGACATCCTCCGATCTTAATGAAATTGATACCATAGATAGAGGAGGCTTGGAGAACAACAGAAATACAAGTTTCAGCTTCCCAAGTCTGTCTAGAGCTGAGATACACATCCCAAAAATGTAATGTGGGTCCCAATTACAATCAATTTATGGGACAAATTGTATGTGAGATCTCAGCAATCCCTGTCTGTGATTCTTTGCTAAGAATTCCACTTTTTAGCAATTTTGCACAGTGCAGTTCTCAATATGTCCAATATATGTCTATGTATGTATGTTTCTATAGTTAAATGAATGGGCAGTTAGTCTGTTGGTGGACATACAGCTATACAATCAATTGCTAATGTGCAGATAGCCTGTTGAATAAATTGTACGTGGGTGGTCCCACTTACAGTCAAATGAATGGACAGTTAGTGTGTTGGTGGACATACAGCTATACAATTAATTGCTAATGGATAGTTAGTCTGTTGGTTGACTCAGTTTGTGTGCAAAATAGATGGTTAGTGGGCATATAGCGGGTCCGTGGAAAGCCCGCCCTCTCAGGGTGGTCAAGGGGTCTCATTGGTCACTTTTGGAAAAATAGTGGGTCAGGGGATGATAATGGGTCCGTGGACAGCCCCTCCCGGGTGGTCTGGGGGTCTCATTGGTCACTTTTGGAAAAATAGTGGGTCAGGGGATGATAATGGGTCCGTGGACAGCCCGCCCCCAGGGTGGTCAGGGGGTCTCACTGGTCACTTTTGGAAAAATAGTGGGTCAGGGGATGATAATGGGTCCGTGGACAGCCCCGCCCCCAGGGTGGTCAGGGGGTCTCACTGGTCAGTTTGGGTAAAATAGTGGGTCAGGGGATGATAATGGGTCCGTGGACAGCCCCGCCCCCAGGGTGGTCAGGGGTCTCACTGGTCAGTTTGGGTAAAATAGTGGGTCAGGGGAGGATAATGGGTCCGTGGACAGCCCGCCCCCAGGGTGGTCAGGGGGTCTCACTGGTCAGTTTGGGTAAAATAGTGGGTCAGGGGATGATAATGGGTCCGTGGACAGCCCCGCCCCCAGGGTGGCACAGGGGTCCGTGGGGGTCTTCAGGGGCATTAGCGTCCCACTCCCCATTAAAAGAACACATTGCAACAAATGGAACGAGGGAGAGCCCTGCCCCGAGAGGCGCCCGATTGCCATCGATATGAATGGAGAAGGCGCCCATTCAACCGAGCCAGAGGTGGGACGTGAGGCCGCCCTCATGTGGGTAAAGGCTGAACTGCACTGGAGAGGCTATATTCGGGGGTCTTCCTTTAAACGCCCGTGGCGGGGGTCCGCTGCGCCCGAGGCGGTCCTCCACGTCACAGACCTTCCCCGTCAGATGCGCCAGCCCCGGGGCCCCGAAAAATTTTCTGAGGCTGGCGCGCAGGGTACAGGGACCCTCGGACACGTTCCCATATCGCAATGGGCTATTGACCACCTATTTTATGACATTTTTGGATTTTTCACTTGGTTTGACTTGGCTTCCCTTATGCAGGTTACACTTGTTGTATTTTCAATGTTCAAAATTGTTGAACTTAGTTGCAAGCTGCCTGTTTGGTGCTTGGTGCATCTGTTATTTTCTGTGAAAGATGTCTAGTACATTTTAGCAGTTATATGTCATTTGATAATTGTTAAACGTATCGTTAGACACATTGCCATCTGGACGTTTTGGTTGCATGGAGGATTTTTTTATATTATTGTATTGTGTGAATTTGTTAGAAAAAAGTTGTATTTCTTTTACCAAGTTTTATAGAATTTTAATTTACACTGAATTTGCAGAAGTCTTTTGAATTTTTTTGAACAATGTGTAAAAATAATTTTTGATGATGTTAATACATTTGCACAAGTTTAAAGAGTTGAATGTATGGGTGAGCAGGCTGTTAAAAACTGTTTATTGCAACTGTTGAACAAATACAGTTTGATAATTTGTTACATATCTTGTCTTTTTATGACTCTACAAAACAATCACAGACAAACAAATGCTGCTTTGAAAGGAGTAACTTTAAATAGATACTACTGAGTTAAAGTAACAAGAACTAATTGGATGGAACCACTGTCCATAATTTAAATGAGTTATTTGAAACAAATCTCCTTGTGTTTGTTGAATGTAACCTATTTGGACAGTTTTAAATAAACTACTGCATGTTCACTTAACTTAACCGATTTAAGTTACAGGGAAGCAATTCCATTGATTTAGTTCAACATTAATATTTCACATAGATTCTTCCCCATTCAGTTGTGTTGTCCCAACACAAGGAGTTTACATAGATTCAAAAAATTCCATTAATGTTAATAAAAAGCAATTTGCTTGTGTGGAACCACTGTCCATAATTAAATTAAGTAAGTTTAAAGAATAATTTTTTTGAGTGTACAGTAACTTTAGTACAACTATTTGTCTATATATCAGCCACATCATTAAAACCACATGTCTAATATTGTGTAGGTCCCCATCGTGCTGCCAAAACAGCACCAACCCGCTTCTCAGAATAGCATTCAGAGATTATATTCATTTCATCACAATTATACAGAGCAGTTATCGGAGTTATAGTAGACTTTGTCAGTTCAAACCAGTCTGGCCATTCTCTGTTGATCTCTCTCATCAACAAGACATTTCCATCCACAGAACTGCCGCTCACTGGATGTTTTTTGTTTTTGGCACTATTCTGAGTAAATTCTAGAGACTGTGTGTGTGAAAATCCCAGGAGATCAGCAGTTACAGAAATACTCAAACCAGCCCGTCTGACACCAACAATCATGCCACGGTCCAAATCACTGAGATCACATTTTTCCCCATTCTGATGGAACATAAACTGAAGCTCCTGACCCGTATCTACTTGATTTTATGCACCACACAGCTGCCACATGATTGGTTGATTAGATAATTGCATGAATGATTGTTGGTGCCAGATGGGCTGGTTTGAGTATTTCTGGGATTTTCACACAACAGTCTCTAGAATTTACTCAGAATGATGCCAAAAACAAAAAGTGGCAGTGGATGGAAATTATAGAAAAGATGGAAATGTCTTGTTGATGAGCGAGGTCAACAGAGAATGGCCAGACTAGTTCAAACTGACAAAGTCGATGGTAACTCAGATAACCACTCTGTACAATTGTGATGAGAAGAATAACATCTCTGAATGCTATTCTGAGATGTGGGTTGGTGCTGTTTTGGCAGCCCGAGGGGGACCTACACAATTAAAGCAGGTGGTTTTAATATTGTGGCTGATCGGTGTAGATATAGATATATATAGATATATAGATATAGATATATAGATATAGATATAGATAGAGATATATATATATATAGAGATATATATATATATATATATATATATATATATATATATATATATATATATATATATATATATATATATATATATATGGATTTGCCACAATTATAATTGTAAAATATATAGATATTCTAGTAAATCTGCATGGAAACATTTGAGATTACTACATTATGGTTTTACTTAAAATGCCATAGTTCAACTATGGTTGCTGAAGTAAAACTATTTTTAATTTAGTCACAATATTTAATATTCCCTATTGCGACGGAGTGGCAAAACTATTTCAGAAAATCAATTCCCTCCATGTCATCTAAGGGGCATGGAGCATTTTTGATTTGTAGTTCAACAAAATAAATAAATAAAATAATTTAAAAACATTAAAACGTGTTCATCATACAAGACGTGTATTCAAGTTATTGTCTGTAAAAACTGTATTAAGTATTTTGGAGGAAAAAAAATTATTGCTCCTGAAAAAAATAAGTTACATTATTGACCCTTAATTCACTCTATGCTGTATAGTACTATGTGTGTTATTGTATGGTGTAAAGCAGGGTTCTCTCTGACATTAGACAGGCTCTCTACTAAAGTGGATCAACAAGCTGCTCTTGAGAAATGACTTTGGTCTGTTTATGTCAGCTTTTCAGTTTGTTAGGCTGCTTCAGCCTATTAATGCTGTGGAATGCAGGCAGATCAATAGCATTAGGGCAATGTGTCATTTGTTAATCGGGTATTGATGAGAATATTGACAGGAGGCTAATTAATCGTACACCTCCAGCAGCCTTTCATATGTTTCCTTAATTATGTTCTTCATCTTAGTCTGTACTCACCCTGGATGAAGTTAGTAAGCAAAGTTCACTGTCTGTCATTCTCAGCGCTCACACACTGCATGTACCACTGCCAGTGAAAACAGCAGCAGTCTTTCACTCAAGTGAATTTCCTAAGGTCAGACATTCACAACTTCATTAATTGCCACACTTTCTACGTTTGTGTTGTTTGCTGTGAGATCTGTGGGAGTGAAGATCTGGTTCATCTGAACTGAAAGTGGGCATTTTTAACATTATTTTGTATGTATGATGCAGTTTAATGAGAAATAATCAATCGTTTTCTTTAATCTACTTTTATAAAGGTGAAGATACAAGTATTTTCTCAGTACAACACAATTTAAACAGTTAATCAATTATGAAACACAAAACAATCCATTTAGGACATAAAAGTGTCAAACCAAAAGTGAATTGTGCATGTTGCTGTTTCAAAAGTATTTGCATAAGTTGACACATTTTGTGCTATAATTATAGCCTCTCTATCTACACTATATCATTTTAACCCCCAAGTGTGGAGTAAAAGGCTCACCTCACTACTTTTAGTTAAAGATTAATTTAAATGAAAGCAACCTTTCTTACACTTTCTTTTCACACAAATTATGCTGCTCTATAAACATTCAATGAAAATAAATGTGTTTTTTTCTTGAAAAAATCAATTTGCAATCAGAAAAAAAACACACTTTCCTTAAGGAGAGACTTTAGCCCCATTATTTTCACAGTGTTTTCAGACTTTTGGACCTGTATATATTTAATGTGAATCTAGTTAATGATAAATGAAGAACAAAAGCATGCAGAATGTGAGGCAGATGCTAACCGCAAATGTGCCACAATTAGCTGAAACAAACACTGTCTGCGCCTTATAGAATATGCCACTGAACAATTAAAACAGAACTGCATGAGATCTGCGAGTATCTCGCTCATTATTAAATCTCATACTGCTCCAGTGAAATTCTGCGGTCTTCTGTCTGTTTACACGTCTCTCGCAGTTTTAGGCCACAGGGGCGTTGTGTGTCCCACCCTGCTCTCGGGCTAAATAAGCGTGCGTGCACACAGGCCGTTTGAGGTGGAAGTGTAGAGATCGATAGGCCGATGCATTAGCTCCCCACGCCGCCTGTGCCGCGCTACTGAAGGTCACAGCCGCCAAGGGCAACACCAGGGGGGGCGCTCCGATGTTTTTTTCCCAAAACTGCAGCACGGCAACAAATAAAAGTCCCTCAACTTTCGCCTTGTGGTTTGATTATTGTTTATAGATGCAGTGTGGAAGGAAAAGGTGGCCTGGAGGCAGCATAATTATTTACAGCTGAAAACTCATATCATTATCAGCATGCCTCTAATTGCCAGAAGTAATATCAATGTTAGTTGATTAAATGAGAGCTTTTCGTGCTCTCTTCTTCTGCAAGATGCACAGAAATTGCTTTTTTTAAACCTTGGCATATGGAGAGGCATTTTATCACACTGCAGCTGTTTAATTAGTTTTTTTTTCTGTTTCATCTATAATTATTTTTGTTTTATTTTTATTTTTTACTTTAGTGCTTTTGGCCTAAAATTCAAGGTCATTCAAACAAAACAATGCATAGTAATAAAATCTATCTCTGTAGTAATCATCAATTAAAGGAACTGTGGAATACAAAAAGAGATGTAGATTGCAATCACAGTAGTGTTTTTTCAGTGAATGACTACAGTGATGTGCACAGACCTTAGCAGGTACAGGGGCAGGATAAAAAAGGGCACTGATTTTCTTTTCTTTTAAATTAGTAATTACAAATGCTTAATTAATTTCATTGCTTAAGGAATATTTACCCATTTTCTAATCTGTGATAACCCCATTTGACATGTGTCATAGTTAAACCATGGTATTTTTTAAAGTACCTTGGAGTATCATGACAGTATCATGAAATATGAACATGATCAATCATTCAGTACCATGGCATTACCCTGGTAACGTGGTGCACGGTGCGAGGGCGCGATGAGAAAGTGAGAGCATGAGGTGATCGACTGTGTTCCGCGAATGATACAGCGTCCTTGAATAATGTATAACGTGAGTAAGGGCAGCCGGTGGAGTTTCTGGTGCCACCCTAGGGTATGATGGTGCCCCCCTAGGGAGTTGGTGCGCTACGAAGACTGCGTAATATGTGTATAGTGAGCTGCGGAACTGTGGTAGCCTAATTGTATTTTTTTTAAAGTAATTAGTCTAATGGCTTATTAGTTCAACAAAACCAAACTGGCTTTCTATCTCTGAAAGCGATGCGACCGATCCCATTATAATTAATAATGTATGTGATGTCGGAAATACGGTAGCAATCGAGTATTATTCTTTTGTTGAACTTACAGGACAAAACATGTAGTGGACTTTTTAATCCAACCTGATACTCTAAAGTAACAGCATTTCAATATTCCGGGCGAATTCAAAACTACATTTTTTGCTTCTTTGAAGGACACTGCTGTGGGAGTGGCACTCAAAAGCTCATTCAAAACGAAAGGGAGAAAATGTATTATTTCTCCGAGGGCCCTTCCACAAGACTGTTAGTGAAGGGAACATTCATACAGTAATGCAATGTTTCCTTCAGAGTACCCACTTCAAGGACTCTGCACTTCGAAGTGAGTATAGGACATAGGGAGGATCACTTGTGATTGGAATCCAACCCCGATCTGCTGTAAAGCGTGCCCTTAAAAGCACCTACACTTAATTTTCTTTCAAATGCCCACAATTTAAAAATAAATCTCTTAATAACAAATTATTACTGTTATTGTGAGATTATGATGAGATTATAAATTTGTTTTAACTATTTAATTTAGTTATTTACATTTCTCCTCTTTTTCTGGACTACCAAAAGGGCACCTACAGATTTGTGAACGAAAGGGTAAGGCTGCTGCCCCTGTTCTGTGTGCGTCACAGAATAACAACTTCAATTTCAATTTTTTTCAACATGCAAAGCTATCGTATGGCTTCAGAAGACTTTGAATAAAGTGCATGCCTACATATAAGTTGACCAGTATCTAGAAATGTGGTCAAATGTTGGTGGGTAAATGTTTACCATATGTAATTGATAATACGGTGTGCAGCTTCGTTATCTATCTATTCTGTTCATTGCTGTGTGTGAAATGGCAGTTTAAGGTGTTTTGATTTGTCAAAAACAGAATAAACAAGGAAACAAACTCAGTTCTCTTTGCATTCATACTATTTGTGGCCTTGAAAGTGGACACTTTTTATAACATAATATTGATGAAAAGTATTACTATAAGGGATTTATACAGTATATTAGTGTACAATTAGCTTATGAGATTAATTAAGCATGTTTAATGCTCCATAAAAGAATGAGCAGTTCAATAAAACATCTTTCATTGATCTTCAGCATCCATTAAATATCTGTATTTTATATTATGGAATGGTAGATTAGTCATATTTGTCATAAAAAAAAGATTGATAACGCTTAAATTTAATATAATGACAGATTTGGGCTACATGCATTCAATACAATATTAATATTTTCTGGATGTTAGTTCGGTCTGGTCAAACCCTCGAAACTAATTTTGCGCAGAACTCTGAAGGAAGACTTTTGAGTTTTCTTATTGTGTAGTTTACAAAAGTTTTCATATGCAGGCTGAAAGCAGACCATCTCTTGAATTTGGAGAGTTCACATACTGTATGGATTTAAAATCCTGCAAACTGCTCTCAGACCCTTGAATCTAACCAAGAGCTTCCCATGAATTTTGGCCAGTATGTGAGCACTTACCTTAAAATGTCCGATTAGCTTACAACACGCTCTGTGAACTCAAAACGGTCCAGATTCACTTTATTGTCACTTTCGTGACATGTTTTGCAATTTTCATTTAAAGATGGCTGCAAATGCATGCATAGATGATCACACAGTGTTTGAGAGTCTGGCAGGACAGACTATGGTGTGGGTGTGAGAACAGCAGCACTGTAGGAGGTATTGCCTGATGCTGAATTTCTGTGATTGATTAAGCAAATGTTTATTTGGCCTGCACAGCTCCCTCTGCCATCAAAATGTCACAATATTTTGTCATTTATTTAAGCTTGTAATAAAGATGAAGCTATAAATAACGCAGCACATATGAGGGAAAAATACATAAACCTGAAGGCTAATTTATTATTCATGTCTAGATTACTCAAATGTGAAGGCTGCAGCACTACACTGCATTGAAATACATAAAATCATATAATATTTTTTATGCATTTCAACTATGTCAGTCTAACTTGTGATGTAAGCACAGCATATTGGGGAACCAGACAAAAAACGACATGTCAGTAGTCGCCTCCATCATGTGAGGACTGATTTTAGTTCCTGATGGCTGAGAATGTATCTGTTATTCTTGCTGGTTTGTATCAATATATCTGTAATCATTATTGTTTCTAAGGATCTCCATAGAAATGACATTCCTTCTTCAAAATACTGTAGGCCTCCATTCGTTTCATGAGGATCATCATTCATGTTTTAGACACTAAAATATCCAAATGTTGCGCTCAGGCAGACACAAACTTTTTTCGAAACCTAGTGACCTGTCTTCATATGTAGCATTTTGAGACTTTTTAGGTGCACTATAAACAAGAAGGATGTTTCAAACATTAGGCAGCATGAGCAGCACTAGGGGCCACTGGGGCTTAAGCCCTGAAGGTTGTCAGTAAAGCCCCAAATGTTTAAATCATCTTGTAGCAATGTCCAAAATGCCAGTGCTTTGTAATAAGTTGATATTAAATATTAAACCATGGTTTTAAAATAGTGATTTTGAAACTGTAACTATGACTGTAATTGCCATGACTGTATTTTTCTTTTTTTGTATCTTTTCTTTTTTTTTTTTTTTTTTGGGTAGAAATCATGTTTTTTGTTTTGTTTTGTTTTTTATTAAATTAACCATAGCTTTACTGTAGTAATATTGTAGTATTACATTGTGTGGTTAGTATGGTTTACTACAAATAGCATAGTTGTTACGAGTGTAGGTGAAGGCAGATGAGGGGCGAGTATCTTCTTGCAGTGGTTTTATTGAAAAACGTGAAGACAGACAAAACAGGAACAAAGGAAATATCCACAATGGGAGAATAAAACAAAAACACGAAAGACGTTCACAGGCAGGATTAACATTACAGAGAGCACGGATAATATAAACAAACAAGCATCCACAAACATCAACGATCGACAGGCGAATGGAGAAACAGCAGGGTTTAAATACACAGGAGACATGATGATGACAAACGACAATCAGGTGAGCACAATGACACAGGGCTGGCAGTGATGAGGGCCGGGAATCATGGGAAGTGTAGTGCATGACAATTGACAAGTGAGACACGGGGCAGACAACAGGGGATCGTGACATAACCCCCCTCAAAGGAGTGGCTTCCAGACGCTCCTCAAAAAACATGAAAAGGGAATACCACCCCAAAAAAAAAATGGTCCAAGGAGTGAGGGGGGGCAGGCAGACCAAAGAGGGCACAAGGGTCAAACAGACAGACCAAGGGAGCACAAGGGGCAAACAGAAAGTCCAAAGGGGCACAAGGGGTAGACAGGCAGTCCAAGGGGGCACAAGGGGCAGACAGGCAGTCTAAGGAGGCACAGGAAGCAGACAAGCAGTCCAAGGAGGCACAGGGGGCAGACAGGCAGTCCAAGGTGGCCACAAGACGAGGACAGGGTCTGGAGGTCTAGGAGTTGGCCTCAGGACCACAGCCATGGAGAACTCCGAGGGCGAAGCCGAGGAAGGCTCGGGAGGCGGAGCTGTGGAAGGCGGAGCCGCGGAAGGCTCGGGAGGAGGAGCCGAGGGAGGTGGCACCGTAGGAGGCTCTAGAGGCGGAGCCCTGGAAGGCTCTGGAGGCGGAGCCGAGGGAGGTGGAGCCCTGGGAGGCTCGGGTAGCTCGAGAGGCGGAGCCCTGGGAGGCTTGAGAGATGGCGCCCTGGGAGGCTCGAGAGACGGAGCCCTGGGAGGCTCGAGAGGTTCGAGAGGCAGAGCCCTGGGAGGTTCGAGAGGCGGAGCCATGGAAGGCTCGAGAGGTTCAAGAGGCGGAGCCCTGGAAGGCTCAAGAGGAGGAGCCCTGGGAGGCTCGAGATGCGGTGGCTCTTGGATGGTCATGGCTACAGGTGCTGGCTCTGGGACGGTCGAGGCTACTGGCGCTGGCTCTGGGACGGTCGAGGCTACTGGCGCTGGCTCTGGGACGGTCGAGGCTACTGGTGCTGGCTCACTGACGTTCGAGGCTACAGGCACTGGCTCACCAACGTTCGGGGCTTCAGGCATTGGCTGGTTGGCTGTGGTAGGCGGAGGCTGGAGAGCAGAGGCCTTTCCTTTTCTCCTCCTCCTCCGGGTGGACGAAGTTGGCAGCGCTGGTTCGTTGACCAAGGCAGGTGTGGGGGTTGGCTCGCTGGTCAGACCCGGGATTGAGAGAGGTGGTTCCTCTGAGGTGAATCTCTCCAAGATGAGCTCCACATACTCCTGCCAGGTGTAAGATCCGATTTCCACCAACGGTGTTTTGGTACACCGATCCGGTATATGTTCTTCAATGCCTTGTCATCAAACCCGGTGTGGATCGCCACGCCGGAAAAGAAGTAGGAGTACTCGCGGATTGATAGATCCGCCTGGGTCAGTTCTGCGAAGAATGCTGCTAGATCCATTATGGTCGATCGTTCTGTTACGAGTGTAGGTGAAGGCAGACGAGGGGGCGAGGATCTACTTGCAGTGGTTTTATTGAAAAACATGAAGACTGACAAAACAGGAACAAAGGAAATATCCACAATGGGAGAATAAAACAAAAACACGAAAGACATTCAATGGGTTCACAGGCAGGATTAACATTATGGAGAGCATTGATAATATAAACAAACAAGCATCCACAAACATCAACGATCGACAGGGAAATGGAGAAACAGCAGGGTTTAAATACACAGGAGACATGATGATGACAAACGACAATCAGGTGAGCACAATGACACAGGGCTGGCAGTGATGAGGGCCGGGAATCATGGGAAGTGTAGTGCATGACAATTGACAAGTGAGACACGGGGCAGACAACAGGGGATCGTGACAATAGTTAAGTTATGGTTACTGCAGAAAAAACATGGTTAAAGTATAAATAAATTAATAAATAAATAAATTGGTAAAAATTCCATGGATAAGGGAATGTCACCAAAATTAAATATAAAACAATTAGGTGAAATTATTGAATCCTGCAATCAAAATCAATAAATATGTCATGTTGATAGCTAGATATATAGATAGATAGATAGATAGATAGATAGATAGATAGATAGATAGATAGATAGATAGATAGATAGATAGATAGATAGATAGATAGATAGATAGATAGATTGATTTGCTTCTGTAAAGTTAGCTACTTTTTATGGTAGCTTGTAGAGTAACTAACTTAAAAAAATAATTCACTTATGAGGCTCCATTTCAGATAGGATGCTGCTTTTGAAGGTAGCTGCCTATGTAGACAGTAGCCACTATGTTTTGTAACAGATCTAATGATATCTATATTAAAACTACAACTATTATCCATATGTTATATTTGCAGAGTGTTTACAAACTGTAGTGCTCAGAGGCTGCATCTGCCTTGATATGTTTAATATGTATAATAAAGAGAGCAATAAGAGTATTAGATAATTTTCTGCTTTCTTTGAATGTGGCATGCCTGCTGACTGTGATAAAGAAAAGAGAAATATGGTGTGACACAAGGCTGGCATGGAGAATCATCTGTCGTTTATTGCTCATATATGACTGGAATAATCATCAGGACAAATGGCAGCACAATATTTGTGGAAGTTTGCTGTGGGTCTTCATTAGGACCTGAACTTTATCATGGTTCATCATCAGGACCATGGGGGCATTTAGAGAACATCCTAAAGTCCTGTTGGTTTTTATGGTGTCAGCTGCCTCGCTCCCCTTTCAGTCAATGACTTAACAGACAGCCAGTGTTCACTTTCACATCTTTTACAAAAATGTACTTAACATTTTTCATCATGTTATATTCATTAATTTTAGTCAAAATGGCTTATAATTCTAGTCAGCAAAAATCAAATGTTTTAGCTGACAGTTATGTGCATAATGGCAAAAACAAGTACCAAAAGATCACAGGCCATACTTCAACCAAACATTCAATTATTAAAAAAATTATAAACCAATTATAATTATTTATATAGTTATCAAACATATTAAAGAGGAATTTGTTCCAGAGGCCTGTAGAGGCCTGATTGTGCA
Organism: Xyrauchen texanus; assembly: GCF_025860055.1. Lineage (NCBI taxonomy): Eukaryota > Metazoa > Chordata > Actinopteri > Cypriniformes > Catostomidae > Xyrauchen > Xyrauchen texanus. The sequence continues at coordinate 1,456,198 of NC_068317.1, read as the reverse complement.
TGCAGGAAGACAGGCAAAGAGAGCATTACAGTAGTCCATTCTATATATGACAAGAGACTGAATAAGGAGGAGGAAGGGTCTGATCTTCCTAATGTTGTAGAGTGCAAATCTACATGACTGGGCTGATTTGAGATGTAGTCATTGAAGTTGAGTTGATTGTCGAAGGTTAGCCCTTAGATTTCAGAGCTTTTTGGATAGTGTTATTGTAGATGAACCCCGCTGAAAGGTGATGCAGTGCACAACAACAGGGTTGGCTGGAAAGAGGATGAGCTATGTCTGTTTGTAGCACATTTTTAAGGAAATGGCCTTCTTCACAACATAAGTTACATGTTCTGACTAGCATGCAACTTTGCTCAAGTTCACCTGTGCATTTGCTTTATTGTCTGTGCAGATGTAAATTGTAATGTTACAATTATGTATTGGATATAGGCAGAGTTGGTAAGTAACAGATTGCATGAAAACTTGATTGTTATCAGATTACAAAAATCAAGTACTTTATATCAGCCAGTGACAATAACTAGTGTGTAAATTACTGATGCACAGCAAAATCAAAAGTGTTGGATTTTCAGTGTTAGGGTTGAGTGTAAAAATATAGAGTTATTTCAACTCAGGTTTAGTGTTAATCAACTACAAGAGAGTTATTCTTCAAAAAGAGTTGGTGTTAATACAGGGAGTCAAATGTCATATTCTGCAAACAACTCTACAGTGTTGATTTTAAAATACAGCTAGTATTACCCGTTACTCCCAGAAGTCGCATGTGATTGTTTGAAAGAGGCGGGAGACTAACATTAGTAGCCAGACAGACACTCAGACTCTTTTCTGTGGCCTGGACATGTTCATAAACTTTTTCTACCCAGTAGTGTGTATTTCTACAGGTAACGTTAACGTTGGCAAAGGTTAACTATCCTTGTTGGTTAGCTAACAATCCAGCTCACCATGGTTAGCTAGCAGAATAGCATAAAAGAATGTTTAGCCAAAGACTCTGGTTTAGCCAAGTAGGATGAATAGTGATATTTTTCTCATTAAGAAATTAGAATAATCAACACACTGGTCCCGTCATGGCTAACATTACCGAAGCTAACATTAAATCACAATGAGTGCAATGCTGTTATTTTTAGATTGACAATTCCTTAGCTTCATGTTTGCAACTCCACGCTGTATTAGATTGGGTTAATGTGGGTAACATAGTAACTGAGTTTAATGTGATATTGTGACTTGTTGCACTAACGTTATACTATGAACCGTGATTGTAAATTTTTTAAGAATTCTGTAACGGTAGAGCACATACTTTTATGGAGGTACAGAGGGCAGGCAGGTAGTCCGTCCATGGGGGCACAAGACGGGGACTGGGTCAGGTGGCCTGGGAGGCAGCCACCGGGCAAGGACAGGTTCAGGAGGCCTGGGAGGCGGCCACAGGACAGGGACAGGTTCAGGAGGCCTGGGAGGCGGCCACAGGACAGGGACAGGTTCAGGAGGCCTGGGAGGCGGCCACAGGACAGGGACAGGGTCTGGAGGCCTGGGAATCGGCCACAGGACAGGTTCGGGAGGTCTGGGAGTCGGCCTCAGGGTAGGGTCTGGGTCTGGAGGCCTGGGAGTCGGCCACAGGACAGGTTCGGGAGGTCGAAACGTGGGAGGCGGAGCCGAGGGAGGCTCAGGAGGCAGAGCTGTGGTAGGCGGAGCCGTGGAGGGCTCAGGAGGCGGAGCCGTGGGAGGCTTAGGAGGCAGAGCTGTGGAAGGCGGAGCCGTGGAAGGCTTTGGAGGCAGAGCCGAGGGAGGCTCAGGAGACAGAGCCGTGGAAGGCTCAGGAGGCGGAGCCGAGGGAAGCTCAGGAGGCGGAGCTGAGGGAAGCTCATGAGGCGGAGCCGAGGGAAGCTCATGAGGCGGAGCTGAGGGAGGCTCAGGAGGCAGAGCCGAGGAAGGCGTTGGAGTAGAAGGCTCTAGAGGCTGATCTGAGGGAGGTTCAGGAGGCGGAGCCGTGGAAAGCTCTGGGATTGAAGCTGTGGAAGGCTCGAGGGGCGGAGTCGAGGAAGGCTCGAGAGGCAGAGCCCTGGAAGGCTCGAGAGGCGGAGCACTGGGAGGTGGAGCCATGGGAGGCTCAGGGGGCGGAGCCGTGGGAGGCTCAGGAGGTGGAGCCGGGGGAGGCTCAGGAGGCGGAGCTGAGGGAGGCGACATCGTAGAAGGCTCAGGAGGTGGAGCTGAGGGAGGCTCAGGAGGTGGAGCTGTGGAAGGTGGAGCCGTGGAAGACTCAGGAGGCGGCGCCGTAGAAGGCTCTGGAGGCGAAGCCGAGGGAGGCTCAGGGTGCGGCACCATAGAAGGCTTGGGAGGCGGAGCCCTGAGAAGCTTGGGAGGCGGAGCCCTGGGAGGCTCGGGAGTCGGAGCCCTGGGAGGCTCAGGAGGTGGAGCCCTGGGAGGCTCGAGAGTCGACCCCCTGGATGGCTCCAGAGGCAGAGCCCTGGAAGGCTCAGGACGCGGAGCCCTGGAAGGCTCAGGAGGCTCGAGATGCGCTGAATCTGGGACGGTCGAGGCTACAGGCGCTGACTCTGGCTCTGGGATGGTCGAGGCTACAGGTGCTGGCTCTGGGTCGGTCGAGGCTACAGGCGCTGGCTCTGGGACGCTTGAAGCTACAGGCGCTGGCTCTGGGACGGTCAAGGCTACAGGCGCTGGCTCTGGGATGCTCGAAGCTACAGGCGCTGGTTCTGGGACGGTCGAGGCTACAGGCGCTGGCTCTGGGATGGTTGAGGCTACAGGCGCTGGCTCACTGACGTTCGAGGCTGCAGGCGCTGGCTCACTGACAGTCGGGGCTGCAGGCACTGGCTCACTGACGGTCGGGGCTGCAGGCACTGGCTCACTGACGGTGGTATGTGTGAGCTCTGGTTTGCTGAACATAGAAGGCAGGCCCATGGGAGGTTCTGGGGATGGAGCCGTGGAAGGCGGAGGCTGGAGAGCAGAAGCCTTTCCTCTTCTCCTCCTCCTCCTCCTCCTCTGGGCGGACGAGGCTGACAATACTGGGTTGCTGACCATGGCAGGCGTGGGCTCAAGCTCGCTGACCGTGGCTGGCGTGGGCTCAGGCTCGCTGACCGTGGCTGGCGTGGGCTCAGGCTCGCTGACCGTGGCTGGCGTGGGCTCTGGCTCGCTGACCGTGGCAGGTGTGAACTGGGGAGCGGAAGCTTTTCCTCTCCTCCTAGTCCTCCTCCTCCTCCTCCGGGTGGACAAAGCTGGCAGTGCTGGCTCGTTGACCAAGGCAGGCGTGGGGGTTGGCTCGCTGGCAGGCGGGGCAGGCGTGAAGGGACGAGCCATGAACGAATGGGGGGTCACCACTGTGGGAGGAGAGGCAGGGTCCTCCTCGACAACGCCCACAGTGAACGGCGAGGCGCAGGCCAGCAGAGTCTTCTCCACGAATTCGAGGAGAGTCCAGCCGCGCGTCGCCAGTGGCAACTGCTCCTTGAGCGAACTGTTTAGGTTGGCCCTGAAGAAAACCACCAGGGAGGAGTCCGGGAAGCTCAAGGAAATCACGGATGTGGTCCTCCACAGGATGGTCCTCTTGCATGAGGCTCAGCAGACGACAATTCGCTTGTAGAACCGCTAGATCCATATTTGGTCGATCGTTCTGTTATGAAGGCAGGAGAAGGCAGACGGGGTGTGAGGATCTAAATGCGGTTTATTTGCAAAATAACTAGACATATACTGGAACAAATAAAACGTCCACAATGGGAAAATAAAACAAAAACACGAAAGACATCCAAGGGGTACACAGGTTGAGGAAACATCCACGGAGTGCAAAGGTAACGTTAACAAACATCTGCATTCAAACATCCACATTCAACGATCGACAAGGACTGGGGAACAAACAGGGTTTAAATACACAGGGAGAGTGATGAACAAACGACAAACAGGTGAGAACAATGATTGAGTGCTGGCAGTGATGAGGGCCGGGAATTGTGGGAATTGTAGTTTATAACAGGTGACAAGAGAAACACGGTGCAGACAACAAGGGATCGTGACAGACATGAAGAACTTGCAAACTTGCTGTTCTGGCCGACACATAACGTTAAATAGACGGTCTCGACTGTGCCGCTCAGGCTCTTTTAAGTGAATGATGGGTAAGCCGTTTTTTTATTAAAATAATACAAGGCAGAACGATAGGATGATTCCTTCAACACGGGCACTCCATGCAATCGTCGCAGAAGTCAAGGCGCTGCCACTCTCTCAAATTACTTGCATTATGTTCACACGTCCCACACGGACAATCTCCTCAAGGGTAGGGCCACGCATTCTCCAGGTCGGATTCTCTGGACATTTTTTTGAGTATGAAAGGTGCTTAAGTGACTTAAAATATTAGATGTCACACAAGCATGATGCAAATTAATTTGATTTAGTCGTACACTGTTGGCGCCAGGTGGCATAGTAAAGGCAAGGGGAAAACAAAACATGACTTTAAAAAAAGTTGTAGACTTTTCATGAATGTTCGTTGTTTTCTTTGTAGGACAATATGTTGGTCAAGGTGAGATTTGGTTTAAGTCAGAAGTATTTTAAGGTGGCAGAGACAGAAATAGGCTATGAAGACTACAATAAATTTTTTCAGAAAGGTTGGTATTACTTTTTTATTACACAGCCGTATCTGTTTGGAGTAAACTAATTATTTGCTTGAATGTCAGTTCATGTTATAATGTGATTTTAATATTAATTTAAGTAATATGTTTGATTGCCCCACCTATCAATTGGTGTTTTATTATATTGACCAATTGTAATCATGTCTTGTGAGCAAGTCAAAATGCCCAATTTGTGTATGATGTAAGTATTTTGCACACCGCTCAGAGATTATGATTAAGTGTCAATAGAAGTTTACAAAGGACCATTTTTCTAATTCTGATATTCTCTCAGTAATAGGAAAGTTAGGTCTTCCTGTACAGACAGAGTTGCACTTGACAGATGAATCAGGGACAGAGGTGGATGCAGATGTTTTTGAGGAACTTTTACAAGCAGGGGACCTTACCATCAATGTGTTGTCAGAAAAGTCTACAGGTTAGACATAGCTTTGTTAGGGGAAAATGAGGATCATGAACTGACGAGTATTGTAGAGACGTGAAGGTATAACCATTTTGTTTTCAATTTCTTTTAACTGTTTTGCAGTTGTGCTTCAACAAGATCTAGCAGAAATTTATTTTGAGTCGAATGTAATGGACACCTTATCCTCTGTGCCATCTGATTCATCTGATGCAACAATAATTCTTGAGAAAGATAGTGGGGTGAAAAGGACCCACGCCGATCAGGAATCAGCAGAAGCGGTATATAGCTAATAACATTTATGTATGAAATGAGTTAATAAAACTGAAATGCAAAGATATTGTGCAGACGAGCTGTAGTCTTGTTGCAGTAATGGTTAACATGATAACTTATTGTCTGATTCTTTTTATTTTTAGATAGTGAGAGATATTCTTCAGTCCAAGCCAGGGGGAGAAAAAGTGTTGCATGAATATGACAAAACGAAGACATTGACGGATGGTACACGGCGACATATGATAAACCTACTGGTGGCTGACATGATTGAAGTTCATGGGTAAGCATTTTATGTTCACTGGTGCCCGTCTTAAATCAACAAATAATTTTTTATAGAATAAGATGTGCACTTGTTATAGAACCCTGTTCCATTATTAAAAGCCATTTAATTGTGGCCTGCTATTGCTCATTTAAAAGGAGCTTATGGAAACAAATTTGTGTCAGCATAATTAAACAAAACTTGGTACCGGAGCAAAAAACTCATCTCTTGAGCAAAACTATTAAAGCAATTAAGTTATACAAATTAATTAGCCAATGGGAACACATACCTGAAAAAAAAAAACGGACGAATGTATGATCGGTGTGAAAGAAGCAAAGGGAATTGTAAACAAAAAGATTAATAGTTATCATGATAAGTTTGATATCTAATAACTAACTAACTTATCATAATAAGATAGTTTGCATTAATAAGGTTTACTTTAGAGGTGACTGTCTTTTTTTTTTGTGCTTTTTTCTTAATAATAATAATTCTTATTTTAGTTTGACATTTAAGATGTTTTGATTATTTGACACAAAAGCTCATTTCTATACTTGTATACAATTTTAAAGCTTGAAAAAGAATATGTTTTTCTACTTTTATGTTAGAGACCTCTTGTCTGGGCATCAATCCTCAGATGAGTCTGGTAAGCATCGCTCATTATCTTTTTAAAACATTAATTTACTTGCCTGATTGCAAAATCTTGTATGTATAATAATGTGGATATATTTATTTTCACATGCAAGTCTTTCTTACAATCTTCTACTTTCTTCTGCTTTCCCCCTAGGCTGGGACAGTGACCTTTCAAGGATCCTACTGCTGGTTCACCTACTTCCCCCTACTGCAAAAGGACCCATGAAGAGTCCTAAAATTAGCTCACATCAAGCAATCAAACATGTTGTGAGATATTTGAGTGTATGCAATGTTTTAATATGCTTTTTAATATAGTTATTTTCGCAATGCCACTTTTTGTGTAGAGGCGCATACGTTTTTAGTAATGTAGTGGGCCATTAAAATGGTTCCTCATGGTTCTGTTTTTTTTTTTTCAAATTGGCGCCAGTGTAGAGATGTTCCTTGAGAGTTTGGAACCAGGACAGCCCATCCTCCTGTGTGTCGGTGAACAGAAGAACAACCTCCAAAGATTCTATATCATTGTTGACCACAAGGCCATCCCTTGCAAGGCTTAGACTTCCCTGGCAGCTTTCGATGAACTCTTCAAGGCCCACTTCATCTTCAGTGTTAACTCCCAAGAATCCCTTAACAGCTTCTACACATTCATTCAAACCACTGTGTTCAACATTGATGTGGGAAGTACCAAGGAAAGTCCCCGTGTGAAGGAGCTCAGAGCAAGACTGCTGAACACAAGTATCTGATGTGACACACATCCTTGGATGCAAATATGTTGATTTGTTTTATCTGCAAGTTACACCACAGAAGTTCTGCGTTGCTTTGTCAGCATTTGAGATTTTACCATGGTTTATATCCAGGAAAAACATTACGTTTGAAATGTGGAGAGCCGGGATGTTCTTCATTCTTTTGCACTTATTCAGGGTTCAAGAAACACCTTATTCGTTTGCACCGGGACACTGTTTCAACAAATACTGTTTACAATATGGACAATCAAATAATAGATGAGCCTTCAACTTCAAATGCAGTCTGTACAGACATTCCAGTAACCACCAAGGTCTCTGTTGACAAGCATCATTTGGTAAACATGTGTGGTTCTGTTGTAGCACAGTTGCAATCATCAGGTGTTGCTGAGAGCAATATCCAAGCAATGGTAGCGTCAATGGAAGAGCTTGTAAATGATATTCACAGTCAAGCGAGAGACGCAGTTCTCAACTGTACTTCAGAGATTCAAGGAACAGAATTTGAAAAAAGCTAGACGTTGTTTTGAACAACTACAAAATCCTTTCTCAGTCTTAAATACAGGAGCCAAACGACAGAAGTTCTTCAAGGAAAAGTGGGAAATAGTTGAGCCTGTTGAGTATGTTCTTGGGGTGCGATTTGATGTACGTAGAGACTGAACAACAGGAGTTTACAATCAGATCCCTGTAACAGATAAGTTTGTGTATGTACCCATCTTAGGAACCCTGAAGTCTATGTTAAAAAATAGTGAAATATGTGAAAGTTTCCTGCAGGCCAAACAAGAGGAAGACGGTATTTTTAAAGATATGTGATGGTTCATACTTAAAAACAAATTACTTGTTTTGCCAGCAAAAACATGCTTTACAGATTCAACTGTATTATGATGATTTTGAGACCGCAAATCCCTTAGAATCAAAGAAGGGTATACACAAACTTGGTTGCATTTACTTTATATTGCGGAACCTGCCTCCAAAATGCAATTCTGTGTTGATGAATATTCATGTTGTGGCACTTTTTCACTCACAAGACCTGAAAAAGTATGGATTTGATGTAATACTGAAGCCTCTTGTTGATGATGTTAAAAAACTAGAAAATGAAGGAATAGAAGTGCCTTTCTCTGACTCACCATTGCTTGGGTCTGTTATTCAAGCAGTGGCGGCTCCTGAAGAAATTCTCAGGAGGGGCAATTTTTCTGATAATGATTAAGGTGACCCATTCAATGGGTACCGATTTCCCCTCTAGCTACATAAGTTACAGGTGGAAAGCTATGTAAGAAATTAGCATCAAGGAGCCTTCATAAGCAAAAATGACAGCTTAATGAAATGACGGCTTAATGAAATTAATTATTCCGCTTATTCATTACTTACATTAATCCAATGTTGTGTGATGTAAAATAGCTAAACAGGACACATTTTTTATGTCCAGCAACAACATAAAGACGGGGGCAGTATATAAGTCAATACCAGAAGCATTTATTGACTGATCTCAATAGTATTGGCTTACAAAAGCAAAATAAGTTATCACAGTACAAATAATCAAGGGTGTTCTCTGATTCCTCAACAATGCATAAACAATCTGCATTTCCATAAACAATGAAATATCAGCTGAAAATACAAGTAGACAAATTGTTGAGAGAAGTGGATCTTTAGAACTCAATTTTCTGGAATGTAGGATATCACCAAAGTGCTACTTAATAAAAGCAAAGTAACGTTGTCCTAAATAAGTGAATGAACAAGTGAGGCTTGACCTAGTGTGGTCTGTGCATCTTGGCTTTACACATTGAAGACCAAACCAGAATGATGAGGTGCTGCCAAGTTTAACTAAAGAATTCTGATATACACATTAATTACTTGGGCCTCATGGTTGAATTGGAAATATGTGCACCAGAGCATAATTCACAACAAGCGAGAAGGAGCTTTTGATAGAGGCTACTGAAAACATTGATGCAAGTTATTGGTAATAAGCAATTTGTATAGAATTCCATATTCTGCCCTCTTGTATAGATTTGTGAAAATGAATATGAACAGTGATAGACATTTTGCCTGAAAACAGCATTTGAAAATAATTTCTAGAAATGTAAACACAGCTATTTGTATGGCTTTGTAAATATGAACAACCATATTCTGGCCAATTGTATAGATTTGTAAAAATTAACAAACAGATTTTGTAACTATTTAAAACAACATCAACTTTGAACTGATTTGGTTTGTGTGTGTGTGTTAATCAGGAAATCCCTCTCTATGGAGAGCATGGCCAGTGCATTCAGACGTTCCTGGCCCATTGAATTTAGCAGGAATGTCTTAACTTGTGTCAAAGTTGAGAAACATCTCTCAGCTTCAGCTGTTGTCATGGGAGTAGTTATGAGGATGTTCAACAGAGTCACAGTCTCAGATAATGTCTCCTGGAGGTTGTAGCTCATGAGAACCTGGTACAGTGCCAGTGCACCACAGCAGCCCTTGAATTCAGGATTCTCATAGATCAGAGAGAGTTCTGTCTTGAGTTTTGCCTTGTTCAGCATGGGGCATGTGTTCACAGTGGTATTCAGAGCCTCATCATGAAATGAATGGCAGTACCTTTCAAACATATCTGCTTGCAGTGAGGTAGCACTCACAAGGTGGACAGTGAAAAAGAACCTTGCTTTTTGTGTGATCCAGGATGGTGTTGCAGACCTCTTCAGACAGCCTCTGCTTCTCCTCTTCTCTCAAAGCCGTTCTGGGTCTTTTGGCTTCTGTTGCTACTTGCAGCTGCTGTTGAGAGGAGTCCCTGAAGGCAAACAGACCAACGTGTTTGTTAGGCTATGTACAGTACGGTAGTCTATATGATGCATATGTATATGCAATTTATCCACGTATAGTACAAAGATTTCAGTTCCATTTAAATTGGGCAGGGATGCATGAAATCTTTAGTGTTTAGGTTAGCCTTTGAGTCTCACCTAGCCTGGATGTTCAGCACAGTATACAGTTTATAAAGTAAGCTAGATTACACCACTGGCCATATATAATGAGAATAATGTAATTTCAAACACAAATGCAGTCTCCTTTCATGCATACATTTTCAAATGACAAAGCTCTGCTTTGAGAACGATCGAATGATATTGTTTAATCTTAACTTATGGCCTGCACACTGTTTGTGAAGCTGTCGAGGGCACGTTTGATGAAGACAGCATCAATGTCCTTCTTCTGGAGCTTCTGATACAGAGTATTGACGTGGGGCATGATTTTGTGAAAAAGCCACATGAAAAAAAATCTTCATCATGTAGCATCCTCATGTAGCCAGATGCCTCTCTCACGGTGGGCTGGTCAAATGAACCCAATGAAGCCATCCTGATGGCTTCAAAACATTGTATGAGGTCGTCTCGATTCTCGTAGACAGTGTTATCGACTCTGCTGTTGAAGTTCCACCATGTGGATGAAGCTCTGGGCAGTCTTCGTGCAACAGTCTGGTCAAGAATGCTGGTCCCGTTTGGGTGACCGGGAAAAAAAAGTTGCAATCCCGCTCAGATCGGAAAAGAAAATATTAACTTTTTTGATAAGAGAAGTAGCTTACTACATGATCAAATTCAGCAGATGCGCATAGCAATAAACATAATGGGCATTCTTAAAATGCTCATGCATATTTTGCTGCACACCAGCCTTCTCTCCCCTCATCACACTGGCTCCATCGTAAGCTTGCGCAATGAGTTTAACTTTCTCGTCGTCGGCAAAAAGACCGTTCAGTCTCTCCTAAAACACACTGGCAATTGAGATTGATTCCGAGATGGGAAGAAACTAAAAAAGCGTTCCTGCACTTTATGGTTGCTATCGATGTACCTCAGCACAAGCACCAGCAGTGTCTGTGTAGAACCGTGTGGCAATGTTCACTCTCCCCAAAGCAGACAATCTCAAACAGCTATCAATGTGGGTCTCATGTTTCTTTATCTTTTCTGAAAGATGGTGCATGACTGTTACACCTGTCGCTGTCAAAGCGGTGCTGTCTGCCGTGCCGCCTTCAGGGTGAAAGAGTAGGCAGGGGTAGCAGAAGACTGCATTGGCTACGTCGCAGCCTGCTAGCTAGGTTTTTCGTTCGTACCAATTTTTGGAAAATCCTCGAGTGTAGGACTTTCCCCCTTTAGTAGAAACCTGTTGAATGATTCAATTTGGTCTGGGAGGTCCTAATTGTTTCGTTGACAATTCATCTTGATTCGTTCGCTGACAAAACGAACTTCTTTCAAAGAGACAATCGAGTTTCACTGAACGCTAGCCATCTTGACAGTAGTACGTGAATTGATTGACGCTGCTACCTGCTCTTAGTTACATTCATGTTACTTTACGTATGACGAAAGCGCGTAAGTGCAAGCCCTCCCGGAACCCATAGAGATTGTATTGAAAGCTCTGATATTTGAAAAAAATTGTTTTTACATGAGAGTCTATGAGAGACTTCTGGGGCGGGGCCATTTTAAGCACGACTTTAGCCTGATTGGCAGATCAGACATCTAGATTAGAACACTGATAACGACTGTTGCCGTGATAGAATTGGTTAGAAAAAAAATCCTTCCTTTTCCCGTTTGGCAGCGCGTCGGCCATATCGCCCTAATGAAAACACCGCCTCTGTATTCAAGTAACTGTGATAACCTTGGTTTACACGGGCTGTTGGTTATGTTGAGTCTTTTGCTGCAACATGTTGTTGTAGATTTTCGTTAACCACTAAGGAAAAGTTTCAATGTGTCCTCACTGAAGCTCACCCTGGCTTGATTTTTCGTACAAAAGAAATCCATGCAGAACATTGTTCAGCTCTACACGAAAATCCTATGTTGGTGACAACATTTGGTGTCAAGAAGACATGCTTGCTCAATACATTGTGTTTTTTGCACACCTCTGACAACTATGCAGTTGACATCATGCACGACTTGCTTGAAGGTGTAGTGCTGTACGAACTAAAACTTGTCTTTCAATACCTTGTCAAGGAGAAACTTTTATCTTTTGAATCATTGTCACACAGAATTCAAAGTTTCAACTATGGTTATACTGAGAGAAGAAACAGGCCAAGTGGGTTGAAAATGGATGAGGGCAAAGATCTTGGATTGAATGCTATTCAGTCATGGTGCCTTGTGCGAAACGCTCCTCTCATTTTTGGTGATCTAGTTGAAAAAAATAACAGTTATTGGAACCTGCTCCTCCTCTTGCTTCAAATCATTAATATAGTGTTTTCACCAATTGTTACCAACGGTAACATTATCTGAAGCATTTAATTAATGATCATCACAAGCTATTCAAATCTTCGTTTCCTGAGAAAAGACTTATTCCAAAGCATCATTTTATGATCCATTACCCAAGGTGTATTCGTAAAATAGGCCCATTCCTTCATGTATGGTGCATGAGGTTTGAGGCCAAACAAAAGCATTGGTCAAACAACACCAGAGACAGCTAGCTTATCACTGGGAGAATTTTAATTTTCAGAGGTTTGAGTTTGGTCCAGTGAGAAAGGAAGTGATTGATAGCTTGGAGGGTGGTGAGGCTTTAATTGCAATGTTAGATGTGAATGCATATTCTGTTATGTCAACTACCAATTGGGTGAAGAACTATGGAACCGAGCATCAAATTGGTATGTTTGTTTGTATTAAAACAAATATGGAAGTTCCTGTTTTTGGAAAGATCACCGGTATCATTATAAATGAAGATCAACCTTTCATTTTGACTTGCACAGTTGATACTCTCTATTTTGATGAGCACTTCAGTGCCTACTGTATCGAGAAGAGGGATGATTCATTTTCTGTTATTTCTATTGATGAGTTGATTTATTATAGACCCTATGATAAACAGTTCTCTAATGAGATGGATGAAAAAATATACATTGTGCCACATTGCCATGTTGTGTAACCTGTGCTATTGTTTTGTGTGACCCGTGCTATTGAGGCTGCCAATTACAAAATGTTATTGTTAAGCAAATGCTATGTTTGTGTTGGGCTTGAAAATACAAGTTTTATTTGAACAAACTTTAGTATTGATGTTTTTCTTCTTTGTAATAGTTAAGTACTAGGAATATACTGAATTCTAAAGTAAAATTGTACCATATATAGCATTAGGTATTATAACTCCCTACAGTGTTTTTTGAAATATAAATCAACTCTACAATAGTAAAATACAGAGTTTAATTTTAAATCCTCTATAGTGTTACATAGCAGCAACTCTAGTCGGTGATAAAACAGAATATACAAATAGTGTTACATTTTGACACTGCACACTAGTGTTGCGTAAATTCAACACTGGCCTGTGTTGACTGGTGTTGAATTTCAACTATTGAGAGAGTTGCTGCAACTATATCACAGTGTTGAGCATTTAACACTTTTAAAAGTGTAGTTTTAACTCAGAATAGTGTGGACCAATATAGACACTTTAAAAGTGTTGAATTTAACTCTATTGGTGTTAAAATTAAAATTGAGGTTTGGTATATTATCATTGTCTTCTATCTTTAGTAACATAGTGCAAGTTTTATATGACCCTGTAAGCACCTTTGTTTTACTCAGCGAGACAAATTGCAAGTAAATGTTAGATTTATTTTATTAATTTAGTTTACTTGATACATTTATTAATTATAATATATTCATCCTAACATGCAACAAATAATCCAAAAGTAAGCAGGTTAGATTACAAAAGATTGTGCTACTTACAGTATTACAATTTTACTCATGTAATTTAAATCCAGTACCAGATTACATATCAGAATTTATTTAGCCAACATTGGATATAGCACTTCCAGGCAGGCTGGTAAGCTATTTTCAATGTAAATAAGTGGCATTAAAGTATAGCTTCTAACTACTTGAAATGTTTAGACACAGATGGCCAATATTAAGATCAAAGAATGTTTTTAAAATAAGCTCTGAGACTGGCAAGAGATTCATGCAACTCGTCTGTTCTTATTCTGCTGGATATTTCTGCTGCATTTGACACAGTAAAGGTGGAACTGTGCTCCGCTGTTTGATTCTTATCTAACAGGTAGGTTCTTCAGGGTGTCTTGGAGGGGAGTGGTGTCTAAGTCTCACCAACTAGCTACTGGAGTATACCAGGGTTCAGTACTTGGACCCCCTCCTCTTTTCCATATGCATGTCATCTCTGAGACCTGTCATTCAGGCACATGGCTTTTCCTACCATTGATACACTGATGACACACAACTCTACCTCTCATTCCAGCATGACAATTCTATGGTAGCTACATGGATCTCAGCCTGCCTGGTAGAAATCTTGTGTTGGATGAAAGAGCATCATCACCTTCAACACAACCTCACTAAAACAGAGCTTCTTGTGATTCCAGCGAGCCTAGCCGTTCCGCAATATTTCAACATTCAACTTGACTTGTCAATGATACACCATCCAAGACAGTCAGAAATCTTAGGGATGTGTTTGACGATCAGTTCAACTTTACGGACCACATCCCAAGGACTGCCCCATCGTGCAGAATTGCTCTGTGCAACATCAGGAAAATCAGGCCCTTTCTATCTGAGCATGCCACACAGCTCCTCGTCCAGGCTCTTGTGCTCTTGTTATTCAGGTGGGACTGCTGCAATGGTCTTTTGACAGGCCTTCCTTCATGCAGAGATTTGACTGTACAATCGATCCAGAATGAAGTGGCGCAATTGGTCTTCAATGAGCCCAAGAGAGTACATGTCATGCCTATTCATTGAACTGCACTGGCTGTCAGTGGTTGCTCACGGCATTGATGCTTGCTTACAGAACAACCACTCCCTCCTCCCCTAACTACACAAACTACTTCAGGTCTTTGTGCCCTCCAGAAGTTTATGTTCTGCAGGTAAACAGTGCCTCGTAGTGGCATCTCAAAGATGCAAAAATTCACTGTTCATGTCTTTCACTCAAATGTTTCAAATGTTCCTCGATGGTGGAATGACCTGCCAAACTCCACCCGAACAGCTAGTTCTCTAACATCCTTCAAAAAGCATCTAAAGACACAGCTCTTTTGTGAGCACTAGACCCAGTTCCTTCTTGGAGAAAATACAAATAACAAATCTATCCATTATTCTACCTCAGTCTCTTACCCTCCTTGCTAGGGGTACTTCTCTAAACAATTTTGAAACTTGGATTACAGCACTTCTCTTACTGCTGCCTCCCTAGGATGATTAACTTTTGTTGTTCTCCTCATTAGGTGATTTGGATAAAAGTGTCTGCAAAATAAAGAAAGTTATCAACAATAACATCTGCCAAAAATGCTCCTAGCTAATGCACATGCTAGAGTTGACTGGCAGGCGATATCTGTATCTTAAAGGTGATTGGCTCTTTAACTGTAAGGCGGACATTCCTGTGCTACATCTCTTAGCTGTTGGACCTTCCATTTTATCCCATTCATTTTAATTCTAGTGTTCCATCTCTGCTCAACTGGATCTGATATAACTGATTAATGTCACATATATTGTTTTTGAGTGTAGGGCCGGGCTATAGGAGGATGTTATCAGATGTCGACGATATTTTACGAAGGTCCCTATGCCGATTGCGACACTCAATTGACAGACGATCATTGACAATATTGGGAAATGGCAAAGCCATGGATCTAGGAAGTCAGCAAATATATAAAACCCAGGGTATGAAACTACCACCCGCCAAATGTCAGGAGGCTGAATACTTTTTGTAAGCTTCACATCCAAATGTTTCATTTCATGAGCAGGTAATTTTTCTCATCTACCCGCAACAGGTGGGCCACCTGTAAGACATCTCAGACACATAAAAAGAAATGCTGTTATTCACAAAGACACATGCTTGAAGTAAGACACTTTATTATATTTTTAAGAACAGGTAATAGAAAAGCTGTCAATACTTGTGTCTGATTCGCTGTTTGTTCAGAGGTGTGCAGCAATAGCCTGTTTTATGGGACACACACATGTAGATGTGCAGCGCAAGCCTGTCTCGTGGAACAGGGACATGTAAAGAATCATCAGTCTTTTGTCTTCATTCGTCTGAAAAACTGTTTACAAGAATAATGTCGTCTATGAGAATGATGCAAATGATCTCCGTACATCTCAGGAGGTACTGTGGTTTTAGTTCGCTTTATTTCCATGGACCAGTTTGCAGGTAACATGCCTTTTGAATGCAAATCTGCAGATTCATATATATATATATATATATATATATATATTAATGAAAAAAGACAAAAGTGATTAAATCATAAAATTATACAAGACACGTTCACCTTGAACCTAAAATGTTATTCTATTTTCTTTTCTTTAGACAGCATTAACTGTATTAACTTTGTTATTATGGTTATTATTATCTTTACATTTATAATTGTAGACTATTAGTAATGTTCCACCTGTTATCATTGACGGATGCTTGCGTGATAGCAAATGGTGCCGTTGGAGACGGTAAATGTTTGTATTTGGGGAGGTGTTTTTTTTTGTGTTGGACCTTCAAGTGCAATTTAAATTTAGTTTTTCCTCTTTCAATACATTTCTAAATGTTTTTTAAAGCAAAATCAATAAAGCAAAAATATTCACCAACCCTCTGCAGGGGGGTTGACAATATGTATATCGCAATATCGCCAATAAGGCGATTATCGATAAAATATGTTTTTACATATCACCCAGCTCTATTTGAGTGAGGTTATTAACCCATTTGTATAATTAATTGTAAGAGTGTTCAGCTCTTGCAGCTCACACAGCTCATGTGGGGAAATCGCCAACATTCTGTGGATTATTTCCATAATTCTTTCTAGATTTTCCTTTCTTGGAAACAAAAATACATTGTTAACAGTGTTCGTGCATTGTTAATATATTGCATTATTTTGTTCTCATAAAATATTTGTGACAGTATGTTTTAATTAAAACTGATTATCATCATTATCATTGTGTGTGTGTGTGTGTGTGTGTGTGTGTGTGTGTGTGTGTGTGTGTGTGTGTGTGTGTGTGTGTGTTAATGGGAAACAATTTTTTTACTTTCTAAGAATCCAAACACTGTTAATCATATTTCTAAAGGTGGAACGATACATTCCATCACATACTAATTTCTTTAGCACTCAGTTCAGTGCATTAGCTTGTGGAAGCTTGGGAATACTCCGAATTATTGAAACACTTTCATTTTGGTGCCACTTTCATTTTGGTGCCAGGGTTACATTTATGGCTTTATGCTAAGTGTTCTGGGAAGCTCTTAAAATAAGCGCCATATAACAATAACAGCCAAGTGTTTCTCCTGCACTTCCTTAAAGAATTGCTAATGATGTAGCTCTTTTTCCACACATGATAACATAATAGCATTGCTAACACTGCTGAAAAGACCAGATAGGCCAACATGCATTTTCCAGGCTGGTCTAGGCTGGTCAGTGCTGTTTTGGTGCTAGTATTTGCTGGTGGATGAGCATACCCATGCTTTTCTGGTGAAGCTGGTTGACCAGGATGATCTTTCTGATGAAGCTGGTTAAGATGTTGGTTAAGACTGTTTAAAATCCTGGTGGGGACACCAGCAGTACCATCACCCAAAACACAACATAAGCTGATGAACAGCAATGCTGGTCTTTTCAGCTGGGAACTGTCACATAAAGGCAGGGATGTCCCATATTTTGGCCTAAATGATCTGAATTGGCCCGTATTTGAGTGGCAAAGCATTCAAGGAGACCCCACCCCCTGGTCAGATGATGTCGTCTCGTATTGAAGCTCTCAACATTTTCAAATGTCCCATGTGGAAGGCATCGTTTTCTGATTGAAGTGGCAAATTGCTCAAGGGGAAGCAAGGATATGTGTAAAGTTTTGTCTTTCACTGTGTACACAAGTTTGTAAAAATATGTAGTAATTCCAGTTGCTGACACTGCTGTCACAGAAATTACACACTTCACCTTTGAAGGACCTGACAATGAGATGATATGGTGTATGTGTTTGTGTGAATGGGAAACAAGCATTTCTTAAAGATCTCTTGATCATCTGAACACTGCAGCTGTACAAACTGAGCGATTGCACTGTTGATGTGCTGTTAACCAGTAGCGTATTCAGCTCATGTGCATTAACTCCACATTCTTTTGAACTTGTAATCATCAGTCTGAATAGGTTAATAATTCAATACGGAGAGCAGCAAGGTCACATTATCATATGGAGGCCGTTCTGTACGTTTCACTTGTGTTTCAGGATTACATATCTCTTTTTCCTCCTACACACAGACTGGAGTTAGCATGTTGGATCGTTGCAAGGATTTATTTGATCCGTTAGTGGACTGGGCTGTGATGAGTATTCACCCATCATTTGTTTAAGTGAGGAGGAAGGACAGAAAATACTCTACACAAGTATGCAAATGCCTGGCCAACACCTGGCCAGCAATTGTGCAGTGCGATTGCACATACATAACTTGTACTTCACATTCTTGTGGTATTGTGGTGTAGTCACCTTAGAGCAGAGTGAGCTGTCTGACAGACACATAAATGAACAAATAGTCAGTTTTATAATTACATGCAGTTAAGGGGTGTTGTTATCTGAGCAGAGGCGTTTCCAGCATTGAAGGACATCCGAGGCTTAGCCCAGACCATTTTATGCAAATACAGGGATCACTCGAAGAGTTTTTTTTTTTTTTTTTTTACAGTAACACTTTACTTTCAGTCAAAGTACATCTTAATTGTGTGAGACTTTAGTAGAACATAATATGAACTGTTGTGTATTGGTATATTACATTTTAAGTCAACAAAACAACTGTCCTAGTTAGTTCAGTCGCTCTCCCTTCTCATCAAGTGTTGCTGTCTTTTTCTCTCTCCTTCCACAAGAAAGCTACCAGAGAGACAAAAGGTATTTAATGTTAACATTAGTTTAACTGTCAACACACACACACACTCA
Source organism: Xyrauchen texanus (assembly GCF_025860055.1). Classification (NCBI taxonomy): domain Eukaryota; kingdom Metazoa; phylum Chordata; class Actinopteri; order Cypriniformes; family Catostomidae; genus Xyrauchen; species Xyrauchen texanus. Next base: position 1,437,509 of record NC_068317.1, on the reverse strand, counting down.
ACATACAACATACATTATTCACCTCTTGCTGTCTATCTGGTGTCCTTCTCAATACTTGTTGTAATATTTTCCTCTCTCATCACTTGCTGTTGTCTCTCTTATCAATTAATGTTGCATGAGAAGCAGAAGGCTGTATTTCGGCTAGCAAAGTACTCTAACCACTCAAAAGAGTCAAACCATTTTTGCTGGAAGGCCCTTCTCTGTAGTCCAAAGCTGGTGAGAGGGTATTCTAGGAGCTTTACTCTGGCTGGGCCTGTTTCTACAGTTCCTAAATCTTCCACTCTAGTACTATCCTCGACTAACTCATCCTCTCTCCTCCCTGAATCATCTGTGATGCAAAAGAACAGATACAGCACATAACTTATTGCAAATCAGCTTCAAACAACTAATTCATCAAGTGCTACATATTTCAAATTGTAGACCAATACCATTGAAGAAAATGTATTGGGAAGAGCAGATCAGTGGGATTGCCCTAAGATCTATCATGATTCTTGAATTTTCATGTACATTACCATAAAGTCATCACAAAAGAGTTATATTATAGTGAGTAAAGTGAGGTAACATTTTTTTTAATATAAATAATTTATATTTTTTGACATAAATAGTCAACATGATGTATAAGATCCTAAGTTAAAGCAATACATGAACGACTTTAGTCTAAGTTCATTGACACACCATGACATCGAACTGTATATCATTCTTAATGTTCATCTGTCAAAATCCTTTCATTCAGATCATTAGGAGCATTGGGATAAACAATGTTTCACTTTTAACTTTCTCTAAAGTACAGTGACTAATTAATTGTTACCAGTTTCCATGCCTGATTTTGGCACAGCTGCTGCTGCTGGCTCCTAAGTCTGTAGCTCATCTATGCTACCCTCTACAAAACCATTGAATTAAATCAAAGTGTATATTTACTACAAACTAATATCACGAAACAAGTCACACATACATTTTCTGTTAATGCTTATTGTTATCCTTAGAGAAAACAACACCTGATGAACAAGGAATGTACTCAGTGCAGTGGGTTAAAACTAGTGTTTCTGGCTACCTACAGCATGAACAATAGCAAGGTTATGTAGCCTACACTTTTCTAGAAATGGGCACACTTATCTCAAAATGTGTAGCCGTTGTTTATCTTCAAATGTGATGATAAGTATGCTGGTCCAAGTGCTAACGTAGCCTATGGCAATAACTAGCCTACTGAGGGTGAAAGCCAGACAGATGGTGATCTTCAGACTTTAAGGAACAAAATTTTTTTTTAATTCTTACCCACTGATTTCTTTCGGAAAAATCCCCAAAGCCTCATTTGCTTAATTTTTGCTGTCTTTCCTGGTAACTGCTGTTAACTCGCCACTAAGTAACGTTAGTTGATGTCAACGACTGTGCTAGCTCCTCCCCTACCTGCTGCATATTCAACAGAGAGGAAGAAACGGAGTAGCCCATAGGCTACCGACAGCAAAGAAACTTATTCTATAGGCTAGATTATTTTTAAGACCTATGTCTATTTTTACAGGCTGTATGCATTATTTGCAAAGCCAAAGCACAATGAAATAAGGCAACTTATGATTTCGGGGGTTTAAATAGGCTATTGTCCGGTTTCATATTTGTCAGTCAACTTTTCAAAATACATTCAGGGCTACACTCAAAACATTCGGGGCTGAAGCCCCGGCAAAATCGGCTGATACCACGTCTTTATCTGAGACATATTATACCATGATAAAAGGACGGCTTGGGAAAATAAATAAATAAATAAAGGCATAGCAGTTTCTGCAAGCAATTGCAAAGAAAACCAGTGTTGGGTAGTAGTTAATCAAAAGTAGTGACACTAAAAACTTGCAACATTTTTTAATAGCATGAGAGTAGATAAGCTATTTTCACAATAGTGTTTTTTTTTCCAGTAACAAGCTACATTTTCCAACGAGTAGCATTGTAATGTCACTGTAACAGTATAACTATGGGCAAGGAGGAAGTGGGAACTGGCTGAAGAGTCAACATACATTTTAATAAGAAACTCAACATAAAATGAACATAAACAAATACAGACACACATGCAATGTGGGCGCGTGCGTCTCGCGAACTGGCACCTCCAGCTCCCCTTTATCTCGCTCACCTGCTGATCAGCTGATTCAGTGCCGGCTGTGCATCATCATGGCCGGCAATGCCCTCCTCACCGTCACAGTCACAAAACTACATTTGTCACATTATATTGTGAATGCAGCAATGGAGTTGTCAAATTGATTTGTTAAGCGCTTTTCAGAACAGATGTCGTTTCAAAGCAGCTGTATAGGAAATTACGCTATAACAGAAAATTTATGAATATAATGCCAAAATTTTTTATTTATGTTTAGAACCATTAGTGGTTAAAATTATTAAATTAAGTGTTGTAGGTCAATGGTTAAACAACATGATTTTGTACATGAATGATCTGCAAGCGAAACGTTGAAATTACCTTGGGCAAATAGCCCAAACAAGGTTGTGACAGGGTGGAGGGCGGGGCCGGGTTGTGATTCTACACACCCGGCCCCTTATCAGGCTGATCAAGCCTCCTATAGGGATAAAGTCTGACTGCGGATGGTGTTGCGACAGAGAGAGTTTACGGGCAGCTGTCCATCATATGTGTTTGTTTGTGTCTTTGTCACACGTATTTAGGTACAGCTTTGAAGCGAAATCTTTTAGAAACAGGGATGAGATTATCTGTCTTTTTCTCTCTCCTTCCACCAGAAAGCTACCAGAGAGACAAAAGGTGTTTAATGTTAACATTAGTTTAACATTATGTACAACATTATGTACACACACATACCCACACTCTCTCAGTCAGCGGAGCAGAAGATGAAGCACGTGCAGCCAGAAGAGAGAAGGGAATTTAGAGAGCGTGTTCTTCCTGTTTGGAAATATTTGAACTGAATTTGGCTGCATGCCCAAAAGTGTCCTGCACCAATCAGAAGTGACTTTTCAGAGTCACATGGTCAACTGGGCTGTCTTTTCCAACAGTTGATTTATGATCCTTTGTTTCAGATTCTTACAAATCTGCCGCCCAAAAATAGTCCATATGTAATCATGAACATTTATATCTTGAGAATGTTACAAGAGACATGATATTCGTTGTCATCAGCTTTCTCTGCATACGCCAGCAAATGCTTACATACTAAACATGACATTTGTTCATGGATATTATCGATACCGATATCTTGACTTCGATGCCGGTTCCTAAACGATACTTTTTCCGATACTTTGGTTGAAAAAAATAAAACTCAGCAGGAAAACGACGAACCGCTAGTTGGACGCTAGGTGGTACTGTGGGATAATTTTCAGTAAACATGGTTAGGGTTAAGCTTACACAAGAAAGCAAGACACCTTGATTTCAAACTTAATTTTTTATTTATTTTAACAAAAATTTCAAATGAAACTGGAACAATTGGAAAAAAAGCATTTAAAATGTGTTGTTCAACTTTTTGAAAGCTGGCTTTACAACAGTTGTGAACATCTCTCTGACAAATAAGTTTCATTAATGCGTTCTCTACCCATCGGGTATTTCGTTATACAGGAAAATATATAATGTGTGAATACATTAATTTTGTTCCCTCCTTTACGATATATATATCCAATTATATCAGAAACCTCTGGGCTGAGGGTTAGTGAATATTCTTGCTTTATTGATTTTGCATTGAAAATTAACTAATTTATTTAAAAAATGAAAAACTTAAATCAAATACATTTCTAAATTCAAATTGCACACCAAACGAAATAATAAAGTGATAAAATAATATGTATCGAATAATGTATCGATCTCGATACCCAGCCCTACTCTTGAGAGCCTTGGTTACCTCTATCTTTGAGAATTGGCGAACAGAATTTGCATGCCCCTCCCCCGTTCATACGGGTATAAAAGGAGGGAAGCGTGCATCTGTTCAGACAGATTGTTTCTTTGGAGCCGAGCAGTAGTGTATCAGTGAGCTGAATAAATCCACTGCTGTTCCACTCACCTCTACAAGAGTGTATGCTGTTGGAGATATGGCGCAAATCAGCGTTTTTTTCTCTTCTCTGCACCCCAGTGCAGTCTATGCCCCTGGGCGCTTTTACAGCCTATCTAAAAGAGTATATATACAAGTTCAAAGAATATATTTCTCTAAAAGAGTACAGTTCTTGGGTAAATCCTCACAGACCACCCGTTCCCCAGCATGCTCGTCTGCCCCCATCTGGGCCCGAGATGAGACCAGCTTGCCTTACGGCCAGTCTGATGTCTCTTTCGGAGCCCTCGAGCTGGATGAGAGTTTCACTGCTTCATCGCAGAGCGTCTTGGCGGACTTCGACGCTGAGAACTCGACTGGGCTGGAGCCTTCGGGTGTGCCGGCCCAGTGAGCTGAATAAATCCACTGCTGTTCCACTCACCTCTACAAGAGTGTATGCTGTTGGAGATATGGCGCAAATCAGCGTTTTTTTCTCTTCTCTGCACCCCAGTGCAGTCTATGCCCCTGGGCCCCTGATGCCGAGCTGTTCTCTATGCTTGCGCGGGCCTCCGCAAGTGTTGGGCTGGACCAGAACCCTCTATCCTCCTCTCAGCCCTCGCGGCTAGACGATTGGTTCCTGGGCAGGTTTATGAAGGTTTATGTAGCCGCCATAGCGGGTCACCACGGTGCAGTGGACGGTAAGTCCTTAGGGAAGCACGACCTGATCATCAGGTTCCTTAGAGGTGCCCAGAGGCTGAACCCTCCTAGGCCATGCCTATTCCCCTCATTGGATCTCTTTTGTCCTCTCCCGTTTGAGCCGAAGAATCGGGCTAAAGGCCCTCTCCTTGAAGATGGCCCTCCTGATCATGGTTGGGGACCTGCAAGCGTTCTCTGTCAGCGACACTTGCCTGGAGTTCGGTCCGGTAGACTCTCACGTCATCCTGAGACCTGACTAGGCTACGTGCCCAAGGTTCCTATGACCCCTTTCAGTGATCAAGTGGTGAACATGCAAGCGCTGCCCAGGGAGGAGGCAGACCCAGCCTTCACTTTGCTGTGTCCGGTGCGTGCTTTTCACACCTATTTGAATTGCACGCAGAGCTTTAGATACTCTGAGCAGCTCTTTGTCTGCTTTGGTGGACAGTGGAAAGGGAACGCTGTCTCCAAGCAGAGGCTTGCCCACTGGATAGTGGATGCCATTGCGTTGGCCTACCAGACCCAGGCTGTGCACGCCCCCTTGCGGGTTCGAGCACACTCTACAAGGAGTGTGGCATCCTCATGGGCACTGGCCAATGGCACCTCTCTAGACATCTGCAGAGTGGCGGGCTGGGCAACACCCAATACCTCAAAATAATCGTTAGTAACAGCCCTAAACATGGATGGAAAGAAAAGGTCTAAACCTGCATACCCAAAACATAAAGTGAGAGACAAGAGAATGTCTACCGACAGAGACTGCCGCTATGGCGGCAACATACACTTTAAGCAATACACTTGAAACGCTCCTGCAAAAATTGCAGCACTGTACCGACAGGGCAGTGAACTGAATTTTCCCTTTGCGCTGTACACTAAGAAGCAAAAATACACCACTTAAACATATACAGCCTCCTCGTTGATTGGAGCTCTAGCATTTAGAATGGTATCAACCACAGCAGGGGATGACCCAACATTCAAAAGAATGCCCCGTTGAGGGGCCACACCCATAACTTCCACAAGTCTTGCTGGGGGTGCCAAGTGCTGCCCCGTGCCTGAGACAACATGTTTGCTCTGACTGGAATCTCCCAAGGCACCGTTCCAGGAGAGAGACCAGAGTCGAAAAGCATACTTGAGCCAATACGGCGCCATTAACCGAAACTGATCCTCCCAAACCCTCTACAGAATTATGTGCAGCAGACTGATTGTTGTAAATGCATAAAGATGCTCTCTCGGCCACTGATGCGCCAGTGCATCGATGCCCAGTGGTGCCAGGGGCAAGAGAGAACATCAGAGGGGACAGTGCAACGTCTCGCTTGAAGCAAACAGATTCACTTCCGCTCTGTCAAACCTCCTCCAGATTTGTTCCACAATCTGAGGATGTAATGTCCATTCTCTGGGCATCAGACCTTGTCTGGACAGGAGATTTTCCCCCAAGTTAAACAGGCCCGGAATATGTACACCTTGTAGAGATAGTATATTGTCCTGTGCCCACAGAAAAATGCGACGAAAGTGCACCAATCCCTGGTGATTGATGTAGGACACCACCGTCCTGTTGTCCGACTGGATGGAAAAACCTTAATGCCAGCAGCACCTTGAGTATCTTTAGCCAGTTATATGCCAATATTGCCGCTGGCCCATCCAGTGTACAGCGCCCCAACCCATAGAGGATAAAGGTTATCACCTTGTGGCGACACACCTATCCCAATGGTACGCCTGACATTAGAAGGTGGGCCTGTTTCCATGGCAGCAGAGATTGGTAGCACCCACACATCACTCTAAAGGGATGAAGAGCATGCATCAGTGGTTGAAGTCCATTGTGGAGTTCATCCAGCACTGAAAATGTAACATGCCTAGGGGAATGACTCTGTGATCATGAGCCCAAAAGCCTGAACAGAAGAATGCAAAATTAGTACGCTTTGCGTTCTGAAAAGCATCCTTCCAATCTATTGTCACAAACCAGTTGTAAATAATGTACTTGTGACATTATTTATTTCTGCATCAGCATTCTTAATTGACATTTCATTAGAGTGAAATTCAAACATCTCAAATCCAGAAAGGCGCCATCTTTTTTCAGGACCAGACTATAACGGCTGAAAAGCTGCATTCTCTCTGAGAAGGGGGAGTCTCCTCTATTGCCCTTTTTATAAGAGAGAGTGAATTTCCCGAATCACAAACGGGGCTTCCCAAACATAGATGTCTGTTGGAATAACACTGAATGCTGGCTGAGCACCTCTGAAATGAATGTCATAACCGTCCTCTATCGTTCGAAATACCCAGTTCAAAACCCTGCAGCTGCTGCCAAGCCACTAGATTGGCTTACGTAGGATGCCACTAGATGGCACACTTGGCTTACTTTACGACTGCATAGCGGAGGGGGCCTTTGCACCTCTACTACTGTGGTTGGTTGAATGGGATTTAATAATGTACTCAGGCATAAATGATGAGCGCCCTGAAATGCATTTACAGCAGGGACGCAGACAGGATAAACCTTTTCCCTGGTATTTTGAATGGAGAAGAGTGTGTGAACTTTGGGGGGAATGTTTATTTGAGAAAACTGGTTCGCCACAAAGGCCCCAGCATTATTTATTTGGGGAAAATGTGTGGTAGTTACGTTCACTGTGTTTTTGTGTACTCTTCTGCTTGATAAACATCAAATTCTGTTATGCATGTCTTGAGACCCTTGGTCATGGAGACACAGGCTGAATTCAGGAAGCGGTTTTTAATGTTCGCTCCCCAGAGCAAGTTTCGGGGAGAAACTAAACCATATTCTGGTTGTAGACCATTCAAGGCATGTACAAATGCAAACTCATCCCAATACTGACCGAAGGGCATATGGGAGAAACTGATACGTTTATACGGTACCGTTTCATTCACTGAATGGGGGCCCATCCTTTGTTATACAGCAAGCCCATCAGGCTTGTGTGTAGACCTATTTTTATTGTAGACTGAGTTATATTACGTGTGCCCTGAGACCCTTGGTCATGAGGCAGAGGCAAAACTCAAGCTGAAAATATTCAATGCTCATTGCATTGAAACTGAGCTAAATTGGTGTACTGAAAAATGGGTTAGACACTAAACCGTTCCCAGCATATAATTGGGGAAAAACATTTAGTTCTTGATTTTAAATTTAGTTGAGAATGCTCAACATAATTGTTTATTTTTGTATTTATTTTTTATGTTATTCATGCGATACATGCGGGTGGTGCATTTGCTAACCTTGATTTGTAGAAATAGGCAGAACATCCATTATCTATCACTTTTGCAAACAAAAGCATTGCCTTGACCAGGCGCAAGCTGCAAGGAGGAAATCAAGTGAAAGTCCAAATGCAGCAACTGAACTTAAAGGCATTCTTTAACACGATGTGCTTGGTTGAACTGCAAAACTATTGAGATGGGCGTAATTGAAGAGTCGCACAGTGACTGGGCCAGCGCGGTGTCAAAGCACATGGATTTCAAAGGCAGTAAATGCCATGTGGAAAGACATACTCAGAATATTTTAGTGGGCAAGGGTCATTGCTATACTTGACTGATAGACTGCTATATACAGTGGAGTACATTCATTATATAAGTATATTTTTTCACAGTTTATTATGTTGCAGCCTTATGCTAAAATGCTTTAAATATTTTTTCCCACCTCAATCTACACTCCATTCCCCATAATGAAAAAAACCCCAAAAATGCATATTTTTGATAATGCAAATTTATTACAAAGAAAAAACTGAAATATCACATTGGAATAAGTATTCAGTCCCTTTGCTGACACAGGAAATTTAGCTCAGGTGCATCCCATTTCTCTGGATCACCTTCGAGATGTTTCCATATGTGTCAAATTCAATTGAATGGACATGATTTGGAAAGGCACACACTTGCCTATATAAGGTGTGAATGCATAACAGAGCAAAAACCTAGCCATAAGGGCAAAGGAACTACCCGTTGAGCTCAGAGACAGGATTGTATTGAGGCACAGATTTAGGGAAGGCTACAAAAAATGTGGCTGCATCAAGAGCACAGTGGCCTCCATAATTCTGAAATGGAAGACGTTTGGAACAACAAGGACTCTTCCTAGAGCTGGCTGTGGAATTGGGGGAGAAGGGCCTTGGTAAGAGATGTGACCAAGAAGTCTTGTTGAGCTCCAGACATTATGTGTGGAGACAGGAGAAACTTTCAGAAGGACAATCAGACTGTGAGAAACAAGATTCTCTGGTCTGATTAAATGAAGATTGAACTGTTTAGCCTCAATTCCAAGCATCATGTCTGGAGGAAACCAGGCACCACTCATCACCTGCAAAATAATATCCCAACGATGAAGCATGGTGGTGGAAGCATCATTCTGTGTGGGGTGTTTTTCAGCAGCTGGGACTTGGGGACTGGTCAGAGTTACAAAATACAGAGATATCCTTAATGAAAACCTGGTCCAGAGCACTCAGGAACTCTGGGCCGAAGGTTCACCTTCCAACAGGACAATGACCCTATGCACACAGCAAAGATAACACAAGAGTGGCTTAGGGACAACTCTATGAATGTCCTTGAGTGGCCCAGCCAGATCCTGGACTTGAACCCAATCGAACATCTCTGGAGAGACCTTAAAATGACTGTCCACCGATGGTCCACATTCAACCTGACAGACCTTAACCCCAAATCCAGGTGTGCAAAGCTTTTTGCATCATACCCAAAAAGACTTGAGGCTGTAATCGCTGGCAAATGTGCTTCGACTAAGTACTGAGTTAAGGGTCTGAATACTTAAGTCGATGTGATGCGATCATTTGCAAAGTTATAAAAATGTTTTTTTTTTTGCTTTTTCATTATGGGATATGGAGTGTATACTGATGTGAAAACAACTAATTTAAAGCATTTTAGCATAAGGCTGCAACATAACAAAATTATAAATAAATGGGGTCTGAATACTGTGATTGCACTGTATATATTACGGGTTTGCAGCAAAGACATTATCTTAAACCAGAAGTGCGTCAAATTTAAGTGAAACACATTTTTAAATGTTACTCTCACGTTTATATTTTCTATTAATAAAATGTGCCTTGTATATGCCCTTTAATAATAATAGCCTAATAATATTTATAATAATAATAGTAACAATAGTAATAATAATAATTATATTTAGGGCCCAAGCACTGAAAGTGCGAGGACCCTATTGTTCTTCTAAGGATTATTATTTTTATTAGGGCCCAAGTACTGAAAGTACAGATGCCCTTTTGTTCTTCTAAGGATTATTATTTTTAGTATTATTATTATTACGCTTCTTTTCAAGGTTTTAGGTACTTTTGGGGTACATAAATGCATGGAAACTCTTGAAAGTTTACACACTCATCAGAGTTGCTGGCAAAGTTGAGGGGGGATCATGCAGGAGGGGGTGCTGTGGCACCACCTAGAACATGGGCCTGCTTGGGTGGCTCTGCAGCACATCCCTTTCGAGGTACAGTCACCAAACTTTATACAGATATCAATCTCATCAAGCCGGACAACTTTCGCGCTGACAGTCATAAGCTCATCCCAAAAGGAAGTTGTCCATTTTGGATTGTTTGAAAAATGCATGCTCAGGAATTTGATATACTCCTCCCAGGGATTTCATGTTACAGGTACCAAATGTGAGCAACATCATGTCAAGGCATTAACGATGCCTAAGTATGAAGGTATTACTGATATATCGAACGGTGTTGCCATGGCGAAGCGATAAAATAATGTAATGGAATAAGGAAATATGTGATATATTCTGCGTGCAGAAATTGAAAAACATCAAATTTTGTCAAATGTTTGTCCTGGCAGGCTTATCATATTGATGTGACTATTATGGGTCATGGTTGTAGCGCCACCAACTGGCCAAAGGAAGTGTGTCACTTTTAACAGACTTTGAAATATCCCTATTGTGTTACCCTGAATTGGTTCAAAACAATTTAGAAGAATGTCAAGATTTTAAATTCTGAAGGGATTCATGATATCTTAAATAATGTGGCCATGGCAGTGAATTAAATGTCATCATTCCTTTTTGTGCATATTCATAATTTTTAGGTATTTGGCAAGCTTGGTTTTTAAAGTTTATTGTTAATACACGACATATTTTTTATTATATTTTATTTATATAAAAATTATCAACTAAAATGTAAAAATAATAGAAAACTATTTAATAATGTGTATATGTAATGATTGGCAATTACAAGAAATCTCCAATAGAAGACATCCAAGCTCCATGAATGATTCCCAAAATAACACAGGAGATTTTTGGTGTCCTGTCTAAGGGATCCCTGTTTCGTATGGTATGTATATTGTTATGAATGTGTGGGAAGGAGGAGAAGGCAGACGGGAGGTGCGGATTTTATTGACAAACAAATAATAACTGTACAAACACAGGAGCAAATAAAAGGTCCACGATGGGAAAAGGAAAATAAAGACTAGATAACATACAGACGGGGTGCAGGTAACGACACATCCACGCGCTGGCTCGCTCACAGTGACAGGCGTGGGCGCTGGCTCGCAGACCGTGGCAGGCGTGGGCTCTGGCTCGCAGACCGGGGCAGGCGTGGGCTCTGGCTCGCAGACCGGGGCAGGCGTGGGTCGGGAGGCGGAAGCCCGTCTCCTCTTCCTCCTCTGGGCAGATGAAGTGGACCGTGCAGGCTCATGGGAAACGACTGGTGTGGGGGTTTGCTCGCTGGCAGGTGGGGCAGGCATGATGGGAAGAGCCATGGGCGATTGGGAAGTCACCACTGCGGGAGGTGAGGTTGGGTCCTCCTCTGCCACGCCCACAGTGAGTGGCGAGCCGCTGACCAGCAAAGTCTCTTCCACGATTTCCTGCAGGGTCCAGCTGCGCGTCGCCGGGGGCAGCCGCTCCTTCAGCGTCGCTTTCAAATTGCCCCTAAAGAAGACCACCAGGGCTGAATCCGGGAAGTCCGAGACGTGTGCCAGCTCAAGGAAGTCCTGGATGTGGTCTTCAACCGGTCGGTCCCCTTGCTTTAGACAAAGCAGCTGATAGTTGGCCTGTTGGACCGCTGGATCCATTTTGGTCGTTCGTTCTGTTCTGAATGTGTGGGAGGAGGAGAAGGCAGACGGGAGGTGTGGATCCAATTGCGGCTTTTATTGACAAACAAATAATAACTGTACAAACACAGGAGCAAATAAAAGGTCCACGATGGGAAAAGGAAACTAAAGACTAGATAACATACAGACGGGGTGCAGGTAACGAAACATCCACGAAGGGCAGGGAGATCCTTGAACGGGTTAACAGCGGTGAACACGAACAGCAGGGAAATCCTCGAATGAACACGCAGACAGCGAACATAAACTGTGAACAGCAGGGAGAGAGGTTAGCAGAGAACATGTAACGTCAACGAACGACAAAGGAAAGGGAAACAAGCGGGTTTAAATAGACAGACATGGTGATAACAAAACAACAAACAGGTGCGGACAATAACACAGAGACGGCGGTGATGAGTGAAACAGAAAACACGGGACAGACAACAAGGGATCGTGACATGGAATGTGATAAGTAAAACGGAAAACACGGGACAGACAACAAGGGATTGTGACATACATGAAGTGTGTGTAACTACATTCTTCAGTTAACTATATTTCTCATTTCATGTGTTAAATATCTCCAGTCCTTGAGTTGGAGTTTCTGTTTCTGATCTGTGTATGTTTTGATTACCGATCCGGCGCTTGAAACTGTTATTTTGAATTTATTTATTTTTGGCTGTTATTAATGTTGTTAAGTGTCAGCAGTTTTTTCTACAGCTCGCACTCTTTTCCAGGAAATAGAAAAGGGAAATATGTCCCCCACTGTGATTGCCTTCTCAGCTGTTTTGTATGAACGTGTTTTGTCTTTATTTTTATTTGTCTTTACCCTCAGGGGTAGATGGATGCGCAAGCGTATCCTGCTGGATTTTTTCCTCATAAAAGCGGATACATTTTTGGGCATACAGATAAGTGTAAGACATCATTAGAAACTATAAAGGGTATTTTATTTGCATGCACTCACAATAAGAACATAACCTTGTGCTTTTGTAAAATAAAGAAAATAAACAGGGTGTGCTTTCAGCCTTCTCTGTCTCCGAAAGCATCTATCTGAAGTGCAAAAATGAACTGAAACTCAGCGAATACTTACCACACAAACATGAAACGTATGTCTAAAGATAGCTTAAAATGTCTACTTTTAAATAAAATAATTCACATTGTAGGGCTTCATGTATTCAGATACAAGACAAAGGCAGGCCTAACATAGTCGTAAAGCCTGACTGAGGCCCACAAAAACAAAGTCATAAATCTTACTGATAAAAACCGCGCCAAAATCAAACAAAGGGAGTACAAAATAGACTACAACTCCCAAGAAGCCTTGCTCACTTTACAACTGTGTGAAATTCCAAAGGATCGAACTCTCAACTCCTATTGGATAAGGCACTCAAAGAACGCACCTCAACTATGATGTCATCAGGAGTAGAAATACCACGAAAATCGTTCTGTACCTCGCTTCCAGTGACTTCGCCCGCCGTGCACAGACACAGTCATCACTGCTCTCAGGTGTTGCCTCGTTGCAAAAGGAAGTAACGTGCAACTTGAAACTGCGGCCATACAATCTCCATCTCGCTGGACGAGTTGAGATTACATTGTGTTCCACCGAACAATTTAACTGATCCGAAGGAAACCGCCGACCAATCCGCACCTTCATCCATTTGCCTGCAGAAGTGAAGAAAGTCAAGTTAACGTCGCTGATTTCTCTGCCAGCCGTCGAGAATCAGCAGCCGCCCGCCGACAGAGCGAGAAAACGGCCTCCCATCTTCACCCGAGCATCAAGGAACCGAGTCAGAGTCGAACAACGGATGAACACACGTTCTACATGCGCCCTCAAGCGATTCAAGTAAGAGGTTAACGTCTGGGCAGAGATAGGATATTTAGGTGTGTTATTCTCGTGGATCAAGTTTATTGTTTGTACAGTTTACGGACCGCAGAGTCCGCTCATTTGTTGCTAATAATAGTCAAGCTATTGATGTAACAAACTGTTATCACAAAAGAGAGTTTTCTGTGTTGTAATCCAACTACGTTGGACTGTTGTGTGTTTACGCCATCGCGGATGAGACCGGCAGACTCTTTATCCATAACAGTTGCCTTCTCTCCCACGATCGCGAAAGCGGCTTCGGCGCCACCACTTTCTCTCTCTCTCTCTCTGTCGTACTAACCACACACACACACACACACACACACACACACAAGACGTACAAGCGAAAGACACACTGCACACGGACGCCATTAACCGGCTTCACTCCACCCACATTCGCGGCCATACTCTCTGGCCGGAAATCTCGCATGGCGTACACTCCATCTCGCGTGACGTACACACACACACATATACCGTTCTCTCATGTGTTATGGGCTTATTTTGGTTACTATATCTAATCATCTCACTGTTTAGTTTGTCGTTGAATGACAGAAGTTTATTGACTGCATTGTATTGATTATTAATTGATATTATATTTTCAATAAACTTTGTTATAATTATAAGAGAAGTATTTTGGGTTGTTTGCATACACATGTGTCAAAGGCTGGCAGGGGATGCCAGTGCTCGAATTCACCCCTTCGTTGTTCCCTTTTTAATCTTGATGATCTACGGACATCAATTTTCCTAAGAGAACATTGAGACTGTTATACGGTCTGGTTATGTCAAGTTGGCAGACAGAATTTGCATGCCTTGCCCCAGACAAACGGGTATAAAGAGGAGTGGGGGAGCGAATGTCAGACAGGTTTTCACTGAGGAGCCGAGAATACGGTTATGGCGCATTTCAGTGGTAGGGATAGTGACGTGGCAAGGGGAACACAATGTCTCGTTCCTTCCATCGGGGAACGGAGGTTACAACAGTAACCATGACATTCCCCTTCTGTTTCTCACTCGACGTTGTGTCGATTGTAGTGACACAAGGGGTCCCACTTCAAAACGCCATGCACTACCCTTGTTACATGACAGCTTGAGCCAGGTGCAAGCAGGCTGCTGCGTGCTAGAAGCAGTTGGGTCGGCTGCACGTAACCCTCCCCTACGCCCGCTAAAAGGTGTCATGTACCGCCCTTAGGTTCCCAGTACCCATACGGGAACAGGCGATATGACTTGTATGGGAGCCAGCCGGCCAGCCGTGGCCTTTTTTCTCTCTCTATGTTTCTTGTCATAGAGTTAAAAAGTGGCTAGGGCTATCTTAATGCTATAGATGCATCAGGGAAGACATCCCCGTTCCTATTCTTTCAGGGGAAAAGGCCCTGCGGAGACCACGACCTGCCCAGACTGGGGGAGGTAACTCGTGGCCAATACACATGGGGGTTGTCAGGCCACCCGTGGACATGGTGCGGTGGCAGATCCTGCCTGACAAGGTAGGAGTTGCTACAGACACGGCGACTGGGGGGCAGAGACTGCCCAAGGGAGACATGGGTCCTGCCAGCAGGGGGACCATACCGTGGAAAATATGTCACAAATATGTTCAGTTGCCTGAAGCGGGAACTATGCCTGTGGAGCCCAAGCCCAACATGGAGCACTCGTCTCTGGTGGCGAATTCCTCCACTGAAACCGCGACCAGAGGGAAGCAAGAGCTTACTGGCTAACCTGGGAGACAAGGCACACTGGATCAGCTTGGTGGAGGGTGCAAGGAGCAAGCAAAACACCCGGTCGGCTGTTCCGTATTACCCAGTTCTACCGGCTCTGACCTGACAAAACACGGGATGAGACTGAATCACCCCTATGGTTGTAGAACCTAGCAAAGGTGTTGGGTGTTGCCCAGCCCGCCGCTCTGCAGATGTCTGCTAAGGAGGTGCCGTGGGCCAGTGCCCATGAGGATGCCACACTTCTAGTAGAGTGTGTTCGAACCCGCAAGGGGGGGACACGGCCTGGGTGTGATCCGCCATCCGCCAAAGCAGACAAAGAGCTGTTCAGAGAATCTAAAGCCCTGCGTGAGGTCCATGTAGATATACAAAGCACGTACCGGACACCGCAACGAAGAGGCTGGGTCTGCCTCCTCCCAGGGCAGTGCTTGCAGGTACATGACCTGGTCCCTGAAGGGGGTCGTAGGAACCTTGGGCACTTAACCCGGTCACTGTCTTAGGATGATGTGAGCATCTGCCGGACTGAACTCCAGGCAAGTGTCACTGACAGAGAACGCTTGCAGGTCCCCAACCCTCTTGATGGAAGCGAGTGCGATCAGGAGGGCTGTTTTCAAGGAGAGGGCTTTGAGCTCAACTGAATCAAGCGGCTTGAAGGGGGGTCTCTGAAGGCCTGAGAGAGATCCCAGGAGGGGAACAGGCTTGGCCGGGAAGGGTTCAAACTCCAGGCACCTCTAAGGAACCTGATAATCAAGCCGTGCTTAAGTAACTCTCGAGAGTGTGCTAGGATGAGCCAGTCGTCGAGGTAATTGAGTATGCAGATGCCCACTTCCCGTAGCAGGGCAAGGGCTGCCTCTGCGACCTTGGTGAAGGGGACAGGCCGAAGGGGAGGACCTTGCACTTATATGCCTGGCTGTCGAACACGAACCGTAAGAAGGGTCGGTGTCAAGGCAGAATGGAGATGTGGAAGTACGCGTCCTTCAGGTCTACCGTTGCGAAACAATCTTGATGCTGAATGCAGGTTAGAATTCGCCTCTTCATGAGCCTTTTGAACTGGAGTCTGTGTAAAGTCCAGTTGAGAACTTGCAGGTCCAAGATTGGCCGCAACCCACTGCCTTTTTTGGATAAGATGAAGTAAGGGCTGTGGAAACCCTTCATCATCTCAGCTGGAGAGACAGGCTCTATCATGTCCTTGCATAGCAGAGTGGCAATGTCTGCTCATAAGGTGCTTGCGTTTACGAGTGGAGTGAATACAGCTCAAATGAGACGAGAGCCTGGTGAATTGAATCACGTAGCCGAGTCCGATGGTCCTGGCCAGCCATCACAATGGGCTGGGAAGTGCAAGCCATGTATCTAAGCTCTGTGCGAGGGGTACTAATGGGATGATCATTTTGGACGTACCAGGCGGGGCCTCGTGGGGAGGCCTTGCAGGTAATAGTGCATCGGGAGGCTAACACATGTCCCGAGGCTTTGGTGCTGAGAAAAAACTCAAAGCACTTACCTACCTCCGCCCAGGGGGCGGGTTGTAGACAGAGGAGGGACGTCCTCGAGACTTGTCAGCGCTGGCCAGACAGCTGGGCAGTCGTGGGTCTGGAGGCGAGATGGCCACGTCCTAGGAGCCGGGACTGCAAGATTTTGGGGCCGGGGTGCCGTGAGAACGGCACGCAGTCAGATGACCCAGGAAGGGAGGGAATTGCTCTTTTATTGACAATTTGGGCACTGCAGCCCAAAGGGGGTGCGGCAAAAGAAAAAGGGAGAACTGAGGCTTCTCCTCCCGGCCCTCCACCAGGGACGGAGTGGTCTTGCTACCAGCTCCTGAGCAAAAATCTAGTTTCCTCTGTGTGCGCAATCTCAGGAGTATTTAGGGGTCTTACGGGCCCTAGAAGAGGTCCTGGAGACGGGGGGCGTACGCCGCCTGCGGAGTGCTCAACGTTGAGTCTGAGAGCTGGGCCCACAAAGGCGGAGCTTCCTTTGGTTTCTTCGCAGGGGAATGCCCACAGCGAGCAGACAGGGGTCGGCCTGTGCTGTGACAGCATGGCATGATGTGATAGATGGCCTCCGTCTGCTTCCTAACCGCGGGACATTGTCCTACAGGCCTTGGAGGGGAGTACCGGGCGGTCCCGCATGGTGGTGGCATTCTCGGAACACAGGTGGATCGAAACCATCCTGTCCACATGAGGGACCTCCATGTACCCGTGGACCGCCCCGCCATCCAGGGTAGGGACAGCGGACGAACGAGGAGGTTGGTTCTGGGCAATAAAAGGTGCACTCCACTAACTCATCAGCTCATCATGCACTTCCGGGAAGAAAGGGGGGGCATGGCTGAGAGTGGCGCCCAGAGCCGAGGTACCAATCATCAAGCCGCGAGGGTTGGGGGAAGGATGGAGGTTTCCAATCCAACCCCACGTTCACAGCGGCCCGGGAAATCATGTTGGCCATCTGCGCGTCAGACTCTGACTGGGCGGGCTGGCCCAAGGACGGGAGTCCGGTCAGGCCTTCAGCGTCAGACGCCTGAATGCTCTCCGATGCAGTGGCAATGTCGTCATACAAATCTGGCTCCAGGGATGAGGCAAACTGGCTGTGAAGCGAGCCGCCGTCGTCCAGAGCGCAGACGGAAGCAAACGAGCATGCTGGGGAGCAGGTGGATTGTTAGGTTGTGCCCAGCAAAACCGAGCCCGCTGCCATCCCCAAATCGCCTCTATCCCCAGCCAGGTCATCCTCAATCCCGTGGAAAGAAGGAGCGACGCAGGGGACGGCTGGAGTGGCGTTTGTTTTGAGAAACGAAAGCCGCGACCGCAACGTTGCCATGGTCATGTCCTCGTAGTAAGCACATGAACCATCCACAAACGCTGCCTCATTGTGATCGCTACCCAGGCACACGAGGCAGCGTCTGTGACCATCGGATATGGAGAGATACCGGCCATATCCAGGAACTACACAGCGGCGGAAAGGCATCTTTAAAAAGACGCGTCCTGAAAAGGACGTTCAACGCTCACTCGTGTATGTTGCTCTTTTACCAGAAAAAACTCTTTTAGAGTAGAATAAAGTGTTTTAGAGAAATCAAACTCTTTTAGGAGAGAAGTGCTGTCGAAGCGCCCAGGGTTCAGAGAGGAGAAAGCCACTGGAATGCGTGGTCAGATCCAACAGAAAGCTCTCTTGCAGAAGTGGGTGAAGCAGTCGTGACACACAGCTTGCTGATCACACAATCGTTCGGCTCCGAAGAAAAAATCTGTCTGACATTCGCTCCCCATTATACCCGTATGTCCGGGGGCGGGGTTTTCAAATTCTGTCTGCCAACTTGACATTGGCCTTTTCTCAAGTTCAGAGGTACACAAGGCTCTCAGAAGAGACCCCTTGTGTCACTACAATCGACACAACGTTTAGTTACATTTTATTCCGTTCCCAGGGGAGGGGGCTTTGTTCACACCTCCTCGCATGTGACCTTTCTAAAACTAAAACTGTCTTACAAAAGTTAAATGACTATATTGTTTTGTATGAATGAGTGATCAGGATGGTTATTACATCATTTAGCAAATAGCAAAAGCTCTAGGCTACAAGATCCGGTTCTCAAAAGTCTTGTGAACAAATGTTTAGTATGTGTTATATGGCCTTATTTCAGTAAATATTACTGAAATATTTCTAAAAAACCATGCATAAATGATATTTTCTCAAAAATGCAAACATGTACATACATGTTGCTCACATATTATTGTAGCGCAGTTTGTGCTGAATACAGTGTTATCAGACTTTAGCCATTAATATGTTTTTAAGCAACTGAAAAAGCATAAATGTCAAGGCATGTCAAAACTTCTCCAGGGCCCAAAAACATTCTCAGACTTCATCACTCTCAGGTGATCTGATTGTTAATGTGCAGCACCAGCACGCAATGTGTTTCCTTCGTATATAATTTATTTATGGCTGGGTTGTGCTATGGGTGTTTGTGAGCTCTGCCATCTTGGTCACCGGTGCTCTTGCGCAAATTCCCAGAGCGGATTTCCCACAATTTTTGGCAACAAGTAAACAAATGAAGTTTCGTCTTACCAGCATGTGTGGAAACGTTTAAACCTCATGTGTGACAACTAACACTTTGAGTTTGAGCCCTTTTCCAGTCGAATCCCATAGAAAAATGCAAACAAATGTAACCCCACTCAATATATACATCTACAACTGAGGTGCAGATGCAATCTTTGTTAATTAAAACATATAGTTTTATGTGGACTAATTAGAACCTTTAACCTCTTAATTACCACTAGACCACTCTAAGATGAGATCCAAGATGGCGGCGCGGTAGCACGCAGCGGCCACTCCGGATCCACAATGGTGCAATTTTTGTTAAAAAACCCCGACTTTTGCAACACATGGACATCGGAGCAACCGGTGTTCGTGTCTACCATCGCCAGACACTAATGAAATATAAGACTCATGCAAAAACTAAGCTGCATGATGACCTGCAGGAGGCGCTACGCGTACTCGGCTTGCTGCGGAGACCAGGCCTCCAGCCCTCGGTGTCGCCTGATGCCTGTGGCCGGGGGAGAGGATGTCGTAAGTGGTGTGCGAGAAAGCGGAAGCGCGGAAAGAGGGCGGAGGTCCATGCTAGGCTAAAAACAAACCCTAGCCGGCCGGCTCTCCCGTCTATCCTGCTCTCAAATGTTTGCTCCCTGGACAATAAACTGGACTATATCCGACTCCAGCACGCTACGCAGCGTGAGTTTAGAGACTGCTGAGTCTTTGTTTTCACGGAGACGTGGCTCAGCGACGGAGTTCCGGATGCCGCCATTCAGCTAGATGGGCTCGCCTCGTTTCATGCCGACAGAAATACAGCTCTCTGCGGTAAGACTCGCGGTGGTGGCTTGTGTGTTTACATCAACACGGAATGGTGCAAGAACTCTATGCTAGTCTCTAGTTACTGTTCATCGCTGTTGGAGCTTGTGACTGTTAGATGCAGACCTTTTATCTACCACGGAATTCACCACTGTTTGCAAACCGAGTTTACATTCCCCAAGCTAACGCTAAGGAATCGCTCTGTGAACTGTATGGGGCTATGAGCTGAACTGCAGAACGCTCACCCGACGGACTGTTTATTGTCGCCGGAGATTTCAACCATGCAAATCTCAAGACAGTGCTCCCTAAATTCCATCAGTATGTGGACTTTGCAACAAGAGGGGCTGAACAGCTTGATCTTGTTTACACAAACATCCCAGGCGCTGCACGGCGGAGCCCCGCCCCCACCTCGGCTACTCAGACCACATCTCTGTTATGTTAATTCCAGCATACAGACGTCAGATGCACAAAACCGCTTCAGAAGCAGGTGAAAACCTGGCCAGCAGGAGCCATCTCTGCTCTTCAGGGCTGTTTTGAGTGTACTGACTGGCACATGTTCAGGGAGGCTGCAACATATGGGGATTCTAACAACTTGGAGGAATACACAGCATCAGTGACCAGCTACATCAGCAAGTGCATTGATGATGTCACTTTCTCCAAGACCATCACCACACGCTCCAACCAGAAGCCGTGGATGACTGCGGAGGTGCGCACGCTGCTGAGGTCCCGAGACTCCGCCTTCAGAGCAGGCGATAACGCAGCCCTAAGAACAGCTTGTGCCAAACTGTCACGGGCAATCAGAGAGGCAAAGCGCGCACATGCCCAGAGAATCCACAGTCACTTCCAGGACAGCGGTGACACGCGCAGCATGTGGCAGGGCATCCAGGCCATCACCAACTACAGGACAACATCAGTTGCCTGTGACAAAGATGCCTCCCTTCCAGATGCGCTGAACGACTTCTACGCTCGGTTTGAAGTGCAGAACGACGTGATGGCGAGGAAGTCCACCCCTCCTCCCAATGACCAGGTGCTCTGTCTTACCACGGCAGATGTGAGGAAAACTCTACATAGAGTCAACCCACGGAAGGCTGCTGGACCAGACAACATTCCTGGAAGAGTGCTCAGAGGATGTGCAGACCAGCTAGCAGATGTTCTTACCGACATCTTCAACATCTCTCTGAGCAGCCGTCGTTCCAACGTGCTTCAAGGCCACCACCATCATCCCCATGCCAAAGAAGTCTTCAGTGTCCTGCCTCAACGACTACCGTCCCGTCGCACTTACACCCATCATCATGAAGTGCTTCGAGAGGCTCGTCATGAGGCAAATTAAGACCCAGCTGCCCCCTCACTAGACCCACTGCAGTTTGCGTATCGTTCAAACCGTTCAACGGATGATGCCATCACCACAACCCTCCATCTGGCCCTCACCCACCTAGACAATAAGGACTCATACGTTCGAATGCTGTTCATAGATTTCAGCTCAGCATTCAACACAATCATTCCCCAGCACCTGATTGGAAAGCTGAACCTGCTGGGCCTGGACACCTCCCTCTGCAACTGGATCCTGGACTTCCTGACTGGGAGACCTCAGTCAGTCCGGATCGGGAACAGCATCTCCACCACCACCACACTGAGCACTGGGGCCCCCCAGGGCTGTGTGCTCAGTCCACTGCTGTTCACTCTGCTGACTCACGACTGTGCAGCAATGCACAGCTCGAATCACATCATCAAGTTCGCCGATGACATGACCATGGTGGGTCTCATCAGCAAGAACGACGAGTCAGCATACAGAGAGGAGGTGCAGCGGCTGACGAACTGGTGTAGAGCCAACAACCTGTCCCTGAATGTCGACAAAACAAAAGAGATGGTTGTTGACTTTAGGAGAGCACAAGGTGAACACACTCCGCTGAACATCGACGGCTCCTCTGTGGAGATCGTCAAAAGCACCAAATTCCTTGGTGTTCACTTGGCGGAGAACCTCACCTGGTCCCTCAACACCAGCTCTATCACCAAGAAAGCCCAGCAGCGTCTCTACTTTCTTCGAAGGCTGAGGAAAGCACATCTCCCAACCCCCATCCTCACTACATTCTATAGAGGGACTATTGAGAGCATCCTGAGCAGCTGCATCACTGCCTGGTTTGGGACTTGCACCGTTTCGGACCGCAAAGCCCTGCAGAGGATAGTGAGGACAGCTGAGAAGATCACTGGGGTCTCTCTTCCCGCCATCAAAGACATTTACAAAAAACACTGTATCCGCAAAGCAACCAGCATTGTGGACGACCCCACACACCCCTCACACAATCTCTTTACCCTCCTCCCATCTGGCAAGAGGTACCGAAGCATTCGGGCCCTCACGGCCAGACTGTGTAACAGCTTCTTCCCCCAAGCTATCAGACTCCTCAATACTCAGAGACTGGTTTGACACACACGTGTCCTGATTTGCACTTTAATTACTGTCACTTTATAACTGTCTGCTACCTCAATAACTGCTATTTGCATAGAACATTATCTCATAGTATGTTATGTTTACATTTTTAGAAACTGTCATCTTTTTGCACTTCTGAGTACTGGTCGGCGCTGCAACTGTCTATTGTCCTGTTCATTGTCAGAAATTTGTTGTACTGTCCTGTACTTTTTGCACGTTTGCACGTGCACTTTATATAGGTATATGTAGGTTTTTTTATATAGGTATTTTATTTCGTTTTGTTGTCTCATGTGGTCCTGTGTTGGTCCTTTGTTGTTTTTATGTAGCACCATGGTCCTGGAGGAACGTTGTCTCGTTTTGCTGTGTACTGTACTAACTGTATAAGGTTGAAACGACAATAAAAACCACTTGACTTGACTTGCTGGCAATTAAATGATAGTTTATGCATTCCATTTCAAGATTGTAGTCCATCAATAGACAAAGGTGATGCAGGCACAGATGTTGAAACATTCCAAACTGAAAGGCTGTTTCTCGTTTCAAATCATGTTTGTGGAATTCTTCTGCATATATAATCTTACATTGATATCAAATATAAAACCTAAGTTCTTCGCTGAAGAAGATGACATAATACTTCCATTGAGTGTCAGATTATGTTTTAGCAGCTTATTTTAGAAGTTTTTGGTCAAATAATTAGTACATCTATTTTGTCAGATGAAAATTTCTCAGATTGAAGAGGAACAATGCGGTTTTCGTCCTGGCCGTGGAACGACGTTCCCTAACTCTCGCAAGGATCCTGGAGGGGGCCTGGGAGTATGCCCATCCGGTCTACATGTGTTTTGTGGATCTGGAGAAGGCGTATGACCGGGTCCCCGGGAGAGACTGTGGGAGGTGCTGCGGGAGTACGGGGGACCCTTCTTAGGGCGATCCAATCCCTGTATGTCCAAAGCGAGGGCTGTGTCCGGGTCCTCGGCACAAAGTCGAGTTCATTCCATGTGGGGGTTGGTCTCCGCCAAGGCTGCGCTTTGTCACCAATCCTGTTTGTGATATTCATGGACAGGATATCGAGGCGTAGTCGGGGGTGGGGAAGGTGTGCGGTTCGGTGGGCTGGGGATCTCATCGCTGCTTTTTGCAGATGATGTTGTCTTCATGTCATCATCGGTCCGTGACCTTCAGCTCTCACTGGATCGCTTGGCAGTCGAGTGTGAAGCAGCTGGGATGAGGATTAGCACCTCTAAATCTGAGGCCATGGTTCTCAGCAGGAAACCGATGGAGTGCGTACTCCAGGTAGGGAATGAGGTTTTGCCCCAAGTGAAGGAGTTCAAGTACCTCGGGGTCTTGTTCACGAGTGAGGGGACAATGGAGCGGGAGGTTGGCCGGAGAGTCGGGGCAGCAGGGGCGGTATTGCACTCGCTCTATCGCACCATTGTCACGAAAAGAGAGCTGAGCCGAAAGGCAAAGCTCTCGATCTACCGGTCAATTTTTGTTCCTACCCTCACCTATGGTCATGAAGGTTGGGTCATGACCGAAAGAACTAGGTCGCGAAGTACAAGCGGCCGAAATGGGCTTCCTCAGAAGGGTGGCGGGCTTCTCCCTTAGAGATAGGGTGAGGAGCTCAGTCATCCGTGAGGAGCTCGGAGTAGAGCCGCTGCTCCTTTGCGTTGAAAGGAGTCAGTTGAGGTGGTTTGGGCATCTGGTAAGGATGCCCCCTGGCCGCCTCCCTAGGGAGGTGTTTCAGGCACGTCCAGCTGGGAGGAGGCCTCGGGGAAGACCCAGGACTAGGTGGAGAGATTACATCTCCACACTGGCCTGGGAACGCCTCGGGGTCGCCCAGTCAGAGCTGGTTAATGTGGCTCGGGATAGGGAAGTTTGGGGCCCCCTGCTGGAGCAGCTGCTCCCGCGACCCGACTTCGGATAAGCGGTTGAAGATGGATGGATGGATGGATGGATGGATGGAAATTTCTGGCCATCCAATTGTAACCCAGCCTTTCAGTTGGAATGTTTCAATGTCATAAATTACAGCTCTTCTACAGGAACCCCCACAAGGAGTAAACCAGTGTGTTTTCTGTGTGAGGTTACAAGGACCATCAGATTTGCACAACTCTAAGACATTTCATCTTAATCTAGCCTTGCTAGATAATGCTGAAAATCGTTTTGAATTGTGGTAACGTTTGTACCTGAAAAATTAATGATTATAGACTGATGGACCTCTTTAAAATATAGATTATAATTGATTTAGATTATAATTGATACATATAATCTATATTTTTGTATGATTCTTCTCATTCTACTAAGAATGTTAAATATAAGGCTTACTTGATAAAATCCATATTGTATAACCCATGAATTAAACAGTATTACTTTGTAACCAGGGATTTTCATGTTTTGTTACCTACACATAAAACATCCATGAAAAAAATGTCATGTTTACTATGTAAGCGTTCACTGATGTATGCAGAGAAAGCTGATGACAACGAATATCATGTCTCTTGTACCATTCTATGATTAAATATGCACTATTTTTGAGTGGGACATTTTTAAGACTCTGAGACAAAGGACCGTAACCCAACGGTCTGATAAATAGGACCTAAACTATGCTAATGCAAGTCCACTAATAAGAACATAATTCTCCAGCATATTCAAGAGAATTTCGTGATCTATCTTGTCAAAAGCAGCACTAAGATTTAAAAGTGCTAGAAGAGAAATGCAGACGCGATCAGATGAAAAAAGCAAGTAATTTGTAACTGTGATAAGTGCAGTCTCTGTACTGTGATGAGGCCTAAATCCTGACTAAAATTGTTATATACAATTTTTCTGTAGAAATGAACATATTTGGGAGGACACTATCTTTTCTAGTATTTTCAACATAAATCGTAGATTTGATTGAGTGGCATTTGCTGAATGCAGCAAACAAGGGATTATGTAATGATCCAAGATGTCATCGCTCTGCGGTAGAATTTCTATAGTATCAACATCAAATCCATATGACAGAATTAAATCTAGAATATGATTATGGAAATTAGTTGGTCCTGTCACATATTGTCTGACTCCAAGAGAGTTGAGAATATTGATAAATGCTAATCCCAATGTGTCATTTTCATCTGTGAATGTTGAAGTCACCAACAATTAAAGCTCTATCTACATTAACTACTAGATCTGATATAAAATTTGCAAATTCACCGAAGAAATCTGAGTACGGCCCGGGTGATTGATTTACTGCAGCAAGGGAAAAAGATGACAGAGATTTTTTATTTATATCTGATGGTGTCATATTAAGCATTATTAGTTCAAAAGACTTAAACTTTTATCCTGTCCTCTGAGTAACACCAAAACTTCACTGTAAATTGTAGCAACACCTCCTCCTCGACCCTTCAGACGAGGCTCATGTTTATAACAATAATCTGGGAGAGTAGATTCATTTACACTAATATATCCATCCATTTTAAGTCAAACAGAGCACATCCAAACTATGATCTGTATGATCTTTTTTAAACGATTTAGTGTGAGTTTTGTCTTTGGTAGTTTGGGGAACAGACACAGTCTCTATATAGGATATTTAGGTGATACAGTCTCTATGTGTTGTAGTTTATGTGACTTTTGTGATGTCTCAAGGCAGCTAGCAGTTGTTCAGATTAACCGGTTTGTCTGCTTCCTGACCTGGGCCCCAGTTAGTCAAATAATATCACTATTAAGACTATGAGCCAAATTACTAGAGAGGAGAGTGGCACCTTCCCTGGAGGGAAGCAGGTTCACTTTAGCAGGTCAGGTTTACCCCAAAAGCTCTTCCAATTGTCTATAAATCATATGCTATTCTCTGGACACCACTCAGACATCCAGCCATTCAGTGACACTTATCTACTATAAACCTTGTCACCACAACGAGCAGGGAGGGGGTCAGAGCATATCAGTATTAAAGTGTCTGACATCGTTTTTGCAAATTCACACACCTCTTTAACATTATCTTTAGTGATCTCCGACTGGTGATACCAGACATCGTTAGTACCGACATCAATAACAATTTTAGTATATCTAAGTTTAGCATTAGCCAACACTTGTAAATTTGATCTGATGTTAGACGCTCGAGTCCCAGAAATGCATTTAGCAATGGTGGTTGGAGTTTCTATTTCCACGTTCTTAATAATAGAATCACCAATTATTAAGGCTTTTTCAAGATGTTTCTCAGTGAGTTCATCAATAAAAGAGGGAAAATAGGTGCACGCTGTAAAAGACACACAGTTGATACAGTAGAAAAGCGGAAAAACATCTAGGTTACGGATGTAACCTCCGTTCACTTTGACGTTGTGTCGAAGAAGCGACACTAGGGGTCCAATTTAAATTACGGCATGCGCTGAGCCATGTACGTGTACTGCTGACACAGGAGCGGGAAGGTACTTGACGTGCCAAAACGACCAGTTGTATCAGACTGCACGTAGCCTTCCCCCAATGCCCCATAAAGTCGTCGGAATCCTTATAGATACCCTAAACAGGGGAACAAGGTGACGCTTGCCAACCTGGGAACGGGCCGAGCCTAGCCGGGCTAGGCTATGCCAGCTTCTCGGAGCGGGGCTAGGGCTACCTCTGCGACCTTCGTAAAGACGCGAGGGGACAGGGACATGCCGAAGGGGAGGACCTTGTACTGATACGCCTGGCCAGAGACAAAGGAAATAGCTCTTTTATTGAGAATGTGGGTACCCCCTCGGGGCTGCGGCAAAATAAATAAGGATTCTCCTCCCGGTCCTGCACCGGGGACGGAGTGGTCTGCTTACCAGCTCTGGAGCAAACGTCTTGGTCTCTGGGTCGACCGTCTCAGAAGCACCTGGGAGCCTTCCGGGTCCTCGAGGGGGTCCGTGAGACGAGGGGCGTGCACTCCCTGCGGGGCGCTCAACATGGGGGCTGAGAGCTGGGCCCGGGTTGAGGCGGAGCTGCATGTTTTTTAGATGCAGGAGGATGGCCTCGGCGAGCAGATGGGGCTTGGCCCGTGGCGGCAGGTCTGCGGTGGGGCAGGATGTGTGAGATGGTCTCCATCTGTTTTTCACCACGGAGAACTGCTGGGCGAAGGCGGACGGTGTCGCCGAAAAGGCCAAACTGGGAGACAGGGGCGTCGAGAAAGCGTGTCTTGTCCGTCTCGCGCATCTTGAACAAGTTCAGCCACAGATGACGTTCCTGAACCACAAGTGTGGCCATCGCCTGCCCGAGTGACTGTGCTGTGGCCTTCGTGGCCCTGAGGGCGAGGTCGGTCGTTGAGCGCAGTTCCTGCAGCACATCAGGATCAGGACTACCCTTGTGCAGATCTTTGAGTGCCTTGGCCTGGTGGACTTCCAGGAGGGCCATGGCATGCAGGGCGGAAGCGGCCTGTCTGGTGACGCTGTAGGCTTTGGCAGCCAATGATGACGTCGTCCTACAGGCCTTGGAGGGGAGTACAGGGTGCCAGGTGGCGGCGTTCTCAGGGCATAGGTGGATTTTAACCACTCTACCGCATCCAGGAACTACACTGGGGCAGAAAGGCATCTTTATAAAGACGCGTCGTGAAAAGGACGTTCATGCCGCTGTGTATTGCTCTTTTTGAGGAAAATACTCTTTTAGAGAAAATCACTCTTTTAACAAAACACTCTTTTAGGTTTTGCGCTGTCGAAGCACCCAGGGGCAAACTGCACTGCCGTGCAGAGAAGGAGAAAGCCGCTGAAGTGTGCCGTAGATCCAACAGCAGTATCGCTGGTAGAGGAACAGGTGTGTGACTCGCAGCTCGCTGCATACATGACCATTAGCTCCAAAGAACATTTCTGAATGAAACAGACGCATTTCCCCACCTTTATACCCGTATGTCCGGAGGCGGGACATGCAAATTCTGTCTGCCAACTTCTCATTGGCCTTTTTTCATAGATCAGCGCTCAAGAGAGACCCCTAGTTTCGCTTCTTCGACACAAAGTCGACGTGAGTGAGAGATGGGGAACCCAAAGCATGCAGTAAAATGGCAAAGGATAAAATGAAGAATAACCAATTCTAAGCAGGCTCACAAGCTACAAACACTCGTGCAGCGTGCCGGCAGCAA
The DNA here is from genome assembly GCF_025860055.1 of Xyrauchen texanus. Lineage (NCBI taxonomy): Eukaryota > Metazoa > Chordata > Actinopteri > Cypriniformes > Catostomidae > Xyrauchen > Xyrauchen texanus. The sequence goes on along the minus strand of NC_068317.1, from coordinate 1,408,999 downwards.
CCACAACAGAAACAAGAAAAGACATGTCAGAAGCACAGTACAATTTTATTTGAACCAATTAAAAGGTCACTGGTTATTTACATTGAGTTATGTTAATGATGTAACTGGTGAATATTGTAATGAACGTAGGCAGCGAAGGCAGACAAGGAGAGCGGATCCAAATGCAATTTACTTTATTTAAAGAAACAAATGAATAAACACAAAAGAAACAACCACGATGGGAAAACAGGAAACTAAACACAATGAAATAAAACTGAGAACTAGGGCAGGGAACACATACCAGGCATGACAACATTCAACGATTGACAGCGACGAAACAAACAGACAGGGTTTAAATACATGGACATAGGAAGACAGGAACCAATGAACAAACAGAACTCAAACAAGATAACAAGGTGATAAACTAAAACCAAAGACAACTAACGAGGGCAGGTGAAAACAATGAACAGAGCACACGGATGCTGACAAGAAAACTATGGAACTACAAGGGTGACAAAAGTGAAAACTACGGAACTACAAAAGTGACAAAAATGACAAACAAAGGGCAACAGTGAAACACGACGAGGTATGCCTAACAGAGCCCCCCCACAAGGATCGGATTCCAGACGATCCGAAATAATAAAAAGAAACAGATAAAAAAAACACCAGGAGCAGACCAGGGGGGGCACGAGAGCAAGAAGGCAGTCCAAGGGGGAACAGAGGGCAGGCAGGAAGTCCAAGGGGGCACAGAGGGCAGGCAGGAAGTCCTGGGGGGCACAAAGGGCAGGCAGGAAGTCCAAGGGGGCACAAAGGGCAGGCAGGAAGTCTTGGGCGGGTACAGAGGGGACTGGGTCAGGGGGCCTGGGAGGTGGCCACAGGACAGGGACCGGTTCAGGAGGCCTGGGAGCTGGCCACAGGGCAGGGACCGGTTCAGGAGGCCTGGGAGCTGGCCACAGGGCAGGGACCAGTTCAGGAGGCCTGGGAGCTGGCCACAGGGCAAGGAGAGGTTCAGGTGGTCTGGGAGCTGGCCACAGGGCAAGGATAGGTTCAGGTGGTCTGGGAGCTGGCCACAGGGCAAGGATAGGTTTGGGGAACCTGGGAGGAGGCCACAGGACAGGGACTGGGTCAGGAGGCCTGGGAGGAGGCCACAGGATGGGAACAGGGTCAGGAGGTCTGGGAGGAGGCCACGGGATAGGGGCCGGGTCAGGAGGCCACAGGTCAGGAACAGGGTCAGGGGCCCTGGGAGGAGGCCACCGGACAGGGGCAGGTTCAGGAGGCCTGGGAGGAGGCCTGAGAGGAGGCCACAGGTCAGGAAAAGGGTCAGGGGCCCTGGGAGGAGGCCACTGGACAGAGGCAGGTTCAGGAGGCCTGGGAGGAGGCCACCGGACAGGGGCAGGTTCAGGAGGCCTGGGAGGAGGCCACAGGACAGGGGCCGGGTCAGGCGACGGAGCTGAGGGAGGTAGCGCCGTAGGAGGCTCTAGAGGCGGAGACCTGGAAGGCTCTGGCAGAGGAGCTGATGGAGGCTCTGGAGGTGGAGCCGTAGAAGGCTCTGGAGGAGGAGCCGTAGGAGGCTCGAGAGGTGGAGCCCTAGAAAGCTCTGGAGTCTCTGGGAGCAGAGCCGTAGGAGGCTCGGGAGGCGGAGCCGTAGGAGGCTCGAGAGGCGGAGCCGTAGGAGGCTCGAGAGGTGAAGCCCTAGAAAGCTCAGGAGTCTCTGGGAGCAGAGCCGCAGGAGGCTCGGGAGGTGGAGCCGTAGAAGGCTCTGGAGCCTCTGGGAGCAGAGCCATAGGAGGCTCGGGAGGTGGAGCCGTAGGAGGCTCTGGAGGTGGAGCCGTAGGGGGCTCGGGGAGAAGGGCCGTGGAAGGCTCGAGAGGCTTGAGACGCTGACTCTTGGACGGTCATGGCTACTGGCACTGGCTCTTGGGTGGCCACGACCACTGGCACTGGCTCTTGGACGTCATGGCTACTGGTGCTGGCTCTTGGACGGTCATGGCTACTGGCACTGGCTCTTGGACGGTCATGGCCACTGGCACTGGCTCTTGGATGGTCATGGCTACTGGCACTGGCTCTTGGCTGGTCATGGCTACTGGCACTGGCTCTTGGACGGTCATGGCTACTGGCACTGGCTCTTGGACGGTCATGGCTACTGGCACTGGGACAGTCGAGACCACTGGTGCTGGCTCAGGGATGGTCGAGGCTACAGGCGCCGGCTCAGGGATGGTCGAGGCCACAGACGCTGGCTCACTGACCTCTGAGGCGACAGGCACCGGTTCACTGACCTCTGGGGCGACAGGCACTGGCTCACTGACCTGAGGGCAGAGCCACGGGGGTTTAGGGCACGGGGCTGCGGCAGACGGAGGCTGGAGAGCAGAGACCTTTCCCCTTCTTCTCTTTCTCCGGGCTGATGCGACTGGCGACGCTTGAACGCTGTTCCTGGTCGGCGTGGCTTCAGGCTCACTGACCGTGGCTGACGAGGGCTCAGGCTCGCTGACTGGGGCAGGCGTGGGTTCTGGCCCGCAGGCCGGGGCAGGCGAGCCGCAGACCAGTAAGGTCGCCTCCAGGAAGCCGTGGAGACGATTCAACAGCGACGAAACAAACAGACAGGGTTTAAATACATGGACATAGGAAGACAGGAACCAATGAACCAACAGAACTCAAACAAGATAACAAGGTGATAAACTAAAACCAAAGACAACTAACGAGGGCAGGTGAAAACAATGAACAGAGCATGCGGAGGCTGACAAGAAAACTATGGAACTACAAGGGTGACAAAAGTGAAAACTACGGAACTACAAAAGTGACAAAAATGACAAACAAAGGGCAACAGTGAAACACGACGAGGTATGCCTAACAAATATGATGTAATGTAATGTATAGTCTGGTCTTTCCATTTCTGGGGCCTGAATGTCAAGGCTGTGGCCTAAACACACAAACACACACAATGCACACACATTGCATACACGCATGTTCCATGATTTCAGTCCAGACAAAACAGTCAAAATAACACTTCCTCTGCTGCCAGACAGAGTGTGGTTTGATGGTCAGAATGATAGACCACATGCACACACACACTCAATCAGTTCCTTCCATTTGACTTCATTCTCTGCATTGACAGACAAACATATGGGTGATCGGCACACTTTTAAAACCAGGGCGGGGAAGCGATGAATTCTTGTCTGTCTCACTCTCTCTCCGATGATTAGGCTCTCACTCTATCAAACACATCTATTGTCTTTTTCAGGACAATTTAAAGAAAAGCAGTGAGAGAAAAAATTATTCTCCACACAAGAGTGACAGTATATGAATATGAGCTTTTTCTGACCAGAGAAAAAAAATCAATACAGCTTTACAGCCAGAGCAGACTGTCCCACATCTAGAGAAAGGCCTGGCTTTCACCCACACCCTGTGTGTGGGTGTGTTTGTGTGAATTTGGTGAGGAAGCGAGGGTGTCCGCATACGCCCTGCTCTGCCCTCTTCTTACTGCCTGATTTCACAATGACTGATTCCATGTGACGCAAAGAGCATAAAAGAGCAAAGCTAGCTGTCAGTCTCTATTAGCATGAACACAGAGACAAGACAAAGCAAAGCAGCCTTTCACATTACCCCTGATTATCATGCAGGCCTGGGCCTGGACTCACCTGAACACCGCCTCATCTTTAGGAGTGTCTGAACTGACAGGTTTAACCTGCAAGCTCCGGCTTGTTTAACGGTATCTGCAGTATTAGCCATCTGAGCGCCGCATATGCTAATGGATGCGGAATCGGCATGCTGGAAGAGTTACGCAGCTGCAGTGGTTCTCACATTAAGAGTTTGCGTGAAGGGCTACTTAGGGTCACAGAGGAACTCCCCAGCCCAGGGTAGGGCATCTTTTGGGGGACTAGAGGGGGCTCATGAGGTCAGATAGTGTTTGGCTTAAACTTGATGAACAGAGAACTCCTAATGAAAATCAGATGTGAGATATGTTAGATTCCCACACTCACAGCAATTTTATGATAATGATTTTGAAAACCACAAAATAGTACATAAGAATGACTAGTCTGAACTGCCATGCAAAACTATAACGCAATAACAAACTGAGAAAAGTGGCATCAACATTTTTGGTGGTCCAGACAAATGTAAATAGAGTGCAACAGTGGCCGTACACTTTTTCTGCCATAGATCAGGAAGTATTTTTCCTATTATACTTTTTTTTTCTATTCTATAAGGATTACATAAAAAATATTAATTAAAGAGGCGTGAGCTATGAACCAAACCAACCAGCACCAAAGTGAATCACAACATTACAAACTGATTTGAAGCAAAAAAGTATTTTAAAATCACACAAAAGTAGGTTACCATCTTTAACCTGTTAACCTGCACCCCCACTCAGGGGCTCACAGCTGAAAATGACATACCTGAATTAAAATAAATATAGCTCCTGAGAACAGTGTACCACAGGCACAATTAAGGTCTCTTTGGAAAGAAGACACTTGGCACTCTACTAACAATAAATCAGAGTTGATAATGCTCAAACAAATAAAAAGTTATAAAAGTTGAAGTGCCTCATAAATAATGTGAACTTCAAAAAATGTTTTATTATTTCATGTACAAATATATAAAAATAGACCTGGAGGAATCCAATTAGGTAAAGGATTGAAAGCCACAAGTCTCATCAGTTTATATTTCAAATTTGAGGAAGATATAATGAAAAATGGGGTTCCTGCAAGCTTTTTCCAAGACTATGTCAGTTCCCTTTCTCCCTCCCCTGCCCGAGGCACATCCCCAGAAATGACATCCCCAAACTAAAATAATTGTAGTTACTGAACAATTTGCTCTACATGCACAATTTAGACATATTTAAAAGAAGACACTTTGGAGTTTATTACCCAAATGTAAAAGTTGAAAAAACTTACACCGAAAAACATTTATAGAATTTAAAGTGTCTTGAAGATAATTTGTACTGCAAGTAACATTGCATTATTTTATGAAAAAATAAATGAAAACAAACCTGGAGGAATCCAGTTAGGTAATTGATTGAAAGCCACAAGTCTCATCAGTTTATATTTCACATTTGAGGAAGATATTATGAAAAATGAGATTTCTGCAATATTTTTTCCAAGACTATGTCCAGGTACCAAGAAGCCTCCTTGGATACCTCAAAAAGCAACCTAATGACCAAATGTTATGAAGGGTACTGCAAGCTATTTTAGTCATCATATACACTGTTCCATGCTTTTTCAGTTATAAAATAATCCACACAGCTGTTGCATGGGAAAGAATGGAAAGATAATTAGCACCGCATGTCAAGTAAATAATTCTGTATAGTTTTTATGTGGCTGGCCATTCAATCAACAATCAAACTGATGGGCAGTCGTTTAGACAGCATTCATACTAAAGGTCGTCCATACAATCAAACTGATGGGCAGTCGTTTAGACAGCATTCATACTAAAGGTCAGTCCATACAATCAAACTGATGGGCAGTCGTTTAGACACATTATAATGTGTGCATGTTACATAGCAACTCACCGATGTAAAATTGGACCATCTTTTCCGATCCTCAAGCATATCACCCTCGACGCTGTCTTCACTCTCCTCAATTTACGTCATCAGCTGCTTCGAGTGATCGCAAATAAAACATCTTCAGCAGAAAAAACTTCTTTTGACGATCCATTTGATGAGATAATCCGTCCAGTAAGTAAGACGCGAAAACAGATGTTGACTGGGGAACCGTCTTTTTACTATGGCTTGTTTGTTGTCAAATGGCGGGGTGTGGTCACAGCCTACGTCGCAGGTTAGCTCCTCAATAGAGAGTGGCTGATTCAAATAAATAAAAAAACATCTTGTTCGCGAGGAATTTAGACTTCCGGTATCGTTGGAATCGTGCACTGCTTGGCTACATTTTCTATCAGTCATATAATTTCAATTCTTTCATTGGCTTTCGTTGTAAAGACAAAATAATAGGATCAGCATATCATGACATCAAAAAACTGACCGCAGTGTTTGGATATTTTGACCTATATATTGCCTATCTTTGTATTTGTGTGTGTGTGTGCGGTCTTAATTTGTTCATTACACTCTAAGCAACACACCCATATAACGTTCGGCTACGGGAGTCTGTTTTTATGCATAATTTTATTGCATAACCGACAAGTATGATACTTCACCCTGAAGAAACTTCGATGTAAACAAAGGAATAACCATCGATGTTACAACGTTATTGTTTCTTTGGACTAAAAATGCTCTATGGGATGTTATTCAGTGGACCCTCACCTTTCCATTCAATCTGGAACTTTTAGCAGTGGATGCGTGTGTGGCTCGTTATTACGACACTACTGGTATGTACTCCGTTTTTGATTACGTGTGTTTTGATCTGTACTGCTTACATAAATGCAAGAAATACATTCGTTATAAGCTTTTCATCGAAAAACAGAGCTCTATCATCGATGCTTGAGGCTTACACCTTTAAAATGATATATAGTTTGCCAAGATTAATGATGTTCTTTCACGTTAAATCTATTCATAAACATTAAACTTGTGGGGGGAAAAAACTCTTCCGTGCGCTGGCGCTCTGGCAAAGGTTAACAGGTTAATGTGGGAATGACCCACAGTCCCATGAAGCATTGAGAATTAAACAACTTAAACAATAAAAAAATATTAAACTATTTACTTAAATTTGCTGATTAAAAGAATCGAATTTTTTTTTTTTAAGATTATTGCAAAATATACAGTATATTTCATATGCAAATATGCACAGTATATAAAAGATAGTGCTGTCAGTCAATTTAAATATTAAATCTGTATATACTTTATATAGATACTTCTACTTTCTAAATTAATTTAGTTTCTTCTTAGGAAAGAAACAAAACAATATGTAACAATGATGTTGTTACAGGGCAGAGGGAGGGGCTGGGTCGTTATTCTACACACCCAGTCCCTTATCAGGCTAATCAAGCCTCCGAAAGGGATAAAGGTCGACTGCGGACGGTGGTGAGACAGAGAGAGAACGTTTACGGGCAGCTGTCCGTCCCAAGTATGTGTTTGTTTCTGTTGGTTTATTTCTTCATTAAACTATTATTTATATTGTCAAGCCAGTTCTCACCTCCTCATTTCCATTGTTCCCCTTACAGATGTTAAATAAAATTTTCCAAACAAAGCCTTCCACAGTGTAAAGATAGTAACAAATAGCACCAATTCAAGTAATAATGCCTTCCACAGTGTAAAGATAGCACCAATTCAATAACATTAAATGTTGAGTAGGTTGAGTATTTGTAGCAATGAGCATTAAATTGCTTAAACTCTCATTCTTCAAAATATTAATCTACTGCAATCATGAAGCCTCATTCATATGATTCGTGCGTGTCAGGGCATCATCACAAGTGAAAAGCTGAATTTGAAGTTTGTACTCCACATGAAAGTTTGTTGTTCATGCCCAAAAATGTGTTGAGCGGGGAGGATCACCGAACTAGATCGTGCAGCCTTAAATCCCAGGGCACCCCCGGGCAGTCAATGGCCCCCTGGTAGTCAAGGGCCCCTAGCCACTGGCCTCAATGGCCCAGTTGGTAATCCATCCCTGAATGTGTTAAACCTTTTAAATCAATTGCATGTGTTAACATGTTACATTCGACAACTCTTAAAAATAGATTTAGACACTGATTTGATTCTGACATTCACTTCCAGTTTCTGACTTTCTGTTGCTCATGGCACAGCACGCACGCACGCTGCACGAGAGTTTGTTTGTGGCCTGCTTATTCTCATATGTTCAACGTTATAGTCATCGTTCATAGTTATATCCTTTGTCATTTTACCGCGTCGTTCATAGTTATATCCTTTGTCATTTTACCGCGTTTCAGATTCTTCCGCTTTTTCTCCCGTTTCATCTGCGTGTATTTTACCGGTTGCTGCTGACACCTAGCTAGAGTCTGTGTTTGTAGCTTTTTATCCTTAAACATCTGCCATTTTTAAGCACGCATCGGGTCTTCCCGTATTATTCTCTTATCGGGATTCAACTGCGCGCATATTCCACCTGTATCCGCGTTCTATTTTTATCGCGATTAAACTGCGTGCATTTTTTCAGTGCGCACCCGTTTTTTCTCCTCTGCGGTACACAGATTATTGCATCGATTTCAAAGCACCGCTTATCAAGAACAACCGCCACCAACAACAAACAATTTTGTGAGGGATTCAAATCAATCTCAAAACCCTCACCGCTCAGGAACAACGAACAATTTGCGGTAAGTCATGGTATCGGCTCATGTTATTTGTTCATGCATTGCATGTCACATGTTTAAAATAGCCTCCTCCGTCAGCAGTGAGGGATTCACTTGTGATAAATGTAAGGAATTAGTCAGGCTGACGGAGAAGGTTAATGAGTTAGAGACTCGCATCTGAACGCTAGCAGAGGTCAGTGAGAAAGAGAAGCCGGTAGATACTGTTTCGGATGCGGGTAGTACAGAGAGCAACACACACACTTTAGTTCCGGCTATAGAGCCCCTGCAGCAGGGCATTTGGGTGACATCTCGGCGGCATACTCGTTCAGCAAAGAGACACCACTCTCCCGCTCCTGTTAGGGTTTCCAATAAATTCTCCCCACTCAGATACACCCACTGAGAATCATATTGAAAGAGCCCTTGTTATCGGTGATTCTATTGTAAAGAACGTGGAAATAGAGACTCCAGCCACTATTGTTAATTGCATTTCGGGGGCCACAGTGTCTGACATCAAATCAAATTTACAAGTGCTGGCTAATGCTAAACGTAGATTTTCAAAAATTGTTATCCATGTCAGCACTAACGATGTCCGGCTTCGCCAGTCGGAGATCACTAAAGATAACGTTAAAGAGGTGTGCAAATTTGCAAAAACGATGTCAGACACTGTAATATGCTCTGGTCCCCTCCCTGAATGGCTGGATGTCTGAGTGGTGTCTGCAGAATAAAATAGGATTTATAGACAATTGGAAACGTTTTTGGGGTAGACCTGACCTGCTAAAGAGAGACGGACTCCATCCCTCCAGGGAAGGTACCGCTCTGCTCTCTAGTAATTTGGCTCATAGACTTAATAATGATATTAATTGACTAAATGGGGCCCAGGTCAGGAAGCAGACAAACTGGTTAATCCGAACGTCTGCTAGCTGCCTTGAGATGTCACACAGGTCACATAAACTACAACACATAGAGACTGTATCACCTAGATATCTCATAGAGACTGTGTCTGTTCCACGAACTACGAAACCCAATACCCTCACTAAATCATTTAGAAAAAATTTGATTAAGGTCAAACTTGAACAAAACAAACAAATTAAAAATACACATCATATAAAAATAGGGCTACTAAACATTAGATCTCTTTCTACCAAAGCACTAATTGTCAATTAAATGATTACAGATCACAGATTGGATGGGCTCTGTTTGACTGAAACCTGGCTTAAACCGGATGAATATATTAGTTTAAATGAATCTACTCCCCCAGGTTATTATTATAAACATGAGCCTCGTCTGAAGGGTCGAGGAGGAGGTGTTGCTACAATTTACAGTGAAGTTTTTGGTGTTACTCAGAGGACAGGATATAAATGTAAGTCTTTTGAACTAATAATGCTTAATGTGACACCGTCAAATATAAATAAAAAATCTCTGTCGTCCTTTACCCTTGCTACAGTGTATAGATCACCCAGGCCTTATTCAGATTTCCTTAGTGAATTTGCTAATTTTTTATCAGATCTTGTAGTTACTGTAGATAGAGCCTTAATTGTTGGTGACTTCAACATTCACATAAATAATGAAAATAATACATTGGGATTAGCATTTATCGATATTCTCAACTCTCTTGGAGTCAGACAAAATGTAATAGGACCAACTCATCGCCATAATCATACGCTAGATTTAATTATTTCATATGGATTTGATGTTGATAATATAGAAATTCTGCAGCAGAGCGATGACATCTCGGATCATTACCTCGTCTCTTGCATGCTGCAATCAGCTAAAGTTACTCAATCTACACCACACTATCATTCAGGTAGAACTATTCTTTTGACCACTAAAGATAGCTTCACTAATACTCTTCCAGATCTATCTCATATACTCAATAAACCCCAAAGCCCAGAAGAACTTGATGAAATAACAAAAAATTTAAATGCAGTCTTCTCTAGCACCCTTGATGTTGTCGCCCCACTTCGATTAAAGAAAATTAAAGAAATAAGCCCTGCACCATGGTACAATGATCACACTCATGCTCTCAAGAGAGCAGCTCGGAAAATGGAGCGCATGTGAAAAAATACATAAATTAGAAGTATTTCAGGGTGCATGGAAGGATAGTGTCTGTAGCTACAAACAGGCACTCAAAGCTGCCAGGTCAGCATATTTTAGTAAACTCATAGAAAATAACCACAACAATCCTAGATGTTTATTCAGTACTGTGGCTAAATTGGTTAGGAATAAAGCCTCAACCGAACCAGATATTACGTCACAGCTCAAGAGTAATGACTTCATGAATTTCTTTACAGATAAAATTGAAATAATCAGAAATAAAATGGAATTATGCAATCATCTGTCATAGCACCTCAGAAAACAGTGTCGAATAATTTCCCTCCCGCGCAACTTCAATCCTTCTCTGTCATAGTTCATGAAGAGCTAACAAAACTTATCGAAACATCAAAAGCCACAACTTGTTTGTTAGATCCTATACCAACTAAGCTCTTAAAAGAGGTATCTCCTGTAATTTCAGAACCTCTTATTAATATTATTAACTCGCTATGCTTAGGACATGTCCCAAGAAACATTAAAATGGCAGTTATCCTGGAGAACTGGCTAATTATAGACTGATTTCAAATCTCCCGTTTATGTCAAAAATACTAGAAAAGGTAGTATGCTCCCAAATATGTTCTTTTCTACAGATAAATCATATATATATGAAGAATTTCAGTCAGGATTTAGGCCTCATCACAGTACAGAGACTGCACTTATCAGAGTTACAAATGACTTGCTTTTATCAACTGATCGTGGCCGCATTTCTGTTCTAGTGCTTTTAGATCTTAGTGCTGCATTCGACACGATAGATCATGACGTTCTCTTGAATAGGCTAGAGAATTATGTTGGTATTTGTGGAGTTGCATTAGCATGGTTTAGGTCATATTTAGCAGACTGCTACCACTTTGTCTATGTAAATGAGGAATTGTCAAACCAAACAAAAGTAAAATATGGAGTGCCACAGGGATCAGTTTTAGGGCCTCTGCTTTTCTCCATGTATATGCTTCCCCTGGGAGTTATCATCAGGAATCATGGAAAAAGTTTCCACTGCTATGCCGACAATACACAACTTTATATCTCTTCAAAACCTGATGAGATTTCAGCTCATTTCAGGCGGGTGGTTCGTGGGGATCTACCCGGCGAAACTGACACAGGAGCGGAAGGGCATATTTACAAAGACGCGTCCTGAAAAGGACGTTCAACGTCACCTGTGTATTGCTCTTTTAGAGAAAAGAATCTCTTTTAAGAAATATTGTCTTTTAGACATGCTGCGGAAGCGCCCAGGGGCAAAGCTGCACTGCCGTGCAGAGATGGAGAAAGCCGCTGATATGCACCATAGATACAACAGCAGACGCTCTACAGAGGTGAGTGGAACAGTAGTGATCTCAGCTCACTGATCGCACAACCACTCTGCTCCGAAGAAGAAATCTGAATGAAGAGATGCATGATTCCCTCCCTTTATACCCGTATGCCTGGGGGAGGGACAAGCAAATTCTAATTGGCCTTTTCTCAAGTTCAGAGGTAACCGAGGCCTTCAAGAAAGTCCCCTAGCGTCGCTTCACTCAACACAACATGCAGCTTTAAGTATCATATTTCAATGGAGACATAATTCATTTCAGCTGACAGTTACGGTTTGAACATCAACTGTCACAAGATCAAACTAAAGTTCATGGTTTTTTAAGACTTCTGCATACAAATTTGAAGGCTGCTTATTGGATCAATACAAGTAAACTGTTGGCAATGAGCCAGGAGAGAGAGAAATTAGTTAACCCAAATGCAGTATTTAATGAAGATGAATATACCAATACAAATAACACAAGGCTTGATGAACAAAAGAACTACTTAGCTTCTATGATACTATGGACAAGTCTAGACATCACTGAACAAGATGGTCTAATTTGCGGCACAAATTAAGGTAAGCACAAAACATCTGAACACAATGATGATGGAGGGCAGGTGAGGATGATAATGGTGCATCTTGGGAAACATAGTGAAGAAGGTGATTTCAAAATAAGAGTCTCTAGAAGACGGGAAAACACAGAACAGTTTGTTACAGAAATGTCATATTATGCGACTACGCATTTATGGAGAGCTTATGATCTACTAAGTCTTGGCTTAAGAATAGTTGGTGCAACCAAAACATGAATGTATAGTTATAAAGTAATATGACATATCCATCTCTTGTGTGGTTTGTATATGTGTGTCTAAGTGTTATCTTTAAACTTGTTTTACAAGCTTAGACTAGTAACTTTTGGCCAGTTCCCACACAGTTTTATGAGGATGTTCTCAAAAACAAAAACAAAAAAACTCTTCCTGACACACACACACACACACACACACACACACACATCACATAGAGGAGCACAAATACAGGGCATTCCTAAAACCCTGCGGCTCAACACACCCCTGTGTGTGTGTGTGTGTGTGTGTGTGTGTGTGTGTGTGTGTATATACCCTTCAGGGTGTCATCGCTGCATGCAGTAACTGTGTGGGCGCATCTAACACACAGACACCTCTGAGGCAAAAAGTGTGTGTTTGTGACCTCAGTCCGCGTGTGTTTGTGTGTGTTAGGTCTGTTTCATAGAGACTACATTGCATTACACACAACACACACATTTTTCACAAGCACACAAACTCCACACACATTTCCAGTCTACACACACTAGTTTTATTGTACACTTTATTATGACTGTGTTTATTGTTGTGTTCGTCTTTTCTGTTCTGGCATGTTTGTCATGATGTAAACCTTTTTCAATTTGCTCTTGCTGGGAGCGAAATAAACACACAATCTGATTGGCTTTAAGATAACCTTCTCTTCTCCCAGCCAAATAATCTGCAGGTGAGGGAGTGACATCAGATACTGACGGCCCTTAACCCTCATGGGGTCGACGGATGTGCCGGTGCGTCCTGCTGGATATTTTCATCATTACAGCGGAAACAACTTATATATACAGGTATACAGATAAGTGTAAGACATCATTAGAGACTATAAAGGGTCTACTTTTAATTTTGTGCACTCAAAATAACAACAAAGAAAATAAATAGGGTGAGCTATCAGACGTCTCTGTCTCCACGTGCATATTTCTGAAACACGTCACAAAAATGAACTGAAACTCTGTGAATACTTTTCACACAAACATGAAACATATGTCTAAAGAAAGTTTAAAATTTCTACTTTTAAATAAAACATTTAAAACAAATATTCTCCTGCAATGTAATCTGTATGACCTCACTTTAATGTGCTTTATATCCTCATATGCACAGTGCATTTACAGTACAACTAAGTGTTGGACAAACAAAAACCTCCAAACACTCCGATACCATAGATTTGAAGACAAATGTCATAGTAAATCGATTGTTTGTTTGTTTTTGTATCATATTTATTCTGTTGGTGTAGCGTTGTGTGTAGTCATAGTCAAGTCTAGTTTAAGTCATGTCATGTTTTTGTCAAGCCTAGTTCATGTTTATGTTCATGTTTTAGTTAGGGTTTTTGGATATTCGCTATTGTATATAAACTGCACTTGGGTTCGTCATCGCATCCATTATCTGCTTCTGTGTCATTGCCTGCTAGAAACAGAATACTCAACCTCACAATGGACCCAGCAGTTCGACTTCTGAGCCCCTGTCAGGGGAGTCGTCCCCTGGAGGATTACGTTGAGGACTTTTGTGCCCTAGCCTGTCAGGTGGCTTTTGATGAGCTCGCCTTCAAGGACATTTTTTTGGTCGGACTTAATGAGCCCATCTCCTCCTTGATGCCTGGCGGATGCAGTCCCCTCAATCTGGCCCAATATATCGACCTCGCCCTGCAGAACATTGGTTCCACATTCACTGTGGGGGAGGCGGATACCGAGCCAGAGTTCCTCGACGTGGCCGTCGCCAAGCCAGAGTTCCTCGACATGGCTGCTGCCGAGCCAGAGTTCCTCAACATGGCCGTGCCGAGCCAGAGTTCCTCGACATGGCCGCCAAGCCAGAGTTTCGCGTCATGGCCACCAAGCCAGCACATCCCACGTCACTGCCAATGACCCCATGCCTGCCATCTCTAACGAGACAATGCCCATGTCCGCCACAGCCAACGTTGTCAGCCTCGTCTGTCCCAGAGCCTGCACCGCCAACTTCGGCCTCACGGAGCAGGAGGAGAAGGAATTTCGTGAGTCTCAGTCCTTGCCCCTGACCACAGAGGTCATTCCCGAGACTGCACCATACAATATCACACCCGAGCCCCAGACATCTCCATGCCATGTCACAGCCGAACCTCAGTCTGCTCCATGCCATGTCACAGCCAAGCCCCAGACTTCTCCATGCCATGTCACAGCCGAACGTCAGTCTTCTCCATGCCATGTCTTAAAGGTGGGGTATGTGATTTTCTTTTTTGACCATTTTTTCAAAATAACTTGAAATCCTATTCCTAACCCACTTACTGGCTGTAAATTAGAAGCACTGAAATGAAAATTAAGCAATTTAATCATCTGTGGAACGGGCAGGACTCGAAAAACTCCAGCCAATCATTTTCAAGACCATCTAGAATCATTGGACAGAAAATGTGTCAATCAAACGGTCGTACCATGCCCCCTCCCCCACCACCCTGGCTGCGTGTCCCGTTCGATGCGCATACTCAAAGCTCGTGACCCAGTAACAGGAAGCGATTGTATTTATGTATGGAGAATAGAGCTTTTATAGTGCTAGTGGGGTTGTTCCACATTTCTATGAATCCTGTTTTGAATAGAAGACCGCTGTACAGACGCCAGGGCTGGCGATGTTCTTTTTTTTTTACAGTTATGAGAAAATCAGCTCTACACCTTTCAAGAGTGGTATGCGACCCCCTCCTCCTGCTGTGTCAACAATTTGCTCTGAAAAATTGTCTGACAGGTGAATGCACTGTTTGACTAGTGAGTCTAGAACACTGCGCATCTGAGTTTTCGCTCGTGCATGATTGCGCGTCCATGTTTTTCGAATGGGTGGAGTCAGGGCCAGCGTTGGAGGAGAGAAGGTAGGACCTTAGAGTTTTTCAAATCACATACCCCACCTTTAAGCAAGACTTTGCTCCACGGTCCAGTCCCACCTCTGCTCCACGGTCCAGGCCCGTGTTAATTAAATTAATTAATTAATTAAAAATATATATATTTTTCTTCTAATGACAATCACCATTGAGAATAATGGGAATAAAATAAATAAATAAAACAGTAAACCATCCAGACACATTCCAGTATTGAGAATTTAGGAACAAAATATATTTAACTTTCAAAAAAATAATGTCAAAAAATTCTTAATGGTCCAAACAATGAGCTTAATTTTCTTTATGATCATTTCTTATTTCTTTATATTTAGTTTTGGGGTGAAATATGACCTGCACATTTTCTTGACCGATTTCATGAAATTCGAGAAATTCATGACTTTCTCACAAGTTGGAAGTGAGTTAAATCTAACTTGATCTCCTTTAGAGACATCCTCAATGGTCAGTTATATTCGGTAAATTCCATAAAGACTGGACAGCAGCTCAACATACTATAATTTCAGTCATCAGTCATGAGGTTTATTTAAACCTCATTTTTTTAAAAGTGTGTTTAATAGCAGAATTCTGATGAACAACTACACTAACCATGACCCTGAAAAATAAGATCCACCAATCACAGAATTATATATATATATATATATATATATATATATATATATATATATATATATATATATATATTATACAGTTTATATATATTAATAATTTAAAATATACTTAAAATATTTGTATTTCTAAATTTTAATCACCAACTTTAAATTAGTAGTTTATGTTTGGCCATCTTTTTGTATTGTTATTTAATTTGCAGTGCTTCGTGAGATTGTGATTCACCTCAGAGCTGGCTGGTTTCATTCATAAACTCTTTTATGAAGGATTTTATGAAATCCCTATGAAAAACAAATTCTAGAATTTGAAAATACTTTGGGAAGCAGAAACTGTTGCCTTTTATATGGATGTTATTGCATAATGTACTTTCTAATTCCATTCATTACAGTAAGACACACTGATTTGTGCAAATCTGATGGGTTGTTTTCACGTGTTTACTGTAATCTTACATTACTACAATACAAGTGAACGTTGATGTGTGTGCGTGTGTGCGCATGTGTGTGTGTGCATGTGTGTGTGTCTGTAATCTGTGTTTAAGCTGTTAGAGCTGAATGATTGAATGTTTAAAATGTGAATAAGTGTTGAGCAGTCTGACACGGCTGTATGATGGAGCAATCTACCATTTGCACATCTTATAGTGATGAATATAGTCTTCTCATACAGTGTGTGTGTGTGGTTAATGTTATTGTATTCTGTTCAGTGCGGTCATGGTCACTGACTGGACTCTGCTTTTCCCACAGGAAGTACATCTGTGTGTCTGTGTGTGTGTGTGTATACAGTGACTCAAGGTTAAGAGCAGATGTGTTAGCAGATGTATCTCTACACAAAGTCAAGCTTGACCCCGTTTTGTGTGTGACTGTGTGTGTTAATGTGCATTTGTGCATTTTTTTTCAACCCTAATGTTGGATACCAGTATGCCAGATTTTTTTGTTGTTGTTTTTTGTTTTTACTATTGTTACTATTTTACTTTACTATCTACTTCAAAGCGATACAAATATATATCCTGTATCCTTAAATATGCACACACATACAGACTTCAGACTGTATTCTGGAATGTATCCAGATCATTTGTCAAACGTGGAGTATAACACTTAGATTCCCTCTGATATCATGTAGCACATTGAAAGTGACACTGCTGGTAACCGAATGCTCTGTGAGAACGGATGTAACAAACTTCAGAGATGTTTAAAGATCATACCTGTTGCAAGCCGTGATATTCAACCTGCAGAATGAGCACAATTCAGCACGCAGGAGTGCAGCAGAGTGTGTGGAGCAGATATGACTGCCTGTCAGCGCCTGTCAGGTGTGTGTGTGCTGGAATCCTGAAGTTTTAATCAAACTGGGTATCTCAGGAATCTTCCCACAGTGAGTGTATAACACCCACAGACATGCCCGACACACAGATTTTTATAGTGTTTACAAAGCAGCACTCTATTTATATTCTTCAAACATTATGCTGAGCATATAATCAAAACCTCTAACCCTAAATATTAAACTTCTGCTATTCAAATGTATGTTTTTGTAGACAATTTCAGTTCATGCATACAGTGACAAAGCAAACTGAAGTCATTCATTTTCAGTGAGAGTTGGTTATTTGAGGCAACATGAGCAAAAGTGACTTTTGCCAATCTGACAAAGTTAAGCATAGTTTAAATTCATGCAAATGAGCAGTGATGCAAGTCAAGTCAAGTCGTCATGTTTATTTGTATTGCGCCTTTCACAACACACATCATTTCAAAGCAGCTTTACAGAAGATCAGGCATAAACAGAAGATAAAACTGTAATGTCTATAATGTCGAAGAATCATCATTGTGTAATTTGATAAAATACGATTGTTAATCGTGTATAAATATAAGCAATTAAATATTAAATGTATTAATAACCCCAGTGAGCAAGCCGAAGGCGACTGTGGCAAGGAACACAAAACTCCATAAGATGTTGGTTAATGCAACAGTATTTAAACATAGATTTTTTTATGAACTGTAAGATTAATGACTAATGTCATTGAAGTTCATCCTGGATTAACTGCAGAAGTTCACGTAGATGCAATTGTCCTTGATATTGGCTAATGAAGGCTTTTGTTGGCAATTGATAGTCTATGTATTCCATTTCAAGAGTGTAGTCCATAAATAGGCTGAGGTGATGCAGGCTGAGATCAGTTAGGTGCATCACAGTTCAACCTGGCCGGTAATTTTGGTGAGGTTCGGTATGGTCCATCCTAAGTCCAAGGTTCAGACAATGGCATATGAAGTTGCCCATGTCTTATGGTTGGAGTTGGCATCAGTTCATCCTCTGAAGTCCAACACGAAGCAGGAATGGAGCTGGATCCAGCCGGTTCTGGATTCCTCAGGATAGGAGTCCCAAGGTTGAGACAGGGAAACAAATAAACTAATATAAGCATAGATGCAATTCAATTTATTGCAGAGTTATAGATCACGATCAATGTTTCTGGTTTCTGGTTCTGACAGACTAAACTAAAGCAGCCTAATTGTGGGTTGAAGAATAAATTAGGTGTATGCATGGCTAAATAGATGAGTCTTTAGTCTAGACTTAAACTGAGGGAGTGTGTCTGCATCTCGAACAGTGGTAGGGAGTCTATTCCATAGTTTAGGAGCCAAATATGAAAAGGATCTACGTCCTTTTGTGGATTTTGATATTCTAGAAACTATTAACAGGCCAGAATTTTGCGAGCGATGGAATTTAGCATGGTAGAAGGTCATTTAAGTACAGTGGAGCTAGACCATTCAAAGCTTTGTATGTAATTAACACAAAATTGAACAGGTAGCCAATGTAACAATGATAAAATGGGGCAAATATGATCATATTTATTGGTTCTCATTAGCACTCTGGCTGCTGCATTTTGAACCAATTGAAGTTTATTTATCGATCTTGTTGGACATCCTCCCAGTAATGCAATACAATAATCTAGTATTGAGGTGATGAATGCATGAATAGTTTTTCGGTATCAGCAACAGACAGCATGTGCTGTAATTTAGCAATATTTCTTAGGTGGAAGAATGCTGTTCAACAAACATTGGTAATTTAATTTTTAAAGGACAGATTGGTATCAAATATAACACCTAATTTCTTCGCTGTTGAAGATGATGTAACAGTACATCCATCGAGAGTCAAATTATATTTTAGTGGCTTATTTTTAAAAAATTTTTGGTCCAATAATTAGTCCCTCTGTTTTGTTGAGTAGAAGGAAATTTCTGGCCATCCAATCTTTTATTTCATTGATACACTCTGCTAATTTGGAGAATTGTGAAATCTCCTCAGGTTTTGAAGAAATAAAGTTTTGTGTTGTTTGCATAGCAGTGGAAACTTATTCCACGATTCCTTATGATATCTCCCAGAGGAAGCATATTATATAAGGAGAAAAGCAGAGGCCCTAAAACTGATCCCTGTGGAATTCCATTCTTTACTTTTGTTTGGTCTGATAATTCCTCATTCACATAGAATGGTAGCGGTCTGCTAAATATGACATAAACCATGCTAATGCAACTTCACAAATGCCAACATAATTCTCTAGCCTATTCAAGAGAATGTCGTGATCTATCGTGAATGCAGCAGTAAGATCTAAAAGCAGTAAAAGTGAAATGCAGCCGTGATCAGATAATAAGAGCAAGTCATTTGTAACTCTGATAAGTGCAGTCTCTGTACAGTGATGAGGCCTAAATCCTGACTGAAATTCTTTGTATATACTATTTCTCTGTAGAAATGAACATATTTGGGAGGATACTACCTTTTCTAGTATTTTGGACATAAATGGGAGATTTGAAATCGGTCTATAATTAGCCAGTTCTCCAGGATCAAGTTGTAGCTTCTTAATAAGCGGTTTGATAACTGCCATTTTAAATGTTCTTGGAACATGTCCTAAGGATAGCAAGGAGTTAATAATATTAAGAAGAGATTCCGAAATTACGGAAGATACCTCTTTTAGAGGTTAGTTGGTATTGGATCTAACAAACATGTTGTGGCTTTTGATGTTTCGATAAGTTTTGTTAGCTCTTCATGACTTATGACAGTGAAGTATTGAAGTTGAATGTGAGGAAAGTTATTAGACACTGTTTTCTGAGGCGCTATGACAGATGAAGTTCATGAAGTCATTACTCTTGTGCAGCGACGAAATATCTGGTTCTGTTGAGGCTTTATTCCTAACCAATTTAGCCACAGTACTGAATAAACACCTAGGATTGTTGTGGTTATTTTCTATGTGTTTACTAAAATATGCTGACCTGCCAGCTTTTATGCCTGTCTGTAGCTACATACACTATCCTTCCATGCACCACGAAATACTTCTAATTTTGTATTCTTCCACTTGTGCTCCATTTTCCGAGCTGCTCTCTTGAGAGCATGAGTGTGATCATTGTACCATGGTGCAGGGCTTATTTCTTTAATTTTCTTTAATCGAAGTGGGTGTCGACACTATCAAGAGTGCTAGAGAAGACTGCATTTATATTTTTTGTTATTTCATCATGTTCTTCTGGGCTTTGGGGTTTATTGAGTGTATGAGATAGATTATTAGTGAAGCTATCTTTAGTGGTCGAAAGAATAGTTCTACCTGAACGATAACGTGGTGTAGATTGAGTAACTTTAGCTGATCGCAGCAAACAAGAGACGAGGTAATGATCCGAGATGTCATCGCTCTGCTGTAGAATTTCTATATTATCAACATCAACTCCATATGACATAATTAAATCTAGTGTATGATTATGGCAATGAGTTGGTCCTGTTTCATTTTGTCTGACTCCAAGAGAGCTGCTAATCCCAATGTGTCATTTCCATTATCTATGTGAATGTTGATGTCACCGACAAATAAACTCCATCTACAGTAACTACAAGATCTGATAAAAATTTTGAAAATTAGAATAAGGCCCGGATGATCTATAGACTGTAGCAAGGGTAAAAGACGACATTGTTTTTTTATTTATATCTGACGGTGTCACATTAAGCATTATTAGTTCAAAAGACATTTATATCCTGTCCTCTGAGTAAAAGCAAAAACTTCACTGTAAATTGTAGCAACTCCTCCTCCTCGAACCTTCAGACAAGGCTCATGTTTATAACAATAACCTGGGGGAGTAGATTAATTTAAACTAATATATGAATCTGGTTTAAACCAGGTTTCAGTCAAACACAGTGCATCCAATCAGTGTGCAGTGTGGCAACAACCAACAGCACCGAGACTATAATGCCCAGTGGTTTTCCCTGTATTTTTTAACGCCCCTTTACGTATGCCATCTATTTTTGTGACCTTTTGAACATTTTACAGATTAAAGTATGAAAATATCCCATTGACTTCATTGATAGAATTTTCAGCATTCATAATCTAACTGGCAATGATGATGTCATAATATTACCATGCTGAATACCTTGCATTTTCTTAAATGTATATCTGACATACTGAGAGTAGTGGTCGACCTATATATCGCAGAGGCTGATAAATCTTATGATACATTTTGTAATTTGGCCGATTCGTTTCTTAATCTGTGAAGATGCCGAGAATCGCATGTTTGCATGTGAAGTTGTCTGAGACATGCCCTTTTTTTTAATAATGTTGATTACCAAAGAAATGTATCCCTCCTTTTCTATATAAAAAGCAAAACTCTTGATTACAGTGAGGCACTTACAGTGAAAATCAATGGGGCAAATCCATAAACCTTAAAATACTCTTCAGTATAACCACAAGACGCATACAATATGTGTTAACATGCTTTTATTGTAGTAAAATCACTTAACCTTTTCTGTGGAAAGCTATTTCCAATTTGACAACTTTGTTGGCATGACGATATAACACCGAAAACCCTGAAATGACAGTACATATTATGGTTTAAACAACTTTATGATTTAATAAATACAAATTTTTAACAAAAGAATGAATGTGTACTTTTATAAAATTATAAGCTTCACATTTCTGCCTTTAAATGCTCCAAAAGTTGGCCCCATTTACTTCCATTGTAAGTGCCTCACTGTAAAAGTTTCTTTAAGAGTAATGGAAGGACAAGTCAGAATTAATTTTAGCGGTAATCAACATTATGCCTCAAATGCACAAATTGGATCATGTGCTAGAAATAGTCAATGTGAGATGAAAAACACAAAAACATCATTTTGTGGTGCTTCTATGAGACTTTTAGCTCACGTGTTGACTCGTGTTCTTCAGGACTCGTACCCTGCTCCTTTACATCACAAGTGCAACACTATCAGTTGAGCGCAATTTGATCACATTTGAAAAAGCTTGTAAATGTAGTTGGTTTTGTAATGCAAAAGATAAAACTTTTTACCTTATAAGTCATTTGCTATAATAAAAGTGTTGAGATATCATAAGATAGTATTGTGTTATGAACAGAGCGAAAAGTGTTATTGAACTGATAGTCTGCCGTTTTGACTGTGATTTGTGTGAAAGTGAAAAAAAATTAATTGTTGTTGTTGTTGTTGCACCTCTATTGCTCATTTCACCAAGACAATGCTGTGTTATATACAATGAGCCACAAAAAGATAATTTTAAAAAAGTGCTGGTATAGTAACAAATTGTAAATATATAGTACATTTTGTAAAATAATTTGTACATTTCTGAGACCAGGTTAAATTAAATGGTATAGGTATCTGCTAAAGACTCCCACACAGCTTCAAAGGGGATCCTGTTGATGATTTGTACATGTGTTAAACATCTCATGTTCTGATTTTTTAGGGGAAGCTGTACTTAAAAGTCTTTAAAAAAAATCACCACTGATTCTGACTAGCCCGACACAGCAACATTGAACTAATGGCAGATCACCATTAGAGAGTCATTTGTAATTCGGTGTGGTGCTTATGCTAGCTTTTGCTTTCACTTTCCATGGCACCTTTCATTTCGAAATGTATTTCCATCTTGTCTTTCTCTCAAATTCGTATATTTTTCCTGCATGGTTCCTGTCAAATGCAGTATAATGTCAGTCATTCGTGAGATCTGTCATCATTAGAGTATCACAGCTCACCGCTGCAGGGCTTGAACCTTAAACATTCTCCCAGCACCCTGTTTTCCTCTCATGTGAGAAATTATAAGCCATGTGAAATTAGACAAACTCAAGGCCCAATAAAGGACATGTGTTTGTCCATAGGTGACAACAGTGTTAGAGCGGGCACACTGTCCTGAGTAATCCAATCGGATGAGGACAGTCCCTTAATCTCTGTCTGGGGAATGTGATTGTTCTAATGTGTTTAGTGAAACTCAGGCAAGGTTTTATTTAATCGAGCGCGCTGGAACTGCAGAGGGGAGATGAGAAAACTTCACAATCCTTCATCAAATACATCCTGCACTATTGTATTTACTGTTGTTCTTACATGTGGGTGTATGAATGTGTGTGTGTGTGTGCGTTTGTGTCTGTGTGTTTGATCTATAGGGGATGCAGGTTGGTTATTAGTAGTGTTTGCTACATCTATTAACATTTTCTCATCCCGTAAACTTATGTATTAAACTTCAGTGTGTAATTCGTCCCGTTTGTGCTATGGACAAGAACTATAGCTCAAATCGCTCATTAAGCAGAGGTGTGATACAGTACTATTTTTCTAAACAATCAGCAACAACACATTGTGTGATATGGCTTTAAAATGATTTTATGAATTTATACCAGCAAAAGTCATTTGTAAGGGTCACATCAGGTAGAAATTGGCCAAGGTAAGAATTGCCTTCAAAAAGTTTCACTTTTTAAAGTGTGTGTTGATGTGTGTGATTTAGTGGCCGGCTGTGTTCAGGAAGTTGTTGAGGTCTAAGGGAAACGACTGCATTCACGTGTGTTTAGAAGCTGTTGAGTGCCACATGAAGGGTTTATGGGGAAAACATGCAAGACAGACCCCACTTAGTTGTGTTGCTTGAATACTGCCAGATTTATGTACGCTTGTAAAAATGTCACCACAGTCACATCATTTTCATGAGATCAGTCTGCTAATATCACTTGTCTCGGGCTAGCAATAGCAAGTAACAAATCATGGTTCATGGCTATAACATAAACTAAAGCCTATTGGCTACTTAGAGGAATTGTTCAGCAATTCATCTGGTTTGGAACGGTCAACAAGGAGAGCTGTTAAAATCGGTTTGAATGCAAGAGTGAGTGGAGGAGATGCCTCAGACCAACCTCCTTGCTCAAAGTCCTATTGTGTAGAAACAGTATTACAGCTCATAGGAACAGCTGCTAATAAGGTATCTATCTATCTGTTTATATGAATATCTAGAGGTGGCTTATGCTCTTATGCAGTTTGAACTCCACCCGTTCTTTAATGACCTGACCAGAAGTAAAAAAAATTTACAAATGTATCTGTATCTTAAACACACCTAGCGTTTCGCTTTAGAACACTTTAATTAGACCACTGGAGTTGTGCTGATTATTTTTATTATGGCTTTATGTGTTTATTGGAGCTTCAAAAATGTGGCACCCATTTCCTTGCCTTTGATGGAGCTGAAATATTCTCCCAAAAATCTCTGTTTGTGTTCTGCTGAAGAAGAAAAGTCATACACTTCTGGTACGTCATAAGGGTGAGTAAATTATGAGAGAATTTTCATTTTTGGTTAAACTACTCCTTTAAACACAAAGGACAAGTCCTTCAATATTTCCTGCCAAATCTTTCAGTTTCAATATGAAATACATCAATAAAGGGGGGACTCATCAAGCCATTTCATCTTGATGAACAGAAAAGCTAAAATACACTAGTAGTCACAGACATTGCTCACAGTTTCATTCATAGCACTCATTCAAAGAGGGAGCAGTGCTTTTATGAGTAATGACAGAAAAACAGCATCTAATGTAATGACCTAGACCTGACATGTATTATAATGGGCTGTGTTTTTACAGGCTTATTTAAATTCAGAGTTGTTAAAACATTGATAATGATCTTTAATCCTCGTTAATAAATGATACCCTTGTGAAAATTTACAATAGATTTACTGTAGTAATATTATATTAACCATGACTAGCAACCATGTTTTTTTGGCAGTAACCAAGGTTTTGCTACAGCATTACTGTAGTATCAATATGGTAACTTGGTTTTAGTAATAGTAACCATATTATAATATCTATGGTTAATTTTGAGGTTTTATATGTAGATTACTAACTACTTTTTAAGGGGTGAACAAAGCAGCCTAATAATTTTCTGCTTAGGACAATAAATAAATTTAAAAATTAAGCAATAATAAAGTTACTAATTTTATCCAAATAGAGGTATTTGTATTGATGTCGGCAATATTGGCCTAAATGTAATTGGTATCGAATCGAGAAGAAAATAAGTGGTATTGCCCATCCCTAAAGGCTACTGAAAAAGAGGGTGTTTGCTATTAAACTCCATATAAGGTATGCAAGCAGGATGTACAATCTATGTTGAACCCACACCCCTGCAGCACCACCCCAAATATTGACATTTGAAGGTGTTTGACACCGCTGTCTCTTTGTTTTGGCATGCGTGAAGCGCAGCGAGGAGGAGGTGATTGGACAGGGGGGTGATTAACAGGAAAAGCGGGCATCTGCGTGACTGCTAGGTGATCCCGGGTGCCTTTGGCAGAAAAGCGGATGGAGTGTGTAAATTAGTGGTGGGCTCGATTATGCGGCACTCAACCTCTCCGGACTCTCCTCTGAGTCTAGCTGCAGGTGAAACGCGCTGCCAGTCAGCCCACTCTCTGCATTTTGTCCTCCTGCTATTAATTATAATGTTCATTCATGGTGCTGCTACGAAAATGTTCTTAGGATGATTGTGCGTGTGTGTGTGGGTGAGTTTGGGTGGTTTAAGAGGAAATTTTTTTAGGATACAAACTGGTAATTACAAGTGTTTTCTGCTATAAATGTGGTTTACGAGGACATTTCTAGTGTCCCCGTAATTCAAATCACTTAAAAATCATAGAAAATGTTGTTTTATTTAAAATTTAAAAATGCAGATTTTTTTTTTGTGAGGGTTAGGTTCAGGGTTAGGAGTAGGAGTAGGGTTAGTTTGTATCTATAGTTCGTACACTGTAAAAATAATTATGTCTATGGAGAGTTCTCATAAGGATAGCCGCACCAACGTGTGTGTGTGTGTGTGTGTGTGTGTGTGTGTGTGTGTGTGTGTCATTAAGAATTGCCTGTAGAACCAGTCTCATATCTCAAACACACACTTCCCTCTGGAGCAGTGGTTCTCAACTGGTGGGTCACAGCCTCGCAGGTCTGTTCTGATAGGGTTTGTTTACAGTAGGGAGAAAAAACGCTGAATGCAAATAATAACATTTATTTAAATAATATTATTAAAAGTGTATATATATATATATATATATATATATATATATATATATATATATATATATATATATTAGTACTGTGCAAAAGTCTTAGGCACATAAGGTGTTTCACAAAAGCATTTGTCTTAAGATGGTTATTTATATCTTCAGCTTTAGTGTTTCAATAGGAAATATAAATGTTAGACTCCGAAACATTACTTTTGCAAATAGAAAAGATTAGAATAGAAGAACAGGGAGCCCTGCAACAGATGTCATGGCCCCCACAAAGCCCCCCACTGAACATCATGTTAGTCTGAGATTACATAAAGAGACAAAAGCAATTGAGACAGCCTAAAGAGATAGAAGAATTGTGGCGAATTCTCCAAGAACCTTGGAACATCCTATATGCCAATAACCAAGAAAAACTGTGTCCAGGTGTACCTAGGATAATTCCTTCAGGACATTACTGATGTAAAAAACAGCACCATCACTATTTTAAAAAAGTTTTTTTTTTCTTTTTTTCTGATTAACAATTTTTTGAACACAGAAAAGCAAAACATATATACAACATCCCTGTGGTCGTACATGATTATAGACACACACAGAAAAAGAATCACACATTCAGCAACATCAGATATCCGCCCTATTTCTCCACAAACAAATTGCATTTCCCTAGTCTTCTAAATAACCCTTCTTCAAATGCCGCCACTCTCCCCATCTCCAAGCACCACACCTGAAATGAGGGCACTCCAGCCAACCTCCAACCCCTTTGAATCTGTCAGGCAATCATGACATTGGTTAGGACCCAACTCATTATGTGTCTATTCTCAACATCGATGAATGCCCCATCGGCCAAAATACAGAGTCTGGGGTAAAATGAAACCTGAGTGCACAATACATCACACAAAAAACACTGAACCTTCAACCAAAACTCCTGGATCATAACACACCACCAAAAGACATGGGTTATGTCTCATCCTCAGCAGGTGGGTGTGTCTTTAAGACCAAGCCTATACAATCTAGAGGGGGTCCAATAGAATCGATGTAAAATCTTGAATTGCATAAGGCGCACTTTTGCGTCTCTAGATGCAGACTTGCCGTTTATTTTAATCCTATCTCACTCTCCCTCCTCCAATACCAAGTTTAAATCTTTCTTCCATAATCTCTTGAGAGAAGTTGAAGCTCCATCCCCCAGACTGTGAATTAGCAGGTAGTAATACACTGATGCATCATGACCGTTTCCAAAAGCAGTAATCACCACTCCTAGAGTATCTGCTGCTTTAGGGGGTTGTATGCTACTCAAAAATAGTACAGAGCAGATGGCACAGCTGTAAATATCTAAAGAACTGAGATCTGGGAATCCCAAAATGTTGAACCAAAATTTCAAAGGATCTCAACACTCCACTCATATAGGTCACAAGTGTAGTAACCCCCCTCACAATCCACTCTGACCAGCGGAAAGGGGACTTATTAATACATAATTTTGGATTCAGCCATAAGCGCGAGGCAACATTTGTCCGAATTAAACACTCTGGACACTTTTGTCCATACCGAGTGTAAATGCGAGATAACGGGGTGTAATTTAACTTCACTGGTTAGTTTGATAGAAAGGCTTTGCGATGGCGAAATAGGGGCAAGACCTTCCTGTCCAATACAAACCAGGGAGGGGCTCTCTCAGGTGGAAGCAACCAATGAGCCAAATGTCTGAGACTGAACACATAATAATAAAGCTAAATCTTGGGTAGGCCTAGCCCACTTTTGTCAATTGGCCTAGCAGCTTACTGAAATGTAATCTGGGATGTTTCCCAGTCCAAATGAAGAACTTCGCTATGCTATGCTGGGATGGAACATCTATAGGGAGAGACTGTAGCAGGTAGTTGATTTTTCGAATACAATTCATTTTAATAACATTAACCTTCACAATCATCGATAAATGTATTGAAGCCCACCTGCCCACAATGCTCGAAAACCTTTTTTATTAAAGGGTCAAAATTAACTTAACTAAATCACACAAATTTGCTGGGAATAAAATACCCAAATACTTAATGCCCTGTTTGGGCCACTGAAAGTCACCCGGCTGAAAAGCTGTTATTGGGCAGTGCGCTATCAGAGCCAAGCAAAGAATTTAGAAAAGGAATTAATTTTACTGTGTACAGGCAAGGTATAGCTATAGAAGGGTCAGAGACTAATAATAAAATATCATCTGTGTAAAGCAGAAGCTTATGCGCCATACCTCCCACCACCACCCCTGGAAAATCATCCTCCTTTCTTATCGCGGAGGCTTATTGTTCCAGGGCAACATAGAACAATAATGGGGAGAGAGGGCAACCTTGCCGAGTGCCTCTATCCAGAGTAATATAATCTGAAATTAATACAATTGTTTGTACTGCCACTACCAGGAGTTTATTTAGTAACTTGAGCCATCCAATCAAAGTATTCCTGAACCCGTATATTTCCAAAATCTTAAAAAGATAATCCCATTCTTCCATATCAAATGCACAAATGTCTGTTCGACATTTCGGCGTGAAGTGAGATAGCCACGACCTGAGTCTGTTCATTCGACACTGACCACATAATATTGATGAAATGCCTAATGTTACCAGAAGAGCTGCGGCCCTGAATAACCCCCACCTGATCTATATGTATAAGAGATAACTTTACTTAATCGGTTAGCCAACATTTTTGACAATATGTTTATGTCTAGCACTAATGAACACTAACACTCGCTTGGATCTTTGTAATTTTTAGGAATCAGACAGATGGCTTGCCATTCTTTTATGATTCCGTAAAAACTTCTAGCAAAATTGGAGCCAGTTCTGTAGCATAAGAGCTAAAAAATTCAGCGGCAAAGCCATTTGGCCTAAGAGCCTTAATTACTTAATGAATTAATTACTAGACCTGAAATATCTCAGAATCAAGAGTATTTGTTTTGCTCATTTGTCAATTTAGGGAGTTCTTATGGTTCTAATATACAAAGTAGACAATAATTATAGAGATCAAGATAGAATCCTTTAAAAGCGATATTAATATCAATGGCTGAGGTAAATATTTCACCACCTGCAGATTTCACTGAGGGAATGGTAGAAAAAGAGAAATAAAGTCATATTTGATCAAATCTAGACAGGCCCCATTTCCAGCAGCCATCTCTCCAACACCTTATCCTTGAGTAATCATGCTAAATTGCTAATTTGGTACTAGAAAATCACTTGCCATTATATCAAACACAGTTGAAAGATATTTGATTTGTTAAATGAAGCTTAACATTGTCTTTGTGTTTATTTTTGAATTGCAACTGTATGCAATAGACTGGCATGTCTTAAGGTCAATATTAGGTTAAAAAATTGCAACAAAAATAAACAGCTTTCTCTAGAAACTCATCAGTCAATCATTGTTTGGAGGAATGAAGGATGCTTGATTTCAATGCTTGAAATTGTCAAAAACTGAAGATTTCATACAAAACTGTACAATACAG
Source organism: Xyrauchen texanus (assembly GCF_025860055.1). NCBI lineage: Eukaryota > Metazoa > Chordata > Actinopteri > Cypriniformes > Catostomidae > Xyrauchen > Xyrauchen texanus. The sequence continues at coordinate 1,379,497 of NC_068317.1, read as the reverse complement.
TCTTCAAAGACAAAGGACAACTGTCTCTAACAAGCACAGAAAGAGATGTGGAAGACCAGATGTACAACTAAACAAGAGGATAAGTACTGTACATCAGTTTGAGAAACTCTAGTTTGAGAAATGGACACCTCACATGTCCTCAGCTGACAGCTTCATTGAATTCTACCTGCTCAACACCAGTTTCATGGACAACAGTAAAGAGAAGAGAATTGCCAAGAAAAAGCCACTTTTGTAATTTTTCATGTTATTAATGTCCTTACATTACAGTATATGTACATAAAAAACTGGCATACTGAGCAAAATGAAGCCACATCATTTGATTAGAACTTTTGTAGTGTATGCATAAAAAAAGGTAAAGAAATTTCCATATTGGTGCAGTGCAGATAGCAAAAACACATTTGAAAATAAAGAATCTAAGTCAGAAGTTATCAACTAGTGGATAGCAACCAAAGCCCAAGTCAATCCGATTGGCTCTTTTATCTGTAAGACAGACATCCTTTTCTATACCCGCCATATTGGCCATTACAATATCGCATTCATTCATTCATTCATTTAAATACGAGATCTCAGTCTCGGGCTAAATAATCTCTGGTCATAAAAATGGGACACATGTCTGTTCTGAGGGGTCACATACACCTGGAAAAACAATGCTGAATGCAAATACTAAAATGTTACTTCCCATATATGGGTGTTTCTTCAACTCTGGGCAATTTCATGTCCCAGGGGTTGATTGTTATTTGCACAAACATTTTTTACACAAACACAAATTTAAACTTCTTTTTCATTTCTTTATTTTTATATATACATTTTTTTTTTGGTCAACATGCTTTCATCGTTTATATTTGGTACTTTATGCTTAGATTTTACTGTTTTAGACTTGTCCAGGACCCAGACGTTAAATATTAAACTATTCAGCTAAACAAAAATGAAATAATTTGTATTGCATTTTCAAAATTGCAAATGACCCATAATTGTGACATTTCCATCACAGCAAACAATTTTGCCCCTAATAAAAGTTTTTCAAAAGACAAAAGTGTTAGTGAAACAAAAAATATCATGGTATTAATCAAAATAATTTTATTGGGTGTTATTTCAAATCAAGATGTAATTTTTCCAAATAATAAAAAAGGGTTAAAATATTATTATATTGTATTATATAACATATTGTGCACTACACAAGATGTTTTGATTAGAAAATTACAAATTGCCATCACCAATTGAGTACATAAACAATCAGTGTTCAAAACAAGTCTTTATCTTACCCTGATTCATAAAGGTAAGCCTATAAAAATTATTTGTATTTTGATTTGTCGGGTCAAATTGGCGCAAAATCGCTGGCTTATGTCATTCATCCTTGTGTCATTATGTCATGTCTGTAAATACAGAAAAGAAGTACTGACTGTCACTTTTCCGGGCTGGGAAGGCTGTTCAGATCAGTCACTGTCACAGTTCAGGACAGCATCGCTGCAGTCTGGATGGATGTTTATCTGTGATCCATGTGGTGAAGTTGTTTACTTTATCTGCTTTAATGTTTGGATTTATTTCTGGTAGGGTTGTTGAAGCTTATATTGTTTGTCATGCTTTTATGAATTGAAAATTACTCTGTGTGTTAACTGATTGCAATGTATCCATGTTGTCTGGGAAAGTTACTGTGACATGTTTAATATTTATGACTTCTAAAATTGACTTCTTGTAATTTTTATATTGCATATTCAAACATATTATATTCATATTTACTAAAGATTGGGTCTTCGACAATTTTTGGACCAAGGACCACTTGGTGGGTAGAGAGATCACGACCCGGACCCGCCCTCTGCCCTGCCACAGTCAATAACGCTGCACACATGATGTGTAACATTGTTGCAGTGGCAGCGTTTCACAAAAACCTCTAGGTTACTGTTGTAACCTCCTTTCCCTGATGGAGGGAACGAGATGTTGTGTCAAATGAAGCAACACTAAGAGACTTTCTTGAAGCAGCTGGGGCCATTTAACGCTATCACACGTATCGGGGAATGCGTTCTTTTCCAACTCCTATTCTTTCAGGGTGAAAATACCCTGTGGAGACCACCACCTGCCCTGACTGGGGGGAGGTAAATGTGGCAAAATACGTCACATGCGTTTTCAGGCCACATGTGGAAATGACGCGGTGGTAGAGCCTACCTGTTGCGAGGGAGACGTGGGTCCACCAGTAGGGGGAATGTACCGCGTAAAATACAGGGGATTAATCCACAAAGGCCCATCCTGTGGAGCACATATTCTAGTACAGAGTAATTTTAGTACCTGTAGTGGGTCTGGTCAGGGAATTCCTCTGCTTAATTAGTGGACCAGAGGGCTAGGGAGAAAGAACATCCAGGGAGCACGAGTTTAGTGGACTATCCTGGGCGAAAGAGCGCACGTGATCACCTCAGTGGAGGGGAAAGGCGCTATGTGCAAGCGGAACACCAAGTCAGATGTTCCACATTCCCGAGTTCTACGTGCTCGGTCCTGAGAGAACACGGGATGAGACCGACTCAACCCTGAGATTGTAAAATCTCTTAAAGACATTGGGTGTTGCCCAGCCTGCTGCTCTGCAGATATCTTGCTAGGGAGGTGCCGTTGGCCAGTGTCCACAAGGATGCCACACTTCTCGTCGAGTTTGCTCAAACCCGCAAGGAGGCGGCACGGCCTGGGAGTGATAGGCCAAAGCGATGGCTTCAACAACCCAGTGGGAAAGCCTCTGTTTGGAGACAACGTTCCCTTTCTGCTGTCCACCGAAGCAGACAAAGAGCTGCTCAGAATAACTAAAGCTCTGCGTGCAGTCCACATAGGTACGCAAAGCACGCACCGGACACAGCTACAAAAAGGCTGGGTCTGCCTCCTCCCGTGGCCGATGGTCGATGGAGGTGAGCGCGATCAGGAGGGCAGTCTTCAAGGAGAGGTCTGAGCTCGACTGATTCTAGTGGTTCGAAGGGGGGTCCCTGAAGGCCTGAAAGGACCATGGAGAGATCCCATGAGGGGAACAGGCATGGCCTGGGAAGGTTCAGCCTCCAGGTGCCTCTAAAGAACCTGATGATTACATTGTGCTTCCCTAGGGACATACCGTCCACTGCGTCGTGGTGATTCAATATAGCACTACATAAACCTTCAAGGTGGAGAGGGACAGCCTCCCATCCAGCCTCTCCTGCAGAAATGAGAGCACTGACCCAACTGTGCATTTCTGCGGGTCTTCAGATCAGGAAGAACACCTATTCACAAACGATTGCCACTTCAGGGTGTAAAGTTGCCTGGTAGAGGGAGCTCTGGGTTGGTTGATCGTGTCTATGATGGCAGGTGGTAGGCCACTTAGATCTTCCGCATCACGTCCAGGGCCAGATGTGGAGGTTCCAGAGGTCTGGGGGCAGATGCCAGAGGGTGCCCCATCCCTGAGAAAGAAGGTCCTTCCTCAGGGGAATTCGCCAGGCAGGGGCTGTCGTGAGAAGCATGAGATGCGAGAACCAAGTCCATGTAGGCCAATAGGGGGCCACTAGAGTGACTTGTTCCTCGTCCTCCCTGACCTTGAACAGCACCCATGCAAGTAGGCTCACAGGGGGAAATGCGTACTTGCGCAGCCCAGCTGTGTGCCAGCGCGTCTATCCCGGGGGAAGCTACCATTAGGGAGTACCAGTGGGAGGTCTCTTGGTAAGAAAACAGGTCTGTGCTTTGCCGAACTGCTCCCAGATCAGCTGGACCGCCTAGGGGTGGAGCCTCCACTCTCCAATGAGTGTGCCCTGTCACGACAATTATTTTAGAGGAACCGCTGTGCCTGGCTTGAATAAGGTGAGGCATTTCAGGACCGACTGCACACACTCATCATTGAGACTGAGTCTAACTCATCCCGAGAAAAGAGATACTCTGAATCGGGACGAGCTTGCTTTATTCCCAGTCGACCTGAAGCCCTAGACGGCTGGGGTTCCTGAGCACCTGGTCTCTGTGGCCGCATAGTGACTCTTGAGCGTGGGCTAGGATAAGCCAGTCATCGAGGTAATAGAGTATGCAGATGCCCACTTCCCTTAGTGTGGCAATGGTTGCCTCTATGACCTTCGTAAAGATGCAAGGGTACAGGGACATGATGAAGGGGAGGACCTTGTACTAATACGCCTGGCTGTCAAACACAAACGGTTGAAAACTCGCAAGTCCAGGATCGGCCGTAAGCCGCTGCCTTTCTTGGGTACGATGAAGTAAGGGCTGTAGAAACCCTTCTTCATCTCAGCTGGAATGTTGCGATCTCCGCACGTAGGGTGTTGGCGTCTTTGTGGTGCACCGAGGTAAAGCAGACAGTGGCGAAAGGAGGCAGGGGCCTGGTGAACTGAATCGCGTAGCCGAGTTGGATGGTTGAGAAGTGAAAGCCATACGTCCAAGCTCCGTGCGAGGGGCACTAGGGGGACGATAATTTTTGACGTACCTGGCGAGGCTTCACAGCAGGATGGACGGAGGGTTCCAGTCCAACCCCACGCTCACGGCAGCTTTGAATGTCAGCCATCTGGTCATCAGCCTCAGACAGGGCATGCCGACCCGAAGGTGGCAGTCCAGTCGAGTCTTCCGTGTCAGATGCCAGGATGCTCTACGATGCAGTGGCAAATTTGTCATCCAGCTCAGCGGGCTCGAGAGAGTAAACAGACTGGCCGTGAGGCGAGTTGCTTTCACCTCGAGCCCAGACGGAAGTCAACGAGCCTGCTGGGGGCGGGTGATTCGTGGGGATCTACCCAGCGAAACTGGCCATCCCCAAATCACCTCCATCGCCAGCCGGGTCATCCTCAATCCCATGGGAATAAGGAGCAATGCAGGGGCGGCTGGAGTGGCGTTCCTTTTTAGGAAGGAAAGCCGCGAACGCAACGTTGCCATGGTTAAGTTCTCGCAGTGAGAACATGAACCATCCACACACTCAGTGTGATCACGGCCCAGACACACGAGGCAGCGTCTGTGACTGTCAGGAGCGGAGAGAAATCGACTGCATCCAGGAACTACACAGGGCATCTTTAAAAAGCCGCGTCCTGAAAAGAACATTCAACGCCAGCTGTGTGTGCTCTTTTAGAGAAATAAACTCTTTTAGGGAAAATACTCTTTTAGAAATGCTGTCGAAGCGCCCAGGGGCAAAGCTGCCCTGTCGTGCAGAGAAGGAGTCGTCAACTCAGCTCGCTTATCGCACAACCGCTCAGCTCCGAAGAAGAAATCTGAATGAACAGATGCACGATTCCCTCCTTTTATATCCATATGTCTGGCGGAGGGACATGCAAATTCTGTCTGCCAAATTCTCATTGGCCTATTCTTAAGTTCAGAGGTAACAAAGGCCTTCAAGAAAGTCTCCTAGTGTCACTTAAATACCTTTTGTATTTTTTTTTCTTCTTTTAATTTTTTTCATTTATCTATTTATATCCACATCATTATTAATCTTTCATTTATGTTTTTAGTTTACAGTGTTATCGTGTGCATTGCTTAGACGTACAGTACTGTTGTAGTATTACTGTTCACTTGCATCACCAACTGAGGCTGTACAATATAATATAAAATTATAAAGTCTTTCATTGAATTCATATCAGCCATATCATCAGTTTTTCCTCTTAAATTGATAAGTGTAGAACAATAGAAACATTAATTGTAGATAAAACCCTTGAATAATCATAAAAAACACTAAAAACTGGTGGTGATTAAGGAGAGTCCCCTGTTCTCTACGTAAATGTGCGTGCAATGTTAGAAAATCACTATAAGTGTAAAATAAATTCATTCAAAATATGTAAATAAGAGTGTTGTTTGTCTTCATCAAAGCAAGTACTATATCATCTTTTAATATCTAATTGTAAAACAATATCAACATGAAAATAGCATGTTATAACTCCGGCTGTGAATTTTTCCCAGTCGTGATCACACAGAGGCGATGTTCAGGTAAGCTTAAATCATAAGATTCATCCACACAGAAGAGCAGTGCTGAAACACAACTCAAGGAAATTGTTATTCTGCTAATTGCTTGAAATTTTATGTTTCAACCACAGGTCATTAAAGGGCACAAAGTTGTATAGTGCAGCTTTAATTGTGTGCATTTAGTATACGTAAAATCTGAAAAATTTAATTTCCGTAAAAGTTAAAGAAACACCTGCAATTGTGGTTAGTTAGGATAACAATATAAAATATAGATCAAGCACCATCATCATTTTTGACCACAAGGTGGCACTGTCCCAAAACTTTTTGAGTCCCTTCAGAGCATGGTGCCAAAGACACATACCGAGTTTCGTAGCGATACGCCAAGTTGTTTGTAAAATACAGCATTTTCAGAATCAGAATCGGAATCAGCTTTATTGCCAAGTATGCTTACACATACAAGGAATTTGTCTTGGTGACAGGAGCTTCCAGTGTACAACAATACAAACAATACCAAAAACAGCAGCAAGACATTTTTTGTCTAAATTCAAAATGGCCGACGTCCAAAATGGCCGACATAGAAAAATATGGTATCGTTCGTCTCCGTATGTAGCACTTGATCTAAAGAGACAATTTTAGTTATTTTTCGCATAACTGTTCAAGAGTTATAATCCAAACTAGAAAAAAAAGTTTGTCGAGACAAACTTTAAGTTGGCTTGTGAAAGTTTAGACCAGAAAGTTTGAAGAAGTTTAAAGTAGTTTGAAGTTTAAAGTAGTTTATAGTTTAAATTAGTTTAAAGTTTAAATTAGTCTAAAGTTTAAATTAGTTTGAATTTTAAAGTAGTTTGAAGATTAAATTAGTTCATAGTTTAAAGTAGTGTAAAGTTTAAATTAGTTTGAATTTTAAAGTAGTTTATTGTTTAAAGTAGTTTGAAGTTTAAAGTAGTTTATAGTTTAAATGAGTTTAAAGTTTAAATTAGTTTAGTTTAAAGTAGTTTGTAGTTTAAAGTAGTTAAAAGTTTAACTTAGTTGCTAGATAGATAGATAGATAGATAGATAGATAGACACTCAGATAGATAGATAGAGAGATAGATAGATAGATATTTACCCTCAGATAGATAAATATTTACCGTCAGATACGTAGATAGATAGATAGATAGATAGATAGATATTGACCCTCAAATAGATAGCATTTTTTAGTACTTCGCTAGGTGATACTAGCATGTGTTAGCATGATGCTAGCACGTTTTTAGCATCTTTTAGCACTTCATTTGGCGATGCTAGCATGTGTTAGCATGATGCTAGCACGTTTTTAGCACGTTTTAGCACTTCGCTAGGTGATGCTAACATGTGTTAGCATGATGCTAGCATGTTTTTAGCATGTTTTAGCACTCCGCTAGGCGATGCTAGCATGTGTTAGCATGATGGTAGCACGATTTTAGCATGTTTTAGCACTTCGCTAGGCGATGCTAGCATGTGTTAGCATGATGCTAGCACGTTTTAGCATGTTTTAGCACTTCGCTAGGCGATGCTAGCATGTGTTAGCATGATGTTACCACGTTTTTAGCATGTTTTAGCACTTCGCTAGGCGATGCTAGCATGTGTTAGCATGATGCTAGCATGTTTTTAGCATTTTAGCATTTTTTAGCACTTCGCCAGGCGATGCTAGCATGTGTTAGCATGATGTTAGCACGTTTTTAGCATGTTTTAGCACTCCGCTAGGCGATGCTAGCATGTGTTAACATGATGCTAGCACGTTTTTAGCATTTTTTAGCACTTCGCTAGGCGATGCTAGCATGTGTTAGCATGATGCTAGCACGTTTTTAGCATTTTTTAGCACTTCGCTAGGCGATGCTAGCATGTGTTATCATGATGCTAGCACGTTTTTAGCATGTTTTAGCACTTCGCTAGGCGATGCTATGCGTTTTAGCATGTTTTAGCACTGCTAGGCGATTTTAGCATGATGCTAGCATATTTTAGCCTTTTAGCACCGCTAGTCAATGCTAGCATGTGTTAGCATGATGTTAGCGTTTTAGCATGTTTTAGCACTCGCTAGGCGATGCTAGCATGTGTTAGCATGATGCTAGCGCGTTTTAGCATGTTTTAGCACTCGCTAGGCGATGCTAGCATGTGTTAGCATCATGCTAACACTTTTAAGCATGTTTTAGCACTTCGCTAGGCGATGCTAGCATGTGTTAGCATGGTGCTAGCTCTTTTTAGCATGTTTTAGCGACTCGCTAGGCGATGCTAGCATGTGTTAGCATGATGCTAGCACTTTTTAGCATGTTTTAGCACTTCGCTAGGCGATGCTAGCATGTGTTACCAGTGTAGACTGATTCCCAAACAAATGACTCTAATGAGCCGGTTCTTTTGAATCTACAGTGTGAAACATACAGTGTGACCAGTGTAGTCTGATTCCCAAACAAATGACTCTAATGAGCCAGTTCTTTTGACTCTACAGTGTGAAACATACAGTGTGACCAGTGTAGTCTGATTCCCAAATGAATGACTCTAATGAGCCAGTTCTTTTGAATCTACAGTGTGAAACATACAGTGTGACCAGTGTAGTCTGATTCCCAAACAAATTACTCTAATGAGCCAGTTCTTTTGAATATACAGTGTGAAACATACAGTGTGACCAGTGTAGTCTGATTCCCAAATGAATGACTCTAATGAGCCAGTTCTTTTGAATATACAGTGTGAAACATACAGTGTGACCAGTGTAGTCTGATTCCCAAATTAATGACTCTAATGAGCCAGTTCTTTTGAATATACAGTGTGAAACATACAGTGTGACCAGTGTAGTCTGATTCCCAAATTAATGACTCTAATGAGCCAGTTTTACAGTGTAGTGTTAAAAAGTTTAACTTAGTTGCTAGATAGATAGATAGATAGATAGATAGATAGATAGATAGATAGATAGATAGATAGATAGATAGATAGATAGATAGATAGATAGATATTGACCCTCAGATAGATAGATAGATAGATAGATAGATATTGACCCTCAGATAGATAGATAGATAGATAGATAGATATTGACCCTCAGATAGATAGATAGATAGATAGATAGATAGATAGATAGATAGATAGATAGATAGATAGATAGATAGATAGATAGATATTGACCCTCAGATAGATAGATAGATAGATAGATAGATAGATAGATAGATAGATAGATAGATAGATAGATAGATAGATAGATAGATATTGACCCTCAGATAGATAGATAGATAGATAGATAGATATTGACCCTCAGATAGATAGATAGATAGATAGATAGATAGACAGATAGATAGATATTGACCCTCAGATAGATAGATAGATAGATAGATAGATAGATAGATAGATAGATAGATAGATATTGACCCTCAGATAGATAGATAGATAGATAGATAGATAGATAGATAGATAGATAGATAGATAGATATTGACCCTCAGATAGATAGATAGATAGATAGATAGATAGATAGATAGATAGATAGATAGATAGATAGATAGACAGATAGATAGATATTGACCCTCAGATAGATAGATAGATAGATAGATAGATAGATAGATAGATAGATAGATAGATAGATAGATAGATAGATAGATAGATATTGACCCTCAGATAGATAGATAGATAGATAGATAGATAGATAGATAGATAGATAGATAGATAGATAGATAGATAGATAGATAGATAGATAGATAGATGCTAGCACGTTTTTAGCATGTTTTAGCGTGTGGCTATGAAGATTTTAGGTCATTACTTTTTGGCTGCTTGATAAAATAAATCCTCTGAGGGAGAGAGAGAGGGAGAGATGCAGGGCTGACAGGCCCTTTTTGTCTGTGTGTGTGAAAATGTCAGTTGAGATTTAAATTTCTGAACATTCCGCAATGTTAAGTCAATGGGAGTTTTTTCCGAGTTTGATCGTGATTTTTAGGAAAACCGTAAGTCTGATCAGTTAGAAAAGATATAGCAACTCGTGTCAGAACAGTTTGAGTGTCTGTGCCGAGTTTGGAGTATGTGGAGTTAAAGCTCTAGGAGGAGATAGATATAGAAATTTCACCGCTAAGAAGAATCGGAATAATAATAAGTTTAAGTAGGATTTCAGTAAGTTGGCTTTCACAAGCCAACTTAATAAGTTTAAGTACAATATCAGTAAGTTGGCTCTCACAAGCCAACTTAATAACTAGAAAAAAAAGTTAGATGAGACAAACTTTAAGTTGGCTTGTGAAAGTTTGGACCAGAAAGTTTGAAGAAGTTTAAAGTAGTTTGAAGTTTAAATTAGTTTAAAGTTTAAAGTAGTTTATAGTTTAAATTAGTTTGTAGTTTAAATTAGTTTGAAGTATAAATTAGTTTGTAGTTTAAATGAGTTTGAAGTTTAAATTAGCTTAAATTAGTTTAAAGTAGTTTATAGTTTAAAGTAGTTTATAGTTTAAATTAGTTTAGTTTAAATTAGTTTAAAGTTTAACTTAGTTGCTAGATAGATAGATAGATAGATAGATAGATAGATAGATAGATAGATAGATAGATAGATAGATAGATAGATAGACAGACACTCAGATAGATAGAGAGATAGATAGATAGATATTTACCCTCAGATAGATAGATAGATCGATAGATAGATAGACACTGACCCTCAGATAGATAGATAGACAACAGACAGACAGAGAGACAGATAGATAGATAGATAGATAGATAGATAGATAGATAGATAGATAGATAGATAGATAGATAGATAGATAGATAGATAGATAGATATTGACTCTCAGATAGATAGATAGATAGATAGATAGATAGATGGATTGATTGATTGATTGATCCTTGCTACCCTGAGTACCATGAACAAAGCCAGAAGTCTTTATGTTGTTCAGTTGCAGAGATATGTGATTTGTTACTCGGTTGCTATGGTAACCCCATATGGTTGCTAGGCAGTTACCATAGTGATACTTATCAAGTCTTCTTGCCATCCTGATTGAAATAAATGAACCCAGAAGTCTCTACGATTATCTGGTGCAGAGATATGTGATTTGTTACTTGGTTGCTAGGGTAACCACATCTGGTTGCTAGGCAGTTACCATAGTGATACTAATGAAGTCTCTTTGCCATCCTGATTGAAATAAACCAACCCGGAAGTCTCTACGATTTTCTGGGTCAGAGATATGTGATTTGTTACTCGGTTGCTAAGGTAACCCCATGTGGTTGCTAGGCAGTTACCATAGTGATACTTATCAAGTCTCCTTGCCATCCTGATTGAAATAAATGAACCCAGAAGTCTCTCTGATTTTCTGATGCAGAGATATAGTTATTGCTAAACGGTTGCTAGGGTAACCCCATGTGGTTGCTAGGCAGTTACCATAGTGATACTTATCAAGTCTCCTTGCCATCCTGCTTGAAATAAATGAACCCAGAAGTCTCTCTGATTTTCTGGTGCAGAGATATAGTTATTGCTAAACGGTTGCTAGGGTACTCTGTTTAGTTGCTAGGGAGTGGCTTGACAGCTGCCAATTATGAAACTCCAAAGGCTGCTTGTCAGTATGAATGATATAAACCAACTCCCATGCCTCTGTGACATTCAGAATGGAAGATATCCCTCTATGGATTTTGGTTGTTAAGGTGCTCGACAATGGTTGCTAGGGAGGGGCTAGGAAGTGTTGAGGTGATTCATGATTGGCTGTTTGCTGCCCCGAGTCAAACGAGACCACCCTTGTGTTTCTATGACACTTCTATCCGGAGATATCCGCTTTGATATCTTTCATTAGAAGTCTATGGGAGTTGTTGCTAAGGTGCTTTAAATTGTTGCTAGGGCGTGGCTTGATAGCTTCACAATGATCCCGAGAGACTGATTGGTCGTCTGAGTAAAATGAGCCCGCCCCTTGTCTCTATGACACTGTGATCCAGAGCTATGTTCAATACAAAATCCCTATGCAATGAGGGAGAGAGAGAGGAGAGATGCAGGGCTGACAGGCCCTTTTTGTCTGTGTGTGTTCCCAAATTAATGACTCTAATGAGCCGGTTCTTTTGACTCTACAGTGTGAAACATACAGTGTGACCAGTGTAGTCTGATTCCCAAATGAATGACTCTAATGATCCAGTTCTTTTGAATCTACAGTGTGAAACATACAGTGTGACCAGTGTAGTCTGATTCCCAAATTAATGACTCTAATGATCCAGTTCTTTTGAATCTACAGTGTGAAACATACAGTGTGACCAGTGTAGTCTGATTCCCAAATGAATGACTCTAATGATCCAGTTCTTTTGACTCTACAGTGTGAAACATACAGTGTGACCAGTGTAGTCTGATTCCCAAATGAATGACTCTAATGATCCAGTTCTTTTGAATCTACAGTGTGAAACATACAGTGTGACCAGTGTAGTCTGATTCCCAAATTAATGACTCTAATGAGCCAGTTCTTTTGAATCTACAATGTGAAACATACAGTGTGACCAGTTTAGTCTGATTCCCAAATGAATGACTCTAATGAGCCAGTTCTTTTGAATCTACAATGTGAAACATACAGTGTGACCAGTGTAGTCTGATTCCCAAATGAATGACTCTAATGAGCCAGTTCTTTTGAATCTACAGTGTGAAACATACAGTGTGACCAGTGTAGTCTGATTCCCAAATGAATGACTCTAATGAGCCAGTTCTACAGTGTAGTGTTAAAAAGTTTAACTTAGTTGCTAGATAGATAGATAGATAGATAGATAGATATTTACCCTTAGATATATAGAGAGATAGATATAGATAGATAGAGAGAGAGAGATAGATATTTACCCTCAGATAGATAGATAGATAGATAGATAGATAGATAGATAGATAGATAGATAGATAGATATTTAGATATTTAGATAGATAGATAGATATTGACCCTCAGATAGATGCTAGCACGTTTTTAGCATGTTTTAGTGTGTGGCTAGGAAGATTTTAGGTCATTACTTTTTGGCTGCTTGATAAAAGAAATCCTCTGAGGGAGAGAGAGAGGGAGAGATGCAGGGCTGACAGGCCCTTTTTGTCTGTGTGTGTGAAAATGTCAGTTGGAATTTGAATTTCTGAACATTCCGCAATGTTAAGTCAATGGGAGTTTTTTCCGAGTTTGATCATCATTTTTAGGAAAACCGTAAGTCCGATCAGTTAGAAAAGATATAGCACACTATTCGGGATTAGTCTGAAGGTCTGTGCCGAGTTTGGTGCCTGTAGCTTAAAAGCTCTAGGAGGAGTTAGTCTTGGTAATTTTAGTCTCAGAAGAATAATAATAACTAGATAGGTACATTTCCTGAAGAAAATGTGAGTGGTGCTTGCCGTGGCAAAACTCGATCAAACAGCATGTTGTAACTGGAAAAGAACAAAAATTATGGTCATAAATAAATCAACCCAGAAGTCTGTACGATTTTCTGGTGCAGAAATATGTGATTTGTTACTCGGTTGCTAGGGTAAGCCCGTGTGGTTGCTATGCAGTTACCAAGGTAATACAATACATGGCTCCTTTCCATCCTGAGTGAAATAAGTCAACCCGAAGTCTGTAGTGTGTTCTGGTGCAGAGATATGTGATATGTTGCTCGGTTGCTAGGGTAACTCCATCTGGTTGCTAGGCAGTTACCATAGTGATACTAATCAAGTCTCCTGGCCATCCTGATTAAAATAAATCAACCCGGAAGTCTCTATGTTTTTGTGATGCAGAGATATGTGATTTTTTACTCGGTTGCTAGGGTAACCCCATCTGGTTGCTAGGCAGATACCATAGTGATACTAATCAAGTGTCCTTGCCATCCTTATTGAAATAAGTCAACCCGGAAGTCTCTACGTTTTCTGATGCAGAGATATGTGATTTGTTACTCGGTTGCTAGGGTAAGCCCATCTGGTTGCTAGGCAGTTACCATAGTGATACTAATGAAGTCTCCTTGCCATCCTGATTGAAATAAGTCAACCCGGAAGTCTCTATGTTTTTGTGATGCAGAGATATGTGATTTTTTACTCGGTTGCTAGGGTAACCCCATCTGGTTGCTAGGCAGATACCATAGTGATACTAATCAAGTGTCCTTGCCATCCTTATTGAAATAAGTCAACCCGGAAGTCTCTACGTTTTCTGATGCAGAGATATGTGATTTGTTACTCGGTTGCTAGGGTAAGCCCATCTGGTTGCTAGGCAGTTACCATAGTGATACTAATGAAGTCTCCTTGCCATCCTGATTGAAGTAAGTCAACCCGGAAGTCTCTATGTTTTTGTGATGCAGAGATATGTGATTTGTTACTCGGTTGCTAGGGTAAGCCCATCTGGTTGCTAGGCAGTTACCATAGTGATACTAATGAAGTGTCCTTGCCATCCTGATTGAAATAAGTCAACCCGGAAGTCTCTACGTTTTTCTGATGCAGAGATATGTGATTTGTTACTCGGTTGCTAGGGTAACCCCATCTGGTTGCTAGGCAGTTAACATAGTGATACTTATCAAGTCTCCTTGCCATCCTGATTGAAATAAATCAACCCAGAAGTCTCTCTGATTTTCTGGTGCAGAGATATAGTTACTGCTAAACGGTTGCTAGGGTACTCTGTGTAGTTGCTAGGGAGTGGCTTGGCAGCTGCCAATCATGAATCTCCAAAGGCTGCTTGTCAGTATGAATGATATAAACCAACTCCCATGCCTCTGTGACATTCAGAATGGAAGATATCCCTCTATGGATTTTGGTTGTTAAGGTGCTCGACAATGGTTGCTAGGGAGGGGCTAGGAAGTGTTGAAGTGATGCATGATTGGCTGTTTGCTGTCCCGAGTCAAACGAGACCACCCTTGTGTTTCTATGACACTTCTATCCGGAGATATCCCTTTGATCTTTTTCAATAGAAGTCTATGGGACTTGTTGCTAAGGTGCTCTTAATGGTTGCTAGGGCGTGGCTTGATAGCTTCACAATGATCCAGAGAGACTGATTGGTTGTCTGAGTAAAATGAGCCCACCCCTCGTCTCTATGACACTGTGATCCAGAGCTATGTTCAATACAAATCCCTATGCCTTTTCATTTCATGGGCCGTCCTACACCATTATAAGTCAATTGGGGCATTTTTGGGCAGCTCCTGCCCCCAGGGGTGCAACTTTTACCCCATATTGAGGTATGCTCTTACAGAGCCTGCCAGCCTCTTCAAATGTGGCAAATCACACGTTTCTACTGAAATCCTCGCTTGGAGCTGTGACGCGTCAAAGTTTGTCTCAATGTTAAGTCTATGGGATTTTTCGGCGCTTTTTGCCCCTGGGGCAAATACCGTACCCGATACGCTATAAAAGTCATAGCACACGTGTCCTCAATAGGCCGTTCGATTTGATACCTCATTCGTGGGTCTACGCCAAACGGTGCGGGACGAGTTAGGTGCCGAAGTTTTGTTAAGAGATATAATAAAAATAAAAATAAAAAGTATAATAAGTATGTGAGATTACAATAGTGATGCTTTGCAAGCACCACTAATAATAATAACTAGAAAAAAAAGTTCGTCGAGACAAACTTTAAGTTGGCTTGTGAAAGTTTGGACCAGAAAGTTTGAAGAAGTTTAAAGTAGTTTGAAGTTTAAATTAGTTTAAAGTAGTTTATAGTTTAAATTAGTTTGTAGTTTAAATTAGTTTGAAGTATAAATTAGTTTGTAGTTTAAATTAGTTTGAAGTTTAAATTAGTTTAAATTAGTTTAAAGTAGTTTATAGTTTAAAGTAGTTTATAGTTTAAATTAGTTTAGTTTAAATTAGTTTAAAGTAGTTTAAAGTTTAACTTAGTTGCTAGATAGATAGATAGATAGATAGATAGATAGATAGATAGATAGATAGACAGACACTCAGATAGATAGAGTAGATAGATAGATATTTACCCTCAGATAGATAGATAGATAGACAGACACTCAGATAGATAGAGATAGATAGATAGATAGATATTTACCCTCAGATAGATATAGATCGATAGATAGATAGACATTGACCCTCAGATAGATAGATAGACAACAGACAGACAGAGAGACCGATAGATAGATAGATAGATAGATATTGACCCTCAGATAGATAGATAGATAGATGATTGATTGATTGATTGATTGATTGATTGATCCTTGCTACCCTGAGTCCCATGAACAAAGCCAGAAGTCTTTATGTTGTTCTGTTGCAGAGATATGTGATTTGTTACTCGGTTGCTAGGGTAACCCCATATGGTTGCTAGGCAGTTACCATAGTGATACTTATCAAGTCTTCTTGCCATCCTGATTGAAATAAATCAACCCAGAAGTCTCTACGATTTTCTGTTGCAGAGATATGTGATTTGTTACTCGGTTGCTAGGGTAACCCCATCTGGTTGTTAGGCAGTCACCATAGTGATACTTATCAAGTGTTCTTGACATCCTGATTGAAATAAACCAACCCAGAAGTCTCTACGATTTTCTGGTCCAGAGATATGTGATTTGTTACTCGGTTGCTAGGGTAACCCAATGTGCTTGCTAGACAGTTACCATAGTGATACTTATCAAGTCTCATTGACATCCTGATTGAAATAAATCAACCCAGAAGTCTCTATGATTTTCTGGTGCAGAGATATTTGATTTGTTACTCGGTTGCTAGGGTAACCCCATCTGGTTGCTAGGTAGTTACCTTAGTGATACTAATGAAGTGTCCTTGCCATCCTGATTGAAATAAGTCAATCCGGATGTCTCTACGTTTTTCTGATGCAGAGATATGTGATTTGTTACTCGGTTGCTAAGGTAACCCCATGTGGTTGCTAGGCAGTTACCATAGTGATACTTATCAAGTCTCCTTGCCATCCTGATTGAAATAAATCAACCCAGAAGTCTCTCTGATTTTCTGGTGCAGAGATATGTGATTTGTTAGTCGGTTGCTAGGGTAACCCCATCTGGTTGTTAGGCAGTCACCATAGTGATAATTATCAAGTCTTCTTGACATCCTGATTGAAATAAACCAACCCAGAAGTCTCTACGATTTTCTGGGTCAGAGATATGTGATTTGTTACTCGGTTGCTAAGGTAACCCCATGTGGTTGCTAGGCAGTTACCATAGTGATACTTATCAAGTCTCCTTGCCATCCTGATTGAAATAAATGAACCCAGAAGTCTCTCTGATTTTCTGATGCAGAGATATAGTTATTGCTAAGCGGTTGCTAGGGTACTCTGTTTAGTTGCTAGGGAGTGGCTTGACAGCTGCCAATCATGAAACTCCAAACGCTGCTTGTCAGTATGAATGATATAAACCAACTCCCATGCCTCTGTGACATTCAGAATGGAAGATATCCCTCTATGGATTTTGGTTGTTAAGGTGCTCGACAATGGTTGCTAGGGAGGGGCTAGGAAGTGTTGAGGTGATTCATGATTGGCTGTTTGCTGCCCGAGTCAAACGAGACCACCCTTGTGTTTCTATGACACTTCTATCCGGAGATATCCCTTTGATGTCTTTCATTAGAAGTCTATGGGAGTTGTTGCTAAGGTGCTTTAAATTGTTGCTAGGGCATGGCTTGATAGCTTCACAATGATCCGAGAGACTGACTGGTCGTCTGAGTAAAATAAGCCCGCCCCTTGTCTCTATGACACTGTGATCCAGAGCTATGTTCAATACAAAATATCTATGCAATGAGGAGAGAGAGAGGGAGAGATGCAGGGCTGACAGGCCCTTTTTGTCTGTGTGTGTGAAAATGTCAGTTGGGATTTAAATTTCTGAACATTCCGCAATGTTAAGTCAATGGGAGTTTTTTCCGAGTTTGATCGTCATTTTTAGGAAAACCGTAAGTCCGATCAGTTAGAAAAGATATAGCACACTATTCGGGATTAGTCTGAAGGTCTGTGCCGAGTTTGGTGCCTGTAGCTTAAAAGCTCTAGGAGGAGTTAGTCTTGGTAATTTTAGTCTCAGAAGAATAATAATAATAATAATAATAATAATAAGTTTAAATAGGATTTCAGTAAGTTGGCTCTCACAAGCCAACTTAATAAGTTTAAGTAGGATTTCAGTAAGTTGGCTCTCACAAGCCAACTTAACTAGAAAAAAAGTTTGTCAAGACAAACTTTAAGTTGGCTTGTGAAAGTTTGGACCACAAAGTTTGAAAAAGTTTAAAGTAGTTTAAATTAGATTAAAGTAGTTTACAGTTTAAATTAGTTTAAAGTTTAAATTAGTTTGTAGTTTAAATTAGTTTAAAGTTTAACTTAGTTGCTAGATAGATAGATAGATAGATGGATAGATAGACACTTTTTTAGCATGTTTTAGCACTTCGCTAGGCAATGCTAGCATGTGTTATCATGATGCTAGCACATTTATAGCACGTTTTAGCACTTCGCTAGGCGATGCTAGCATGTGTTAGCATGATGCTAGCACGTTTTTAGCATTTTTTAGCACTTCACTAGGTGATGCTAGCATGTGTTAGCATGATTCTAACACATTTTTAGCATGTTTTAACACTTCGCTAGGCGATGCTAGCACGTTTTTAGCATGTTTTAGCACTTCGCTAGGCGATGCTCGCATGTGTTAGCATGATGCTAGCACGTTTTTAGCATTTTTAGCACTTCGCTAGGTGATGCTAGCATGTGTTAGCATGATGCTAACACATTTTTAACATGTTTTAACACTAAGCTAGGCGATGCTAGCATGTGTTAGCATGATTTTAGCACGTTTTTAGCATTTTTTAGCACTTCGCTAGGTGATGCTAGCACATTTTTAGCATGGTTTAGCACTTCGCTAGGCGATGCTAGCATGTGTTAGCATGATGCTAGCACGTTTTTAGCATGTTTTAGAACTTCGCTAGGCAATGCTAGCATGTGTTATCATGATGCTAGCACATTTTTTTAGCATGTGTTAACATGATGCTAGCACGTATTTAGCATGTTTTAGCACTTCGCTAGGCGATGTTAGCATGTGTTAACATGATGCTAGCACATTTTAGCATGTTTTAGCACTTCGCTAGGCGATGCTCGCATGTGTTAGCATGATGCTAGCACGTTTTTAGCATTTTTAGCACTTCGCTAGGTGATGCTAGCATGTGTTAGCATGATGCTAACACGTTTTTAACATGTTTTAGCACTAAGCTAGGCGATGCTAGCATGTGTTAACATGATTTTAGCACGTTTTTAGCATTTTTTAGCACTTCGCTAGGTGATGCTGGCACGTTTTTAGCATTGTTTAGCACTTTGCTAGGCGATGCTAGCATGTGTTAGCATGATTCTAGCACGTTTTTAGCATGTTTTAGCACTTCGCTAGGCGATTTTAGCATGATGCTAGCACATTTTTCTAGCATGTGTTAACATGATGCTAGCACGTATTTAGCACGTTTTAGCACTTCACTAGGCGATGTTAGCATGTGTTAGCATGAAGCTAGCACGTTTTAGCATGTTTTAGCACTTCGCTAGGCGATGCTAGCATGTGTTAGCATGATGCTAGCCCGTTTTAAGCTTTTTTTTTGCACTTCGCTAGGTGATGCTAGCACGTTTTTAGCATGTTTTAGCACTTCCCTAGGCGATGCTAACATGTGTTAACATGATGCTAGCACGTTTTAGCACTTCGCTAGGCGATTTTAGCATGATGCTAGCACATTTTTAGCTTGTTTTAGCACTTAAACTTCAAACATACAGTGTGACCAGTGTAGTCTGATTACAACATTAATGACTCTAATGAGCCGGTTCTTTTGAATCTACAGTGTGAAACATACAGTGTGACCAGTGTAGTCTGATTCCCAAATGAATGACTCTAATGAGCCAGTTCTTTTGAATCTACAGTGTGAAACATACAGTGTGACCAGTGTAGTCTGATTCCCAAATTAATGACTTTAATGAGCCAGTTCTTTTGAATCTACAGTGTGAAACATACAGTGTGACCAGTGTAGTCTGATTCCCAAATGAATGACTCTAATGAGCCGGTTCTTTTGAATCTACAGTGTGAAACATACAGTGTGACCAGTGTAGTCTGATTCCCAAATGAATGACTCTAATGAGCCTGTTCTTTTGAATCTACAATGTGAAACTTACAGTGTGACCAGTTTAGTCTGATTCCCAAATGAATGACTCTAATGAGCCGGTTCTTTTGAATCTACAATGTGAAACATACAGTGTGACCAGTGTAGTCTGATTCCCAAATGAATGACTCTAATGAGCTGGTTCTTTTGAATCTACAGTGTGAAACATACAGTGTGACCAGTGTAGTCTGATTCCCAAATGAATGACTCTAATGAGCCGGTTCTTTTGAATCTACAATGTGAAACATACAGTGTGACCAGTGTAGTCTGATTCCCAAATTAATGACTCTAATGAGCTGGTTCTTTTGAATCTACAGTGTGAAACATACAGTGTGACCAGTGTAGTCTGATTCCCAAATGAATGACTCTAATGAGCCGGTTCTACAGTGTAGTGTTAAAAAAGTTTAACTTAGTTGCTAGATAGATAGATAGATAGATAGATAGATAGATAGATAGATAGATAGATATTTACCCTTAGATATATAGAGAGATAGATATAGATAGATAGATATTTATCCTCAGATAGATAGATAGATAGATAGAGAGAGAGATAGATATTTACTCTCAGATAGATAGATAGATAGATAGATAGATAGATAGATAGATATATAGATAGATATTGACCCTCAGATAGATGCTAGCACGTTTTTAGCATGTTTTAGCGTGTGGCTACGAAGATTTTAGGTCATTACTTTTTGGCTGCTTGATAAAAGAAATCCTCTGAGAGAGAGAGAGAGGGAGAGATGCAGGGCTGACAGGCCCTTTTTGTCTGTGTGTGTGAAAATGTCAGTTGGAATTTGAATTTCTGAACATTCCGCAATGTTAAGTCAATGGGAGTTTTTTCCGAGTTTGATCGTCATTTTTAGGAAAACCGTAAGTCCGATCAGTTAGAAAAGATATAGCACACTATTCGGGATTAGTCTGAAGGTCTGTGCCGAGTTTGGTGCCTGTAGCTTAAAAGCTCTAGGAGGAGTTAGATATAGAAATTTCAGAGTAAGAATAATAATAATAACTAGAAAAAAAAGTTCGTCGAGACAAACTTTAAGTTGGCTTGTGAAAGTTTGGACCAGAAAGTTTGAAGAAGTTTAAAGTAGTTTGAATTTTAAATTTGTTTATAGTTTAAATTAGTTTGTAGTTTAAATTAGTTTAAAGTTTAAAAGTAGTTTGAAGATTAAATTAGTTCAAAGTTTAAAGTAGTCTAAAGTTTAAATTAGTTTGAATTTTAAAGTAGTTTATTGTTTAAAGTAGTTTGAAGTTTAAAGTAGTTTATAGTTTAAATGAGTTTAAAGTTTAAAGTAGTTTGTAGTTTAAAGTAGTTAAAAGTTTAACTTAGTTGCTAGATAGATAGA